>NW_018127901.1:1751139-1769657 GCF_001952655.1 Monopterus albus
CTTTTGGCGGTTCCTGTTTGCAGTGCACCCATGGATGTCCAGACAACTACCGCTGACTGACACTGAAGAGAACACGCAAACCTGATGCTTCTCAGGCAGGATGCTTATTTGTGATGATTGTCCGTCATAACAACATGCTTGAGAAGCGTAAGTCGCTCTTCATCTAAAAATATAACATTACATGTGCACTGTGTGTGTGTGTGGTGTGAGCTAGGACTCCAAGACATGCAACTTACCGCAATAGGATCCTAAAGGTTTAAAAGTGCTTGAATTTTCTGTGTGTTTCTGTTGTTTTAAGTCACCTGTCCCCTTTACCGGTACAGTGTCTCATCACTTTTTTTTCATTGATGTAGTTCATTTGCAAGCTAGTCGTGCAGATGGCATTACCCTTAGTAACGCCATCTATAAAGATCTGATTGGTTGTGTTTTTAATCGGCAGAAACAGAAATTCTGGGGTGTAACACCAGATACTCTTATGGCCATGGAGTTTACTCACCTAAATCATCAAACACTACCAGCTGTCAGCCGGTTGTTTAGCTGTTACAGTATGAGGCTTGGGGACGATTATTGCTTTGTGTAATTTTCCACCATGCAGCTTTGTTTAACTGATTAGTGCTAATTAATAAGTCATTAAAGAGTGGGTGAACTGTGAGAGACGAGTGACAGCTGGGACAGGATTCGGTTGTTTCTCTGAGTCACAGAGCTCCAGCCAGTTTACTGTTGTCACACAGAGAAGCTGACAGAGGCCTCGTCAAAGCCTGGCTGTTGTTAAGACTCCATGACACATTTTATTCAACATTTTATTTGTGATTTCATCCTGCTTTCCCAGGATGGACTTCACAGTGCAGCAAGTCATATTAGAAAAAATATTTCCAGGTAAAATAAAATGGAACATTTCATATGGAGCCTAGAATAACAAACGCTCAAACACGTGTCCTCCTTCCTCTCTTAGTGCTGCTGTGCTCACATGTTCTCTGAATGCTAACCAGGAGATGAACCTCCGGAGCTGCAAATGCTCTCCGCACTTTGGGTTATAATTTCCACTGCAGCCTCCATCATTCTACACCACACATAATGATTAAACCTGCAGCTTTTTGTGTTGATTATGTTTTTCATCAGTTGCTTGGTTTATTAAAAAGTCAGACACTATTGAAAAATGCAATCATGTATGATGTTTATGCACATAAAAGCAGGTGGATGGGACAGACAGTTAATCAGTTCAGTTGGTTGCTTGGACTCTGCTGCATGTAACACAGCTGGGTGTATGTTCCCTGTCTGATCCTCAGAAACAACAACTAAACATGATCACTACCAGAGGTTCATTTTTATTCCAGCATGCAGTCATTATATCATTTACAGTAGCATCATGTTGTTAGTGATAGTAACTCAGGTTGAGAAGGCGCCTCTAAATGCGGTAGCGAATGATCAGAAACTGAAAAGCATTGCTATGTTCATGTAGGCCGGGTAGGTTTAGCTGACACACAGGACACAATTACTGGGATTCTTGCAGCTTTAATGACCAGCAGGACAAAATATATTTTAATGCCAAGTTTGTCAACAGGGGGCACATATCTGTTTTCTCTTGAGTGACAGCTTGCACACTGGGAGTGTTGATATTTTGCTAAAAGGAAAAGAATAAACTAACAAACAAAATAGAGCCAAATATGGCAAGGTACACGACAAAATACGGCAGTGGGCTCTGGCTGATTAGAAACATAATGTACAACCGTGAATATCGAGTAACCATGTAGCCACCAAATATCTGTGAAATTCTACAAATATATGCTTAAATTCTGCCAAAGGTTCACTAATTCCATGGTGCACACCCTAACGATCTAAAATAACACACTGTTGTGTTGCTAGCATCTTACGATATGAAGGTCTGTCCTATGTGGCCACAATCTCAGAGCCATCAACACCATTGGCTTAGATTTACACACTGGAGTCAGAAATCACGTTGCCCACACATCTCCAGCTCAGTCCAAACTTAACCTGAAACCAAAAACCATAATGCACTTGGTGAAGTGTTGGCGGAATAGCCATATTTTAACAACACTGCCACCTAGTGGCCAAAGTTGGTACATCGGGACTAACCTCCAGCAGCCCACTTCAAGTAACTTTCACATTCTACAAACAAAATTAAACAGTGTTACAGTCACAGAAAGACAGTCGACATTGCATGAACACTGAATATAGAACCTAGAACCTTTAGGAAGATTTTTCCTCTAGGTGGGAAAACTATTTAGTTATTTATTTTTCCTTTGCATATATTTACCACCTGGCTACATTCAAAAGCAGCAGTTTGTCACAAGACCAGGGGGCAAACAATAAGCAGACATCCTGTAAGTATGTGGAAACGATTTCTTCATACAATAATGAATATGAGAATCAGTGTGGGGAAATGTCCAGATAGGGTAGAGATGCTTCCTGTCTGTTGTGGTGTTCTGGTATTTCTCAGCATCCATGTCCAGCTCTGATCAAATGTGAGAAACACGGAGCTGCTGTTTCAGGCTGATTTTGTTCCTAGTCGACATCTGTGTTTTACAGATTACAGAAACACAGAGTCACACTAGAATAAGAAAACAGATACCCATGGCTGTCAACAACATTTATTTGAATCAATTGATATTAATTCATCAATTTAACATCATTTTTCTGATTATTTATATTAATCTGGCAACTTAAATTTACAGTTGCAGGATTATCTGTTAGGACCACAGCTGTTCTTGAATTTTATTTGAAACATTTTAAAGGTTTTAAATGTAAAAGTATAAGAAATCTACTTAAGTCTACTTATGGACAGAGATTTTTTTGTTTGTTTGTTTTTTCTTCACTATGATTTTCTGTTTTTCTTTACTTTTTTTTAGCCTTTCTCTCTCCTGCATTCCAATTCTGCAGTGAAGGGGAAACATTTAGTTTACATAGTATGTTACACCCTTGAAATCCTCCACAGTCGGAGATGAATGCTGGCTGCTGGTGACTGAGCTGGGCCCTCAGGGGGACGATGCCGGCACTCCGGTTGCCAGATGCTCTGCCAGGTCGCAGCAACGCCACCTCGACAGCAACAGCAGGTGGCGGCTAACGTTTGCCAACAAACTGCTGGCAGCAGCGACGTGCTTACTTAGCCTCTGCCTCCAGAAAAGGCTTGGCAGTGTGGGTCTGCTGTGTTAGGAAGGCGATACGCCTACGAATAATGAGACAAGACAAAGCTCCTCTCATCTCCTAATATTTCTCTTTTTTGAGCACTTTCTCCTCGTCTTTATGTTTCACAAGTTGTCTGCAGATGAATTACACAAATACCAGCTATTTAAAGTCATTAAATTAGCTTAAATTTGTATTCTTTTTAACATGCACATCTGTTTCTTTAACTCGTTTTCTTTAATTGCTGAGGCATTAAGTCTGGGGTGTTTCTTTTTTTTTTAGTCAACAAAACTCTTAACCAGATGTTAAAATGTGTTCTGGAAAAAACGGACAAACATTAAGAAACCCAGTACTTTATGCAGAGTAGGTGACACTGGTCATTCAGCCATGAGTCGTACCTGTAATGTTTCCAGCAACACCTTGGGCAAAAGTCTGCCAGGGCTGCTGCTTGTAAATCTTACTTTTATAATTGCATTGCCAAAATCAAATCTGATACAGATAATTGTTTCAACTCTTCATCATCTCCTCTCTTGTCTCATCTGGATTTTAACAGCAAGATATTTAAAAAGAGACTTCAGAGAGGAAATCAGACTGGAGCTGTGAAAGAAAAAGAATGATTAGATTTTAAAACTGAGAGGAAATCATGCCTGAAGTCTGCACTTGAAAAGCTAGCAGTCCGAGTTCATTTCAGCTCAGTATATTCAATTTTCACTACTGTCACTTTTTAAAAAATAATGATTCATAAAGAATTTTCCCACCATTATTCAGTTTCTGGCCAATACAGATTGTGTTTAAATAGCAGTTAGGCCTTTATATTGTAAAAACAAACAAAACAAACCATGTCTGTTGTTTTGTACCAAATATAGTAAACAGAAAATATTGTCAATTTAGTGAATTTCATAAGCGTCTTTATTTCCAGAGGAACTTACTTGAAACAACTGTTCTATTTAACAAAAGTTAAAGTCAGTGAATTAAAAAAAATCTAAAATTATTAAAATACTTTGGCAAAAAAATGTCTTTTGGTGTTTGTGTTTGGAAACTTTATCTCCTGGCTACTGATCGAGAGTGACTGAAGCCGTGAGTTTGTTAAGGACCCAGCTGCAGAAAATGTTACAAACTATTTGTGTGACTTCCATGTAGTCAAGACTCAATTGTCAAATAAAAAATATACATACACTATAAACTGTAGTCAACGTTGCCCTCTGAATACATTACAGCATTATTACAACAAATAATCCTTCAGCTGTTTTTATTTGTGCCCCCTCTCAGCTGAAATCTTCCTGCATGATTTCTCCATAGTCTGGTTTTAAATTTTCATATATTTGGTCCAAAGCAGTTCTGAACTCTGGCGTCTGCAGAGAGCCAAAGGCACCACTGTGCTGCCTTTAAGCTGTTCAGATTTCATATCACAGCTAGGCGCACTGAAGCAAACCAACCGCAGTCCAAACGTATAAACTCTCTTTTCAAGGAAAGAAAACAAGCTGCCCAATAATTCAGCAGTGCCACGAACACATTCATACATATGGACGAATTGCCTGTAACGGCTGTTTGAGCTGAATGGTTTTTTTTTTTTTTTTTATGGACAGCAGCAGCAAAAGACACTCTCTTGGTTATTGGCTCTGCTTACAGGGCCTCAGGTGCCATCAAAGATTTAGGTCAGCTGTAGGCAGCTTCCTGGATCCAGGAGCAGCTAGTCACCGTGGAGATGAAGACGCCACTGGGTGTGTCGGGTCTGACCAAGAAGTCGAACTGGTAAACAAAACCAAAAGGTCCCGGGTGTCTCTGTGAGGATCAAGACTCCCAGATCCATCTCCCACATCAAAACATTCTGTTGATAATGGGCTGTATGATGAGGAAAAGATACTGCATGTACACACGCACACAAGCCCACAATGTAACACAATATGTGTCTGTGACATCTCAGACATCGACTTTATTCTTTTTCTCTCTCAACCTTTTTTTCTGAAGTAAACCTTCAAAAAAGACAGTAATGCAAAATTTGCACATGAATCATATTCACGGTCATTTTCTGCATCAACACAAAGCAGACGAGATTTTATTGTATTGTATAAATTGTATCTTAGGTTGTTTGGAAAAACACAAGTGTCATGTTTGAGAAAATGCATTTTAAGGCCTGTTTAGTTTTCAGATCATATCATATATTTTTCATCAGCAGATTAAATCAAATAGCTGTACATGTGGATTCACACACATGTCCACACCATCAAATATGTTATCACCTTGTTCCAGCTGTGCTCCAGTTGTGCTCCAGGGAGGAAAGGCATTATGGTCAAGTGAACGCTGAAGGGGGACAAATCGTCTGTGCCAAGCCAAGTTCATTGTTGTTCATTTTCAGGAGGTTCAGCATTATTGACCCTCAGTCAATACCAGGTTGGGACTTCTAAATGTATTGTAACGTAGGTTAGCTTGAGGAAGGAGCCGAAGACGGAAGATGCCATTTTCTCTTTTATTCTCTCACACACACACACACACACATCCATGGGAAACTACACTAACAACCAGAACACCCAACAATCCCCACCAACCCCGAACTAAATAGACCCCACTGTGTGGGGCATTCTGGGGCAACCCACTGAGTGTCTCTCTGCCCCCAGCGCTAGAGTATTGAGCACATTTTTGAGCACTGGATGTTGTGCTCCTTTGATGCAGCACACACTGACATCATTCAGGGGTATCAAGTAGTAGAAGCCCCATATTCTCTATTATGTACCTAAAACATGGTTCTGATAAAAATGTGAAAATGTGCATTTTTACAGTAAGTAAAACTTTACCAGCTTGTATGTTATTTTGTGACATTTGTAAGAAAAAAACTGGAAATAACAAAAGTGTTTCAATCAAAATACAAATGAATGTTTCCACTAACAGGCCTAAATGTTGTGTAACTTAACCAGCTACAGCGACGAGTCTCTCCAAAGTCTGCAGGCAGCAGTATTATGGAGTAAGAGGCTAACAAGCTCCAAGTTGACTGTGTGAGTCTGGTGCATGAATGAGTGTGGTGAGGCTGAAGCTCCCAGCCCGTCTCCTCAGTATTCTCCATCCTATGGTTTAAGTGTTTTATATTTGACAATTTACAGTCATGACTATATGGAAGTCACACAAATAAGACTCCGAAGTGTCAAGGGCAATGAGTATTTATGAGAGCCGGTGTCGGCAGCAGCTGAGTCGAGTACACAGCTCTGTACAGGTTTGTAGTACTGAACAACCTCAGCAGCGAGTGCCTTGTTAAGCCCTGAGGGAAATTCATGAATCACTTATTTACCTGCTTTGCTTAAGCAGGCCAAATTTTTGTCAGGTACTCACTCACAGTTCTGAGCTTTAAAACAGTCTAAGGTTGTAATGCGTTCATGTACATGTCTGACAGTTAGTTCACTGACACATAAAACAAAGTAAACCCAATTCATATCAGACTCACAAAAGTAGCAGCTGAAAAAGATTTTTTTTTTTACTTTTGGCCAACTTCATTTTTGTATGTATCCAAGAGACTCCCTGAAACAACATCTTCCTCAGATCCACAAACGTTTATCCACAGCAAGAAGACAAAAGCTCCCATCTTCCAACAGGAAGACATTTCTGTGTCAGATTTTAGTAGCGAGTCAGTAATAGTTCCAGCTTCCAGGTGAATTTTGGTCATTGTCAATGTGCCCCATAGGAAAAGAATACAGGCAAATGCTGCCTCATATCATATTGTGTCCAGTGAGTCTTCACTCACTCGTGGCCCTGCACAAAATCCTGAGTTGCAGGCTTATAATTAGACAGAAATAGAATGAACTTTCTGGTCATTTTAAATAGTTGAGATTTTAAATAGGAATATTATTAGTTTTGATTGAACAATGTGAAATTTCAAGTTGATAGCCAAATTAGTGACCAAGGATAAGGAGCCATCCTCTGGTCACCATGAACATCTACCAGATGCTATAGAACTCCACTGTACAGAAGTGACAGTTTGTTCAAAAATGAAAACTGTCAACATCATGGTGGTGAAAAATCAGGTGATTGCCAGAGTCATTAGTATTCATTATCTGGGCGCCACCTTAAACATTTCATGGTACTTCACCCAGTAATTCGCCTGAGTCTGGGGCACAGTATCTTTTTGTGTGTCCAACATTCTAAACATATTAATTATTGAGTTTTAGAAGTGCTGATAAGTGTATTTTTGAAACTGAGCTGTATTGCCCTGCTCCTATGCTCTATGCTAAGCTAACAGTTGCTAACATCATATTTGCTATTATATGTAATGACAGTGGTATCACCTCAAATCTCTCAGAAACAAAGTGCATAAGTGTATTTGTCAAACTGTTGAACTGTTCCTTTAAACAGAGCAACTCCAGGATTGTACATCTCCTGTTGGAGCATGACTGCTGTAATCACTGATGAGAGCTCCTGTAACACGTGGTTTTTGACAGGCAGCAGCCCAAACCACAACCTAATCATCACCTTGTTGGCCATGTTGTTATCAGTTCAGGAAAAAATTGTTTTATCAGTGAGATGAAATGACTTGTTAAAAGGATGTTTTCTGCCGCACACGTTTGTTGTCAGCTCACTGGAGCATCTGCTCCTCTCTCTCCTACGTCTGCTGTCGGACTCCCTTCAGTCCTAGCTATAATCATCCTCTGTCACTGATGACTGAAGCGCCATTTAGCCGAGTGTTTTCTGGGGAGATTCCCTGTGGTTAATTCCATCAGTCACAGCGTTAGATTTCCCTGCAGCTCTCCTCGCTTTGGAGGAGCCGAAATATTAAGAAGGCAGCAGCAAATCAGATTCCATCTCTAGGGAAACGACTTCAAGGCTCTGCTGTGACCGCTAAACCTTAAAACCGCAAACTGAATAATGGAATATTTTAGCCAGACAGAAGAGCCTCCACCTCTGTCACTCTTCACATTTCAGAGGTGTTTCGCCTCATCCTCAGTTGCTTACAGGATAATTAAGTACAAAGTGCAGAGGAAGTCCCTCCTTGTGCACAAACCCAACCAATCATTGCTAAAGAGGAAAGAGATGTGAGGACCTGAGCAAATCCATCAAATCTCCACCCACATCCTGAGACCCGGTACTCATCGTACACATTTGGCTTCCGGCTCAGTAGGCAGCTTTCACCTGATAAGATTTTTTAAGCTACATCTGGCTTCCCAGCTGTTCTGTCACAGAAGGTCTTCAAACAAAAAGCAAATGAATTCAGTGGCTAATTCACTTAACTAAAATATGAATGGCAAAAAGACCAGAATTTATTGCACTGGTGTCAGGACTGGGATGACTTTGCCTTTGCAATATGACCTTTCACGTTAAATAAAGCCTTTCATGACAAACTGAAGCTCTTGCTATCAGTTCTGCTGTAACAAAACAGAACTGGAACCTATATAACACTGCTAATCTGAGGAGTTTCCAGAATAAAGAAATGAGATGTAATTTTCAATTTTTATTTTAAATAGGTGAAACAATCTAACCTCTTTTATCCCATTGGTATAAAAAGACTTTTTCTTATTGTGCTTCTTGTTCAAGCATCTAAATCATACTTTATCAAATTAAAATGTGGGCAAAGTGTTTTGAATATTTTTAAGATGCAGTGAACTTCCACTGATCTGGGTGGAAGTACAGCAGTTTGTATCCGAGGATGTATCTGGGATAAGCAGTATTTCAACAGTTGCACTCAGGGGCTTTCTCTGTCATGTAAACACTGTCAGACCACTACATCGGTGCTAACAGTGCAGCTGCTGATCAGCTCTGTGATGTAGCTGCTATCTGCTTCCCGGCTTCCTGACTTTACCCTTATCTCCTGACTTGCTCCGTCTTTTTCGGTGACTCCTCCACTCTTTCATTTTTTCCAGATTACTCTCAGTCGGTTTCAGCCACCGTCAGAGGACAAGGCATTAAATGAGATTAGTGATGGTGGCTGAGGGAAGCCCCTGGCCTGAGGCTCTGCAGGCTTTCCAGACGGTTTTGTTTTTCGGTTGAAGTGACGAAGTGAGGATGACATTCAGTCAGTCAGGGAGCAAGACAACAGGCGGAACAAGCTTTCCTCTGTCCACAATGGTCACACTCTGTGTGAAATGACGACTCGTACAGAATCCAATTTCATGACAGTATATGATATAAAGTAAAATAAAAACTTGTCTTCGGTCACCATGGACTCTGCAGATGTCTTCATTTGCTTCCCCCGCCGTGACACAGCACATACACATTTGCGCCTCCATGAATAAGTGAATACATAAATAACACAGATAGCATGAATTATTCAAATCCTCCAGCAACGACGTAGGTGGGAGTGAAAACTAACCAGCTCTGACAAGAGACTCACAGGGGGAAAAGTAATAAAGGTTCAAATAACCTCAGTGGGTCTGCAATCACTCTGGTTTAATGTGAAGATGCTGAGTGTGTTTCTTTGAGCAGACAGCTGGTTTTATGAGACTGTGGTGCTGTTGTAGCACCAACACTAATACTGCCTCTATCCTGGCTCATATTAAAGGGAAATTCTACATTTTTTAGTTCATTCAAGCCATTTTCCATCACTTTGAAATTAATTGTAAGACATTCCGCTGTCCTCCTCCCTCCTTTTCTTCCTCCAGACACTTTAGGTAGTTTAAAGCTGATGTGCAGTTTGATCTTGAACCGAGCATCTATGCTGCACAGCGTCAGTGTTTTACCTATAAACTCAAACCCATGCTCCAGTGTCTGGACAATGTTACATTAAATGTTAAAATCCTCACTTATATGAACAGATGTACATTTTTATAAGTCTTTTACATATAGCTGTGACAAAATAAAAAGTTTCAAACCAGCTGTGTGCACAGCTGAGGTGACTGAGAGCAAGCTGAATCTGAATGAATACTGTAAGTGATGCTGGAGAAGCCGAGGCAGCACATCACCAAGAACTTCTTTAATGATCTGTTGATGCTTGATGTGATCACAGTCACAGTATTTGACCTGATAGAGGTGGAAGGGATCAACTTACCTTAGACTCAGTCCACCTTTACCCTCCCTCCACTGTCCAGGCAGTCAAACTAAAAGATGTAGTTTTCCTACGCACCAGCCAAAACTGAGGCTGCAGGTCAAGACTGACCTGAAGGAGAGCAACCAGTGACCAGTGTCCATGCTGAGGTAAGACTTCTCCTGAACCTCTGTGACAGCAACAGGCTGAGGAGCAGCACACATTTGTGTGTTTGCACAGTTTTGTGTAGCTTTGATTAGACCTCTTAAATGCACTGTTACATAATAATTTTCATCTTCAGTAAGGAGCTGCAAGGTTCCAAACAAGGAAACATGCCAGAGTAAGGCCTCGATCAAGAAAACCTGACCACAAAAAGATATCATGTGATTTATGCTTGTCAGCAACCACTCAAAGCAGAAACTTTATGACCTTCCTCTGAATGTGGGACTCAAACAGGTAGAAGATTTTTATAAATATATTCCCAGCTAGAATGCAGCTTCAACTTTAGTGTGACAGATTTGTAATTTTTATCTTAAAAGAAGAGAGTTCAAGTAATACACTACTGCAGTTTATAAGATAAATCAATAAGACAAAAAAGTTTGTCCCGGTTGTTTCCTTAAGAATCTGTGTGTGTCATTACCACAAACCTATTGGATACATTAGAAAATTTCACACATTTTTTTCAGAGTGGTTGTTTTCTGGGTGTTTTAAAGCCTTAGTATATGATCCCACCATAGCAGCCTCCACTGAGCTGAAAATACTGAAGACTAAAATCTTCATCATCAATTTCTCTGAAGAAGAGAGGACATAGGAAGAAGAAAAGGCTCTGGATTGAGGCCAAAGGTCACACAGTCTGGATTTTTTGTTCTCTTTTATGGTACTTCTGCACAGTTATCTGCTGCTGTCAAACAGGGAAAACCACTTAATCCTGACTAGGGGCTGGGTCGGGGTCAGGGGGGGAGTCTGGAGCCAATCCCAGCAGACACTGGGCAAGAGGCGGAGTCCAGCCTGGACAGGTCGCCAGTCTGTCACAGGGCTGACATGTAGACAGACAACCACACGCACACACACACACACTCCCACGGGCAGTTTAGAGTCTCCAGTCAACCTAAGCTGCATGTCTTTGGACTGTGGGAGGAAGCCAGAGTACCACCCACTCACAACGCCATTTTTATTTAAATAAGACAGAAGATATGAATGCTTCTTTCCTCATTAGCTCACAGATACATCTGGATATCAAACTCTGGTCTTTTAGATCATGTAAATGGTTCAGTGACCATGATTATCCATAACAGAATCTTTCACATCAAGCAGAAAATACCAGGTGTGTTTGTTCATGTCACAAAAGAAAGAAGCTGTATTTCAGTTTATGAATCTGACTGGTTGTTACTGTATCTCAAAGTCTGACCCAAAGATATCTTTCAGCTAAAAGTACAAATCAGTTTGCCAGCAGCTCTGAGCAGCAGTCTTAAGGTCCCTGGTGGTGACATGAAGAGCCTCTTCTTGCGCTTTGCTCAATAATACCACTACTGTTTGGTACAAAAATACTCTAATCTATAAAAGCCTATATTGTTCAAACTGCCACTTGAACTCTGAGAAGAGTGATCCTTTTCATTTTTTATACATTTTTCACCAAATCAGTGGAAGTGTTGGCTGTCTAATGATAGACTCTCTGCAGCAGTCATTTGGACATCTGCTGCTGGTTTGAGGTGAGTCATTGTCTGCTCCGTGTGTCCGTCTACTCCAGATGATCGCCACAGGCTACAGACCCGCCTCAGCTGTCACAGACAAGCTCTTGGCGCACAAGGAGGGGACTGTTCTGCAGAGTGGAATCTGCTCTGTGGAAATCAATGGAAAACCCGGGTGGGAGGGATCTGTGGACCACCATGACCACCATGGGCTCGCCACATGGTGCTGCTGCTGTTGGAAGAAAGAGAAAACAGCCAGAATAGAAGAGAATGACTGCTTTTAATAGTGTGCAGAATTCTGATGAACTACTGTGGAATGTGTGTCGCTCGAAATCATGGTCGACGAATGAGGCAAGTCTTTTGGACAGTGTTACATTAAACATTAAAATCTTTTCTATAAAAGTATCACATTTGCAACAACGTCTACTGAAGAGCCCAGAAAAGACAGTTTCATCTTCAATATGTAGTTTTCCATACAAATGTAAAAAAAAAACGATTAACTGGCAAAAGACAAAACAAGTTTCTGTTTGTCACATGTTAATCTGAGGAATGTTAGTGTCCACATTATTCTGTTTTCATTCCTCATTCTTTTGCATCTTTTTTCCCCATCAGTGGGTGTTTTAACCTTATTTTAATTGATCCACCAACTTTTTCTCCTCAGCCAAACATTAAAAACTGTTTTGAAATATTTAAAGATTTCGTTGAATTTCCAAGTTATGTGCAAAAAAAAAAAGCTGACAAAAACATGTCAATAAAACCCACCAAATTTAAAGAGTAAGTTTTTCATGTCAGTTGCCATATGTTAGGAATCAGCAAACTGTTTTTCCCCAGAAAATGCACTCCACTATTAATGAATGTGAGGCAGACAAGTAGCTCAACTCAGTGCCGGTTCATTGGTTCAGTTCCTGGACTGGCAGAAATAATCTGGGTGGCGATGGTGAAAGCACAGTGCTATCCTCTCCCTCATTACCACCACTAAGGTGCCCTTGAGCAAAACACTTAACCCTCAGCTGCTCCAATGAAGCTGCAGAGTGGCAGTAACCCTGGATGGTTGGGTGCGACTGTGACTGAAAAGAACGCCTGGCACTTGGTGCTGCTTCCCTGCTAAAATAAGAGGTTAAAATAAAAGATTAAAATTCATTGGTAAACAACATTTTCTAATTTGGAATTACATAAGTTCTTGTGACAAAATTTTGAACTAATATGTATGATTCCACAAATTAGTCCAGTGGATATAGCCTCTCATTTTTGCACAAGTCATATATCATCACCGGAGTAACCACGTGTGTGCTGGTCATTCATTTAACAGCCTACACTGAGACCTTTGATCAATGAATTGTATTGTGAGGATGATATTATTAATTACTAATTTGAGGAAACATTGTAAACACAGTCTATCCCCCTGACAATGATTAGACTCCACTTTTTGAGAATCCATTTGGATAATCATTTCACACAGTTGTACTTACTGTTGATGGTCACATTAATTAGCAGAGCTGCCGTCCACCCACTGCTGGTAGCAGAACAGGAAGCCACTTGAAATCAATAGGCAGCATCCAGCAGCGCCTACGTTCATTTTAACACTCATCCAGGCATTTAAGAAAACATCACTGCCTGGTTAAAGATCCAACAACAGCCTGTTGTCATCTTAAATTACACTTGTTTATTGAAAACAAATAAAAGCTTGTCAGGAATTAAACAGAAAGAATTTCATTTGGAGCCAGAATAAGGAGCAGATTAATTAAATTCTTACTTCAATTGACATTCGCTACAAACATGTGAAAACAGAAAATAATGAGACGAAGCTGTATTTTGGCACATCTGAGTCCTTTTACAGCTGTTTGTTACATTACTGCCACCACCTTTGAAGCATTGTCATGTTTTGCACTTCTGAATGTGTCTTTGGCCACATTAGTGGCATGGCTCTGATGGCCATGTCAGTCGGAGAGTCCACCACTTTAGCCCAGACTGAAATAACTCTATTGCATGAAATTTGGTGCAGACATTCATGGTCCTAAAAGGATTAATCATACTAGCTTTGATGATTTTCAGCCCCTGACAACTGGATGCATTGCCAAGAAATTTGGCATTAATGTTTACATTCCACTCAGGTCAACATGTAAGAAATCTGGTGGTGACCCATTATCAAAAGGTTCAAATTTCAATTGGTCCAAAACTTTGCTTTTATTCCCATCAGCTATTGTAAATCCACACTAATTAGCAAAGTTTAGCACAGTAACAGACTGAGCCAATATATTAAACATGGTAAACGTTATACCAGATATTAGCATTATTAATACCCCTAACATTACCTCTAACCCAACATCACAGAAACAAATAAATGCAAAGTAAATTTAAGCTTCTAGGATTCTTACATCTGTTTCATTGTACCACATGACTGTAAAAATGATTTTTCTTTAAATTAACCACATGATGTCAGCACCCTGTGGCTTATGACATCACGTCTCTTACTGTCAGAGGGATGCAAATGTTCATATGATGCTCTTACACTGCAGGTGAAAACTAATGAAAGCATCTCTGAGCAAATCGGGGCACAAATTTACTTCCTGTGATGTTCAGCTCATGGGCTGCTGCCACTGGCAGCTGCTGATGGAGATGATGGTGATGATGATGGTGGTGGTGATGATGATGATGATGATGATGATGTCGCAGAAGGCCTGCAGGAGTTTATGATCCATGCAAATGGAGAAATCTGCATATTGTTGCATATCTGTTTGCCTAATGGACGCCTACACACTGAGGTGATGATAATAATAGAACAGAGCGTATGATAGCTGCTGCACAACACACTCACACTGACATACAAACACACTATATACTGTATGCTTGTAACATGGAGGAGGGAAAAATGAGAAAAAAATGAGAAAAGTGGAGGCAAAAAAGAGAAGAACTGAAAGGAACAAAAAGGAGAGCAAAGATGGAGAGGATAGAAGAAACACAAGGAAACAAAACAGGAGGAAAGGAAATAAGGGATTAACGATAAGGAAAGAGGAAGAGGTGAAGATGACGTTCAGAGGGACAAGAGATGAGGAAAGAAAACTAAGGCAAACAAGGAGAGAAAACGAGGTAGAAATTAGTAAAGAAAATGTAAAAACTGAGGAAAGGAAAGAAGCGGAGCAAAGTGGAAAAGCAAAAGAGGGCAAGAAGAAAGACAAAATGAAAAAAAGCTTAGTTAAAGGGAGAAGGAGAACAGAAATGAATGAGCACTACAGGAAAAGTGCATGTGATGATTGTAAGAAAAGTAAGGAGGAAGGGAACAAGGACAGAAAAAAAGGAGACATGGGGAGAAAGAGAAAGGGAATTCGGATGAGAACGGCCAAGAGAAATATTCTAAATTTGTGAATGAAAAATCAAAAATGAGAAAAACAGACAATTAGCAGTGGAAAGGTGAGAATAAAAAGAATGAATGTCCTCATAATGGCCCTGAAAAATAACTGGTCCACACAATGCAATAAAGACATGTATACATGTATACACACAAACATTTGTAAAGCTATCTGTGTGAGGACACTGATTGAAATCATGCATTCCCCTAACCTGATTCCTATCCGAACGCTAAAACCAAGTCTAAACCCCAAGCAAGTCCTTGTAATGCCAAAGGACCAATGAAAATGTTCTCACTTTCTTCCTCTTTAGATGTGAGTAGTTAGTACATGTGAGAGGAGTTGCTTCAATTAGTCATGAAGCCTCTCCATGACATATCCACATTTCAGTAATCATAAAAATATCTAAGCATTTGAACAGAATAAATTCATGAAAGATGACAGACTTTTTCAGAGGTCACATATATTTAGCAAACCTATTATGACTGAAATGGCTTGATTAAGCCGATGAGGTAGATACTGGATATGAATTAAATTGGTAAGGTTACACCTCCCCACAGATGCTTTCATAAATGATGCAGGGTTGGGGTGGAGAGATCCATGATTTACATTAATTTGAATTGATAACAAATCATACTGTGTGGGACAGCTAAAGCCTGGCAAAGGAAAGAAGGGTGTGTTTTCCTGGAGGTCTTCTAATAGAATTTGCAGTATTTTAGAGAGGAGGCACACTGAAGAGATGTGGGGGCAACAGGAAATACAAATGAGTCCATATGTATAATCCCAACCCCTAAACAGTTTGTGAATATTTAGTTTTTTTGTTAATCTTTTTGCATTTCTCTGGCCACAGATTGCTGTGAAAATGTGAGGTTATAATGCAGATTGAAAAGCATATTATGTAGAAGGCAATGTCTGATTCAGATCCTGATCACATAGGTTACTAGACACATAGCAGAGCACATACACATACAGTACCATGTAAATGCAGAATGCATAACATGTTTACTGAGAGCGCTGATTGATTCACAGCACTTGGGTTATGTAAATGTTGCAGCTACAACAATTTGTGAACATTTGTTTCATATTTCCACATTTCTGCACTGAGGTCAAGGGACTGTCCCTCTGTAGGTGCCTCAAACCGACATCATCATTGGATTTCACCTGTTGATAGCACTGTTTCAAAGTAACTATTTACAGTCAGTGGAGCAAATGGTATCTAAGCATTCACTTGCACATGTACTTGCCACTGTGTGTGTGTGTGTGTGTGTGTCAAATTAAATTTGAAAGGAAATGAATTTGTCAGTCTCCAGCTGATCCAATCACCTGTTCACACAACTGCTCCTTGTTTCAGCCCAGGCTGATCACCTGTATTACTTTGGGAGTGGTTGACTTTCAGTCTTACCTGTTGGTCTGCTCATCTGTCTGTTAAACTGTGGATCAGTTTCCCTCACCCTGGTGACTGTTTGCCTGCCTGTTGATCCAGTGACAAGCTAGCTTTGCCACTTCAGTCTGCTTTTCATTTCCATTTTTCACTGCAACAAACAAATGCTTTGATTTAAACTAAAAGCACAACAAAGTGTGAATTAAAACTTTCAATTATTGATAAAAGACACAAGAGCTAAAATATTAATATCTGATTGTTTTGTTGTGTTTAAACCCATAGTTTGCCCACTGGTTAGGTGTAGAGAATGCTGCTACTCATGGGAGCACTTGGTGGGACTGATGGTACAAGAAAACAAAAACTGATTTCCTTAACACAAGTAGATTTCTGCTGGAAAACAGAGGCCAGCTATTTCCTGCCTGCTCACCATGTGCATTGAATATCCTTTAAAGTGGTGTTGTCTGTATTTTTTTAGTATTATTAGGTCACTATACACTCTCTGCAGTCCCTCTATAGACCAGCTCTGTAGCTTCTTGGGTACAGTTAACTCCTGGTCACTCGTCATGCCGGTGTCTCCACCATTAACTTGCTTGGGCCTGGCCAACACGTTCTTATCCCCGGACATCAAATTCTGACTTTGTCAAGCACCTTTTGCAACTCAAACTGATACTAATGGATACCTTTGGTGTGCGTATGAGACATGCGTGAAGAGTGTTAGTTTGAATTCAAGCAAATGTGAACTTATAAAAAAGTGACTTGTTGGTTGTGCCTCCTCTGGCAAAATTCTGGGGATAAGGTGGGTTGCATTAAGCTAGTCAGGGTAATCTGGTAGTGTCACGATCGGCGAAAAACGCTGCCGATAATGTGGAGGGTGAACCCAATTATAGGGCCAGACGAGTACAAGCAGAACACAGCACAGTCACTTTAATCAGAGCACTGGTCAGAAACAAATGATAAACCATGCAGGATTCTGATTCAATATGTGACACTCTCAGGTCGATAATCCAGTCCAGGGTCAGAGCCAGCAAACTCACACATCCAAGGTATCCATGAGAAGAATGGTCAGTATGGGAAGTCTATAAGTCGATGCACAGAATCAGAAGAATTAGGCAGTACTCGATGGTTACAAGGCAATCTGGGGTCAGAGCTGGAATAACAGGCACAAGAAAACACACTAGAAAGTCTAAACATGAGTTAGAACAATCTGGCAGCTTTTTGGTGGGAGGAAGCTGCCTATACAGGGGTGAAAACAGGTGCAAGCAATTGTCACTGATTAGTGTAAAGAGTCCGTAGTTGAAATTACACTGTGACAGGAAGTGATGTCAAAATAAGAGCAAGACAACGGAAGCAGAAGAGACAGAATCATAACAGGTGGTTGTGTGAGTGTTACCTAATCTAAATACACACGCTTTGGAGCAAGATGGCAGCGTGTGCTGTTGCAGTGGCTCAGTGCTCCTTCAGTCGGTGTTTTGTTTGGTGGTTTGTGTATGTGTTGTTTTTCAAGCTGTGTAGTGGCTATGTTTTTATATGGTTTTATTTTCAAATCAAATCAAATTTTATTTGTATAGCACCAAATCACAACAAAAGTCATCTCAGGACACTTTACCATGTAAGGTCTAGACCTTACTGTTATCAATATTATTACATAGGGAAAACCAAACAAATCCCCCTTGAGCAAGCACTTGGCGACAGTGGGGAGGAAAAACTCCCTTTAATGGAAGAAACCTCCGACAGACCCCGGCTCTTGGTGGGCAGCCTTCTGCCTTGACCGGTTGGGGTGAGTGGATAGAGGAGAGACAAAAGAAGAAAAGCAACAAGACACAACAATCAAACACTGATCAGGTTGATGTGGCTGGTGACTGCTCGTCAGAGACATAGAGTCCCAGGGCCAGGGCAACCTGCAGAAAGGTACAGGGAGAGAGAGAGGACACACTACGGGAGAAAGGAGACACACAGTCAGTAATGTGTAATGGTGGCATATAGAAACATAGGGAGAGAGAGGAGAGGAGAGGAGAGCAGAGCAG
>NW_018127901.1:1772209-1779328 GCF_001952655.1 Monopterus albus
AAAGTCTGAGAATTCACTTAAAAACTCTGAATAAGGAGCAGGTGGACGGTATACAATAACAAACAGAACAGGCTTTTGAGTTTTCCAGTTTGGGTGTGAGAGACTCAGGGTGAGACTTTCAAATGAGTTATAACTATGTTTAGGTCTAGGGTTGATTAATAGGCTTGAGTCAAAGATCGCTGCCACGCCAAAGGTTCCGCCCAAAATTTTTATGTGTTATGTTTTTTTAATTGTCCTACCGACTGGAGGTCACTCTAAAATTTTCTGTACATGTTACAATGACAATAAAGGATTATCTTATCTTTGTCTGCAATCCACCCTCTAACATTCATCCATTCATTTTCTAGTCCCTGAACGGGGTCACGGGTGGGGCCGGAGCCAATCCCGGCCGGCAATCGGGCGAAGGCGGGGTACACCTTGGACAGGTTGCCAAACCATCGCAGGGCTAACACATAGACGAACAACCACACATACACACACGCACTCCTATGGGCAATTTAGAGACACCAATCAACCTAAGCTGCATGTCTTTGGTCAGTGGGAGGAAGCCGGAGTACCCGGAGAGAACCCACGCAAGCACGGGGAGAACATGCAAACTCCCAGGTGTCCCAAGGTCCCAGGTGGGGCCCGAACCCGGAACCTTCTCGCTGTGAGGCAACGGCGCTAACCACTGTGCCACCGTGCTGCCCCTTCATCATTATTCTGTATAGCTATTTAACTATGGGTGGTTCATTCTGTAGTTGACAGTAAGTAGATATTTTGGTTCCTGATTCTTGAAAGTTTCAACTCACCACAGAATAACATAACGGAATGGAGACACTTCATTTCTGTTTAACATTGTGGAACATTAACAGTGTTTGCGCTGATCTTTAATTTGCATGCTGGTATTTTTAACCATTCATTACACAGTCTTTCCACTGAACACCCTGTAGATGAAAACACACAGCTAGTGGGGCCAGATTTACTCTCCTTCATAATCAAACACTGTGCAACCTTCATGGAGTAAATGTGCACTGAGGACAGAGTGTGTTTGTGTTCAAATGATGCTGAACTTAAACTTTAGAACTCTCCTTTCTTTTTTCCCATCCAGCTGTCCAACTGATGGAGGAGGAGAGTGAAGCAGGATGGAGCAGCGTTGAAGACAACGCACCGGGGGAAAAGAAAAAAGAGAAGAAATGAGAGGGGGTAATTACCCAGAGGGAAAGGTCAAGACATTTGGGCGGGTTTTTGTAATTAGCTTTATTTCTGCAAGCAGAACAAACAGAGCAGTCTTATGTGAAATTGTGTTAGAAAGGTTACACAGACCTTTATAGTTGGAGGATTAGCTGTTCACTTGGAGCTAGGACTGCCGTCTGCCCAGCAAACACCAGAAACCTTCACATCTTCTCTGGACACAGAAACAGTAGCTAAGAGAAAGGACATACATTTGAGATCAGCTGAGGAATATTAGCATTGGGAACATTTAGAAGGAAGATTTTAATTAAAACCAAGTCACATTACTTGATGGATTCTTAGTGAAAGTAATTAAACTGATGAAGTGACTGTAGGGGAGGGTACACTTTCTACATTATATTGGTATTCCCAGTTCACCTCTGGGGACATCACACACTTTCTGTTTCATTAGACTGGAAGTATGCTTTTGAATGTAATACTCCAACCTAAGTCCATAATCATAGTATTGAAAGTCACTGACCACTGCATTATTTGTAGAGCAGTTTACATCAGTTACACATAAGAGAAGCAATCAGTAAAAAAGCAAATGGAATATAAAATAAATAAAATAAGAAAAATCAATTAAAAAAAACAAAAGTGGCATACAGTCCAGTGTAGTGTGTCTCAGCAGTAGCAATAACTCTTCGTTTGTGTGCTGAGTCCCAACAACCAGCCACGCAGCTAACTTACATGGATTTTCATTGTAGTTTATTTTGGAGAAAACATGAGTTTTAAGGGTTGCTTGGTGACACGATGGTTAGCGATGTCATCTCACAGCAAGAAGGTTGCGGGTTCAAGCCGACCCCGGGCCTTTCTGTGTGGAGTCTGCATGTTCTCCCTGTGCCTGCGTGGGTTCTCTCCGGGTGCTCCAACTTCCTCCCACTGTCCAAAGACATGCAGCTTAGGTTGACTTGTCACTCTAAACTGCCCATTGGAGTAAGTGAGTGTGTGTGGTTGTCTGTCTATTTGTCAGGCCTTTGACAGACTGGTGACTTGTCCAGGGTGGAGCCCGCCTCTGGCCCAGTGTCATCTGGGATTGGCTCCAGCCCCTTGTGAACCTATTCAGGAATAAGTGGTACAGGTAATGGATGGATAGACTCTTGGGAGGTGTTGGAGACCAAACCAGAGGTAAAAGAAGAGTCAATATTGCATTGAACAAATAGGGCTTTAATGGGTGATAATACTGCTGTGTCTGCTGGATGGGAGAGCAGCCTGTGGCCAAGGTATTGGTCAAGCTAATTTTTTTTTTTTTTTGGGTCGGGCAGTATAACAAATAATGCTCATGAACAGGCAAACAGAGGCCGGTCACTGACCAATCCAAGTGGTGACAGAAGCTGGGGTAGGAAAATAAACAACTCAACAGCAGGATGGAGTTGCCAGTGTTACAATGGCTCACATGGAAAGTAAATATCAAAGTATGGATCTGAACAAATCAGAACATGTGGAGAGTTTTGCCACAATATGATTATAAAGCAGGTGAAATAAGAAAATCAAGGTTTCTCTGGACATGGCCAGAGAATTAATGGCTCTGCAGCTTGGAGGTGGTTTCTAAAAGTAATGCCAAATTAATACATTTTCTGTCTCCATTAATAGCTCCCTTAACTAATTTTAACAGCTTTGACATTAATTAAGGAGACAATCTAAAAATAAGGTTAGTTTAAGGATGTGATATAATATATAATTTGGTTTGTGACTCAACTGCTCTGTAAAAAGAAGCTATAAGCTAGAGTCTGATGCAGAAGAGCAAAATGTGATGAAATCTTAAATTATGACAAGAGTTGTGAGTTTGCTGCTCTGCCTGCAGTCACATGGTGCAGGGCATGTCAGAATTTAGTTGACAACATTACAGTTTTAACTCTCTTACGCACACACTCCTCCTTATTAATGAGCGAAGCCGCTGGCTGCTGTCAGACCTCCAGACACACCGTCGCAACCAGGCAGCAAGATAATCATTTTTGAACCTGCTGGCATAAGCGTTAAAATCTTGTCCAAACTCCCCTCTCTCTCCTCTCTTATTATCTATCTCTCTCACCCTCTGCCTTCCTGTCTTTTCAGATCTCTAGTTCTTATCGGTCCAGAAGCGCAGCAGTGTCGAACCACACTGGAGCTTCTCAGGAAGTTGGCTGGTGGCGGAGAAGCTATCAGACACGCCATCACTTTTTTTTTATCAAGCTCAGCAAGTGCCACATCTTGTGGCTTGACAGAAAAAAATGCATGCACAAAAAGAAAAAGAAAAAACATCATCTTCTGTAGTTTTATCATCACTTCCTTTTCTCTTTCTTCCTTCTTCCTTTTTTCTGCATGATCACCAACAGGCCTGCTATGACAGGATGGCCACTCTTCTGGCTGAATCAGCACTTAAAAAAAATCCTCAAATCTCCAGGTTTAAACAAAAGCTCTACATTCAGAGCTGCACTTACCTCAAAGGGGGCTGTTGGACATATTCATTTTATTGTTCACACACTGTTACAGAGAACCAGTAACATGCACAGCAGGAACACAAATTGCTGCTTCATCGCCTTCATCATGGCATTTTAATTTTATTTCCCATAATTTATTTTTTCAAATGACTGTTATTGCACATTAAAGTAGAGAATTCTAATATAATTTAATGTTAAATATCACTTTCCTCAGGTGGAATAAAGATGCTGTTAGTTTTAAGAGATTGCTTATTTCAAGCATCTGCTCCTCGACAGCAATAGGTTTTGTTTGGCTTCAGGTCCCTGCTCTATGTTATTAAAGCTTTGGGCTCAGGTCTAGTTTGGGTTTTTCAGAGGTAATTTACTCTAACACGTGCTCATCCCACTGTTCTCTCCTGAAAACCCAGTAAGTCTCATGCTAACCCTAACCTAAAATTGCAGTTTAACATCTGTGTGAAATGTGAAAAGTACTTGACAAAGTGTCAATACATGATGCCCTGGCAATAACAATGTTTTCTGTATCTCTCTTAGACTAGTGGGGTAATAGACTGTAATTAATGAAAGGAGTCAAACATATATCCTTGAGTATCAGGTTTGGTTCTCAGATTTGGCAACATCAGTTGATTTCAGCCAGCTCAAGAGCTGAGACTTAATAAACTGCTGCCTGCTGTAAATCAGGTGCTGTCAAGACCAAATGGTCTGAATATACTTCTGAACTTAAATGTGAGACTCAGACTCAGAAAAACAATTAAGACTTTTATTGAATGCAAGGCACAGAGAATACTGAGAGCAGGGCATGTCCTGGTAGCTGCAACAGCCAGGCGGCTCTAGTGGTGTGCAGGGACCCACCACGGGAACAAAAGACAGTCTTAAGGCAAGGAGCTGGAAGTTGGAAAGGTGAGGCTCTGCTGGAGAAACAAAGAGTGGGCTGGTACAGAATGGGCGAGGCCCCTCAGGGGGGCTCGATGAGTGTGCTGGGTGGCGTCAAGCCTGTGCAGCGCTGCTGGGGAGTGATGAACATGTTGGGCTGAACATAGGCTTCTATGTTTTTAACACTTTTTTCACACAAATTCAAAAGGTAATGTAATCTCTGTGTGAAAAAGTACAGCATACTCCAAATGAAATATACATGTATTTATTATCAAAACATTTGTAAATGTTTGGACTTTTAACTTAGGTGTGTAAAAATAGAATAGATGTTAACTTTATGCTAAAATTGCTAATGATTAGCACAGTGTGCCTAGCCACACATTACGTTTTACTGTTGAAGGATATTCAAAAACCAAGTAAGTAAATCGTTTTTTTCTAATTATTTGGGTTTTAAACATTCAAAGACTGTACTCGGTTAAGTCAAACAGTGACACTGACAGAGGTTCATGTGTTTGTTGAATAAAATCTGTGGCGTGAGGCTAGCAGCACCTGCACTTTTAATGTCAACGAGTTGTGCATGTATCGTTCAACATAGGTTAGTGTTTTAACTTAATTAGATTTGATTTAAATTTGATTTGACCTGAGGCACACACAGAATCAGTGGTAGTTAAAACTTTAATTTGCCACGTTGATTGAAGACGAAAGTACTTAAACATGAAACACAAATCAGTAAAACAACCCAAACCTGTGGAGATGAAGAATAAGGAAGCAATTATAACACACACAGACACCATGAGTCTGAAGTAACTGTGTGTTTGTGTGAACTGAAAAAATAAATCAGATTTGACAGTGATTATTTTCCCTGCTGGATCCTGTGAAACACAAGGAAAGTTTTTTAATGATACAACTTATGATGCTTTTATTTATTTCTTCCTAAAATTTTTTACATAAAGTACTCACAACGTGCTGAAAAAGATGAATCCCCAGTGATTTCTCTGGGCTCACAGATCAATCCTGGTTTCAATCAAAGCATTTAAAGCCAGGCCATTTTATCATCGCCATTTTATCTTTTCCAGTCCATGTGAACAGAGAAATTCAGTTGCAGAGAAACACACATACAATAAAGACAGAAATAAAAAAAATGCACACAATAAATTGATGGAGACCATCCAATGTGTTTGTTTTGCTAAACCCCCACCCCCCATCTAGTCCATTAATTCCCACTTTATAGTAGGCCTTAATTTCTCAAATCTGCCAAAGCTGCTTTCAGTACTGAGCAAAAGCAACACCAGAACACCAATTTAAATACCTTAAACAGAGAAATGAGCAGCAGATTGTAGTTTATTTGGGTTAAATGACCACTGACTCTCCAGATGGTGCAGCTTAAAAATCATACCATGCAAGCCCAGTGTTTTTAAAAAGCAGTAAATGAAATCTATGGAAACTGTTGGTCTAACTGTTTCATCAAAGTAGAAATATGACCCTGAAATTATAAATCATTCCCTTAAATTACTAACTTGCAAGCTCACTATACTTGTTTCGTTCCCTCAGTTAAATGCCTTGACACTATGAAATTGTCTTCAAAAAGCTTAATTGGCTCCCTTTTTTTCCTGTGTGGTACTTTGTGTTTAACATCCAAAATCTGAAGTGGAGAATATCCCTGTTCTCTCAGTTCAAGACCAAAGTATGAGTCAACGTATTGTTACGGTTTTGTCTTTGAAAATACGATGATACATACAGTGTTAAACACGATATATCTTACTTGTTCAATCTGTACTTACACTTAGATGTAAAAATAACAACTTGTAGTTTTAGGGAGGTTACACATTAGAAGTATTTCTTATCAAACTATAGCCCTGAAGTCTTGCTGTCACAATGAGGTTGCAGGGTTTAGCAGTGGTTTGTCTGTATCTGACAAATCTGTAAAATGTCAACCATTTCTAGTTAACTTCCTGAGAAATGACTCCACAAGGATCACAGTGGGCTTTGTCTTCAACAATTCTTTAAAGTCAGGACAGTGACTCCTCTCCTCTCTCTCCATGCTTCTATATGCCACCATTACACATTACTTTGTACAGTACAAAAATGGGATAGTGCTACAAAATAAAATTAAATATGGTGATTGAGTGGAAATATTTTTGGGTTGGTTTAGGCAAAACTTAGATGTAAAAATAACAACTTGTAGTTTTAGGGAGGTTACACATTAGAAGTATTTCTTATCAAACTATAGCCCTGAAGTCTTGCTGTCACAATGAGGTTGCAGGGTTTAGCAGTGGTTTGTCTGTATCTGACAAATCTGTAAAATGTCAACCATTTCTAGTTAACTTCCTGAGAAATGACTCCACAAGGATCACAGTGGGCTTTGTCTTCAACAATTCTTTAAAGTCAGGACAGTGACTCCTCTCCTCTCTCTCCATGCTTCTATATGCCACCATTACACATTACTAACTTTGTGTCTCCTCTCTCTCGTAGTGTGTCCTCTCTCTCTCCCTGTACCTTTCTACAGGTTGCCCTGGCTCTGGAGCTCTACATCTCTGACGAGCAGTCACCGGCCACATCAACCTGACCAGTGTTTGATTGTTGTGTCTTGTTGCTTTTCTTCTTTTGTCTCTCCTCT
>NW_018127901.1:1780791-1782750 GCF_001952655.1 Monopterus albus
TGAGCAAGCTAAGTTGATGGCTGCTGATAAACATGGCTTGCAAGTACATGAGGTACAGAAGAAACCTCTCCACACACACCGTCCAAGTAAGTCGTATGCTGCTTCTGCTAAACCTTTACGCACCTGCTTTAGATGTGGTTCCTCCAGTCATTTGGCTAATGCACCTTCATGCCCAGCTACTAAAGTTAAGTGCAAAAAGTGTGGAAAAACTGGACATTTTGCTCATGTGTGTCGCTCTGCCCACACCCTCCCATTACATGAAGTACAAGTTCCTGACTTAACAGTGCTTTGCTTGGAAAACATTAATAGTGTGATTGGTAAAATATCATATACTGTGGACATTCAACCCACTGGATATACTGCACAAACCATGGAAATGATAGTCGATTCAGGGTCCCCAGTCTCCTTGCTTCCTGTCACTGCTTTCACTGAGCAATTTCCTTTGCCTCCGTTGACCCGCCCTGCAGTTCGGCTGGTTACTTACTCAAAGACTGAAATATCCGTGATAGGGTGTTTCACAGCTCAAGTTTCCAGGGGTGGTGCTTCTGCTCTCGTGACACTGTTGTGAAGTCTGGAACTGCCCTACTGGGACTGGACTTGATGACTGCCCTGAACCTACACATAGTGGGCAAGTCTGTTCTTTTTCCTCACTCACCAAACACTTCACCGCCTGCTATAGAGCACTACCCTCCTATCATGCATATTGCTGCCACGCAAACCCACATAGGTTGTGCCACAAAATTTATACATCACATAAGAGTTAATATGTCAGTGCCCCCAGTCAGACAGAAACTGCGTCGACTACCCTTGTCTGTCAGACATGCTGTGTCAGAGGAAATTAACAGACTCTTAGCTTCTGGTGTCATTGAGAAAATTGACGCTTCCCCCACCTATTGTGGTCACACAGAGGAAATCAGGACGCATACGTATGTGTGCTGACCTTAGAGAGCCCAACAAGGCTGTTATCACTGACTGCTACCCTCTTCCACACATGGATGATCTGCTGTCTTCTTTGAAGGAAGAGACAGTGTTCTTGACCATTGATTTGGCAAATGCTTACCACCAAGTGCCCTTGCATGAAGACAGTCGAGATCTCACAGCCTTCATCACTCATGATGGACTTTTTCGCTATTGTCGCATTCCCTATGGACTTACCTCTGCACTGTCTGCTTTTCAAAAGTTGATGGCAAACGTCCTAGAAGGCTTGCCAGGAGTGCAGCATTACCTTGATGACATAATAGTATATGGCACTACACAATCTGAACATGACAGTCACCTGAAGGATGTCCTGCACCGCTTGAAAGAAGCTGGGTTGGTCTTGAACAATGAAAAGTGCTGCTTTAGCAGACCTAGTCTGCACTTTTTGGGTCATGTGGTGTCTGCTAATGGCATCATGCCAGACAAAGAACACTTGGAGGCTGTGTCGCTTGCCCCGCCCCCTGCTGATGCTGCTTCACTTCGCTCTTTTCTGGGCTTACTGTCATGGTACTCCAAGTTCATTCCCAACTTCTCCACAGTGTCAGAGCCAATGCGAGCATGTTTATGAAAGGATTCAGTTTTCCAGTGGAGGCTCAAGCAAGCTTTACATCAGTCAAACTTCTCCTGTTAAACAGTGCTGCTCTTGCCCCATTTGATCCAACTCTGCCTACAGTAGTGTCTACAGATGCTTCAGACTGTGGCTTAGGTGCTGTACTCACTCAGATTCATGCAGATGGCACAGAACACACTGTTTCTTTTGAATCCAGAACTCTTACAGCTATGGAGCACAAATATTCCACTGTAGAAAAGGAAGCCCTAGACTGTGTATAGGCCGTGGAAAAATGGCGTACGTGTCTGTGGGGTCGCAGATTCACACTGCGCACAGATCACCAAGCCCTCACCACACTGCTTACGACAAAAGGCCTAGGAAGAGCAGGTATGAGACTGGCACGCTGGTCAGCTAGACTGTTGGCCTTTGAT
>NW_018127901.1:1783060-1784733 GCF_001952655.1 Monopterus albus
GGGACTGTCAATATGCTATAACACTAGTGGATTACTTTAGCAAATGGCCTGAAGTTGGATTTTCAGCCAATGCTACTACGCCTGCTGTCATCTCCTTCCTCACTTCAGTTTTTAGTAGACACGGCAACCCAGAAGCCATAGTTACTGATAATGGGCCACAATTCATATCTGCCGCCTTTGCTGATTTCCTCGCTGAACGAGACATTGTTCACCACAGAACCTCAGTGTACCACCCTGCCACTAATGGTTCTGTTGAACGATTCAACAGAGTGTTGAAACACACGATTCAAATGGCAATAATACAGTCTGTGCCATGGAAACAGACAGTCACATCTTTCCTGATGAACTATCGTGCGACACCCCATGCGACTACAGGTGTTTCTCCTTTCCAGTTGTTGCATGGTCGTCGCATGCACACAAAGCTTCCTGTTACACTCTCATTCCGTACTGATGCCGTTGACCCTGCTTTGCTCCGCCAGAGGGTAGAACGAAAACAGTCACGGATGAAACACCACACGGATGTCAGACGTGGTGCCCGGAAGCCGTTCTTCCAGGAAGGCGATAGGGTGCGAGTCAGAACGCCTCACCATGTTCCAAAAGCCCAAAATTTAACAAACTCCAGTCAAGAAAAAAGTAGCCAAAAGCACGTACCTACTGGGTGATGGGAAGAAATGGAATGCTTGCCACTTAGCCCCTGCTCATCAGGCTGTTGGTAGTGCTTCAGAGATACGCCTGCCTGAAAAGGGTCCTAACTCAACACATGGATTATGGGTCAGAAAGAAACCTCTCAGGTTATAGGACTATGTGATGGATTAGAACAAGGGATCCTGCTGTTGAACTGTTGCTCTTGTGTTAGTATGTTGTTATTCTGTTTGTTATAAAATTCTTAGTAACGATGGTGATGCTAGAAATTTTTGTTATAACTTCAGAAGTTATCTGCAAGTGTTGGGACAATGCAGTATCTCAGTTGCTTATTTTTTCATATTCGTAAGTACGTAAGTTCATTTACAAAAAGGGGAAATGTTGTGTCTAATACATTGCATGTAGTTCTTGATTGTTGCCACAGGATGGCGTAATGTATTTATGTAGGTAACGTTAGGTTCTTTGGGGCATAAAAGAAGAAAGAAAAAAGGAAAAAAGCAGATGCTGTTGTATGTGGATGGGGCGGGGAGAGCAAATAAAGAGAATAAGGACTAATGAGTCCCTGCTGCTGTTATTCCGACCCTAACAAATTGGCGACGAGGTAACCCACATGCTGTACTTTTTTTACACTGTACTTTGCTGCCTTCAACATGGCTGTGAATGCGTCATTCCCTGCTTCGTTTTTGCCTGCTCCCGGAGCTCCTACATTGCCTTTTAAAAACATGGATGCGAATGTTCGAAAACTATCTCTTCGTCATAAATGCAACTGGAAGTGCATGGCCTGTTGCTAGAAAAAGAGCCATTTTGCTTCACTGTCTTAGAACAGAGGGACAGAGGATTTTTCATTCACTTCCGAACACTGGTGACACTTATGATTTGGCTGTTGCTGCTTTACAGTCCCATTTTACACCAACTGTCAATGTGGTTGTGGAACGCCACACATTTAGAAAACATGCTCAGCTCCTTCATGAAACTGTTAATCAATTTTTAGCAGCCCTAAGAGAGCTTGCATCCACATGTGACTTTGGGAA
>NW_018127901.1:1785601-1786165 GCF_001952655.1 Monopterus albus
AACTGGGGACATCGTCTGACGGTGGAAGGAATACTTTGAGGATCTCCTCAACCCCAGCGTCATGTCTTCCGATGAGGAAGCATAGGCCGAGGGCTCGGAGGTGGACTCGTCCATCACCCAAGCTGAAGTCACTGAGGTAGTTAAGAAGCTTCTCGATGGCAAGGCACCTGGCCGTGGAACACTGGACCAGCTCTATACCCTCTTCAGGATGGAGGGTTCATGGGAGTTTGCCCAACCAGTCCACATGTGTTTCGTGGATCTAGAGAAGGCATTCGATCGTGTTCCTCACAGCGCCCTGTGGTGGGTGCTCTGGGAATACGGGGTCCGGGGCCCTTTGCTAAGGGCCGTCCGGTCCCTGTACGACCGGAGCAGGAGCTTGGTTTGCATCACCGGCAGTAAGTCAGACTTGTTTCCAGTGCATGTTGGACTCCGGCAGGGCTGCCCTTTGTCACCGGTTCTGTTCATTATTTTTATGGACAGAATTTCTAGGTGCAGCCAGGGGCCAAAGGGAGTCCGGTTTGGGGACCACAGCATCTTGCCTTTGCTTTTTGCAGATGATGTTGT
>NW_018127901.1:1786476-1791851 GCF_001952655.1 Monopterus albus
TATCGAAAGGAGCCAGCTGAGGTGACTTGGGCATCTGTTTCGGATGCCTCCTGGGCGCCTTCCTAGGGAGGTGTTCCGGGCATGTCCCACCAGGAGGAGGCCCTGGGGAAGACCCAGGACACGCTGGAGGGACTATGTCTCTCGGCTGGCCTGGGAACGCCTTGGCATTCCCCCGGAGGAGCTGGAGGAAGTGTCTGGAGAGAGGGAAGTCTGGGCATCTTTGCTTAGACTGCTGCCCCCGCAACCTGGTCCCGGATAAGTGGAGGAAAATGGATGGATGGATGGGTGATTTGACTGTAGTCTTGTGTTTTCAGTTTACTCTACAGTATGAAAGCTCTTTATTATCACATTTTCGAAGAAACAAACTAAAATACAGATCAACAGCATAAGACACCACAGGGGCCACAGTATGTCAGGAAATGATTTTTTGTTTTTGTCAGTGGTGTTGGCTCCAGGGCTGTCACCGTCTGTTGGTTGTGGCCTTTCCTATAGTGCCATCTTCAGGTCAGAAGTAATCACATTCTCATCAGCCTCAGCAACTCTTATACTAAACTATATTTGTTAACATCGTAAACATTACACCTGCTAAACCTCAGCATGTTAACTTTGTCACTGTGAGCACCTTCTCATGCTCATGTTAGCATTTAGCTCAGCATAGGCTCAAAGCTGCTAGCTAGGTTGTAGCTTACTGTTAAGAATTTTTCTTAACACTGTGAAATTTTCTAAAATAATTTACTAATCAGAATAATTACTGTATGTTAAATCAATAATGAAAATTGTTTTTTTCAGCCTATTACCCAAGGAAATCTTGTATCTTGTAATGACGTTCGTGAAAACATTTGGCAGTACACATTAACATTTGAACAGCTGTGATCTTTGATTATTTGTTCCAGTGCTCACCTCCATCTGCCCAGACCCTGTTTCAGTTCAATGGACCTTTAACCTCTTCACCAACACAAAAGAACAGTGTGGGTCCGTAGATGTAGTGGCAGTGGGATAACTCTATAATTCTTGTGCAGCTACCTGTGGAAATGACTGCTGTTTAATGGATGTGCTGCGACTAAACACTGCTCCTCGTTCCAATTACTCCACGCCAAATTAAATGGCAAGGTTTTCAGAAAGCATTAATGCACATTAATTAATCTGTCAGAAGGTGGAGGAAGAATGTTGTGCTCTGACGATGGTCGACTGCTGACGCCTTGATAGTAAATAATAAAATGTACCTCGCTCTTTTTAATGATAAGCAATTTCTAGTTTATTCCTGACGATTGCTTTCCATTAATTTTTAATCAACTGCTGATGCTTCATCACTCCCTGCCACCTTTTTTTGCAGCACTTATTCTAATTGTAAATTTTCCCCCTTACATGGCAGCAGAAGGATGATAAAGAAAAGTTGTGTACTTCAGAGAAAGTAGGCATGAGCAGAAAACAGGCGAGATGTACAGAGGTCAAACAGCAGACACACTTGGTCTCATTCAGACATTATTTTCTCTTATAAATGTGTCTGGTATTTTCAATCAAATATTATTTTCTCTAAGAATGTATTTGGTTAACTCAGATATTTAATTTATCTTTCATTATGTAGTTCTCCACTTTTAGTTCTGTGGTTTAAAGTTGAAATTATGTTGAAATTCCTAAGCTGTGATTTAATAGGCATTAACTGTTTAATGGCATATTGATATCTGATCATAATGATGGGTATCCTGACTAAGATTAGTATGTTTCATTTTAATTATTGCTTTGCATGCTTAGGAACAATTTGGATTGATTGTTGTGTTGTCATGAGACGTGAATCCTCGGTGATGGACTGACAAACGCACAGTCCACATATAGTGACCTAGAGTGAGTTAGAGGTGAACTCCTATGATTCAGGATGATGACAGCCCTGCATCCACTGTGGTGATGGAACAAAAGTGTGTGTGTGTGTGTGTGTGTGTGTGTGTGTGTGTATCTTCACTGGAAGTTTTTGTCTTGTTATTCCAGTTTCCATTTTCCTGTTGCTATTCTGCCTGTTTCTCACACTCTGGCCTGCAGCTCCTGTGTGTGTGTTACCACATGAGGACATTTTATAGACTGATTAATCAATTAATTGAATAACAAGAGATAATGAAGCAGTCACCTGTTGCAGCCCTTCTCTTTCAGTTTTTTCTGTGCTCCAATCAGTGTGTCTGTGAAACCTTTCCAGCTTCTCTATATTCAGTAAGAAACTGGACTAAAATCCAGAAGGAACTCAGGATAGTGTTACTGCTGCCTCTGACTGGTTTCATCTGCCTCCACTGACAAATGACAGAAATCACTGCAGTTTTGAGGTCAAATCTTCACAGAAGTTATTAGCTATAGCCCAAAGTCTTCTGTTGTCGGAGTCCTAACAACTGGCCAACTGTTGTGTTTGTCTGTTGTTTGTCCAGATGTCAATCCATTGATTGAGCTCTCTATCAACTGGGCAGTCTTTTTAATGACTTGATGAATTGATTCAATCATCCAGTTGCTTTATCTAACAAATCCATCTTTATAATCAACAATTTATAACTGTGTAGTTGATCAGTGTGTGTGTTTATAATGAATTTGCCTCATGCACCTTTCTTTTGTGGTCTTTTTAGGCCTGCATATCCAAACCCACAATTGTAACACACATACACACTCACACTAAAGCTGTTACTGTTACATTACAGTAAGAGATTTTAAAGAATTTGGCAGATCTCATAGAGCTGCGTTTAGGAACACATCTCTCCCCCCACCAGACACTCACCATAGGTTCTAGAGTAGAGAAAACACTACAGAGGACAGATGGGAAAGGGATGATGGATGGATGAAATGGTGAAAGGTTCAGCAACCATTAAAAAAATTAAAGAGAAAATAGTTTGAAAACCTGAAGTTTACCTGTAGTTTGACAGCAGAGAGAGAGATCTGTTCTCCAGGTGGTCTGAAATCTGTCTGCCACTATGATTGGTCCCCTGGGCCTGTCAATCAAGCCTGTTAAGTCAGGTGTGACCACCCTTCTTGCTTTGTGATTGACAGAAGGTTCTGCCAATTAGAGTCAAAACACACGCACACACATACACACACACCCAGTCTGTCTCCAGTAGCTCTGCAGCTGCCGAGCTGTCTGGTTGCAAATGTTGCATCCAGGGAGCTCTCTGGGTCACCGTGATACCATGACCTGACCACACTGATTGTTGCCATGGACACCACACCAGGCTCCACTTTGCACCCCATTTAATAACACCTACATGGAAGTAAGGGGACCAGGTCTCCAGGAGAATGATACAAGCAGGTGATGAGAGTACATGGATAAGAACATGTACAGAGTTAGTGCTACATCTTCTTAGTTTTGGTGGTGTGTGCATGTTGATAAATGTGAAATGAGGTGAGGTTTGTGGTCACATATGGTGCAGGCTAATGCTTCAGTGCTGTTGTACTAGGCCAGTTATGACCGTTTGGCCTTTTTCCACTGTGGCAACCTACCAACTCATAACAAGCCTAAAAGTCGTCAATTTCCATTCAGGAGAGGGCTTTTTCATCCATCTAGCATTAAAATAGTGGAGCATGTGTGATGGTTTCCTTAAAATGACACACATACTACGGCATCAGAAACACACTCATTAGAGGACACTAGTCATTCCAGCTGTCAGTATTTAAGGACCGCTGCCATTCTGCCCCTGTCCACCTTCTTTCCTTTTTCTTGAGATGTGCCTAAACTCTTCAAACCCGCTGAGACATTTTTTGTGAAGGTCTGAACGACAATTTACCTTGTCGCAGTCTTAAAATAAAACTGCCTGGAGGCTTGTCTTTTCTGCTAAATGATAGTGAATAATCACTAGCTCCTGATTTTCAAAAGAGCTGTGCAATCAGGGCTAAGTTTTAATGACGGCAGGTTGACAGGTTGACTGTACAGCGGCTAAAGAAAATTCAGCTCTGATGAATTAAGCTTCTCTCTCTGCTTTTATGGCTCCTTTTCATGTCGAGTTTGTCCACATCAGCCCACATCATTTGACTGCAGCTTCTTCTCTACACTTTTAACTGATAGTGGTATATTTAAAAGCAAACATAGCTGACATGTAACTACATTACAAGGACATTTTTATTAAGTCCACATCAAGATAAAACACTAACCTCAGCTCCTTCTGTCCTTGAAATTATAAGACAATATATACAGTATACACATGTCTGTAATATTACTTCAAAATTAAACTGATCTCTTAAATGATTACGGACAGACTGCAAGTAACAATAAGGGCTTTACATTCTGTTCACATTAAAGGGTGAATTCTCCTCACTTTTTAGTGTAAAGGAAGCAAAGATTACTTTATGCACCAATACTCACCAATACAATAGATTTTGTTTCACATGTTTTTTTTAGCCATGTTATGTTTATATACAGTGGCATCTGCATCAGTTAGTGTAAGTCATGTTTTCTTATAAGAAAATCAGATCAACATTTCACTAATCATCAGGATGGATAGGAGGTAGATGTGTCGGATCCATGGGCGTTGCTAGACTTGAAGCTTTACTGGGGCACAGGCCCCCCATATGTATATATAGAGAGAGAGAGAGAAAGAGAAGGAGAGAGAGAAAGAGAGAGATACATACATACAGTTGTACATTACACAGTTATACACACGAATAATTAATAAGTACTCCCTCAGAACAAAAGTGGTTTAATTTTTATCAGATGTCATTTCACATTTTCAAAGAATAAACAGCATACACACATGAATGCTACCAAAACAAAGGACATAAACATGTCCAAATATGACTTCAGTAACTACAAATTAATATCATATCCTACACATCCTATACACAAAGTAAAGCAAAGTATTTCCCCAAGCTTAAAAGCGTCTTGCCCACCAAATCTAAGCAGTTAAGTTGGGTCCCTTTTTGTGCAATAAAGTGTAGTGCCTATTCTTCATTTTGTCAAACCTGTCAATAACTTGACTCTCACTCAGTTTACAAAGTTCTTCCTGATCAACTGATAAGACAGCAAGATGGTGAAGCCTGTCTTGGCCCATTGTGCACCTCAGCCAAGTGTGGAGTCATCTCAGTGCGCTGAATGACCGTTCACAGCTACAACTATTGACTGGGATTGTCAGAGAGATTTGAATAACCTGTGTCAAGGTTGGAAACATGACTTTATCCAGCAAGTTGTAAAGACTTTGTGTATCCTTAATCAGAAGGGTTTCGTTTTTGTGAGCCAGATAGTTTTTTGCCACTAAGACCTCCTCTGATTTTAGATCAACACTATAATGATCTGCCAGACCTCTGAGGTGTTCCTCACAAAGAAAGCAATCTGATTCTGGCTTACAGGCTTGAACACCTCTCAGTATTGGACCATTAACAGATGAAAAACGCTGATCCATCTCAGCAACCATTCTGTC
>NW_018127901.1:1792050-1803124 GCF_001952655.1 Monopterus albus
GGCTGAGGGGGTTCAGGCCTATGCAGAACAGCAGCAGGGACAGAGCATCTCCTTGGTAGATACCGCACTTGATGTTGACTTGTGCAATTGACTTGAAGTTGGCCTCTAGGGTTGTTTTCCACATTCCCATTGAGTTCTTGATGAAGGCTTTTAGAGTCCTGTTGATGTTGTACATTTCCAAGCATTCCAGGATCCATGTGTGAGGCATTGAGTCATAGGCTTTCTTGTAGTCAATCCAGGCAGCGCACAGGTTAGTGTGCCTAGTCTTGCAGTTTCGAGTGACTGCTTTATCAACCGGTAGCTGGTGCTTTGCTCCTCTGGTGTTACTGCCAATCCATTTCTGGGTGCTGCTCATGTATTGAGCCATGTGGCCTGCTCATCTTAGCTGCTATGATGCTTGACAGGAGCGTCCATGTTGTGCAGAGGCAGGTTATTGGGTGGTAGTTGGATGGTACTGCTCCCTTCTGAAGGTCCTTCAGGCTCAGGACTGTCCGGCCTTTAGTTAACCACTCAGGGTGGGTTCCATCCATTAGTAGCTGGTTCATTTGTTCTGCCAGGTGCTCATGGAGTGAAGTTAGTTTCTTTAAGCAGTAGGCGTGGATCATGTCAGGGCCTGGTGCTGTCCAGTTCTTCGTACTTGAGACCCACTCCTGAATGTTTGCCATTGTGATGATTACTGGGTCTTGTGCAGGGAGGTTGCTGTGGTCTGCTCTTAGGTCCACCAGCCACTGGGCATTGTTGTTATGTGATGCCTCCTTCTCCCATATGCTCTTCCAGAACTGTTCAGTCTCCAGCCTTGGTGGGTCTGCTCTCATGTTATTACCCTGCCACTGAGAGTACACCTTGGATGACTCAGTAGAGAACCTTCGGTTTATTCTGGCTTATTCTGGCTTATTCTGGCTTCAACTTCTTTGGTGTATCTCTTCAGTCATGTGGCCAGGGCTGTGAGCCTTTGCTTGGCAGTCTGTAAGGCCTCAGGTATGGACAGTGAGTTGTATTTCTTAGGTACCCCTTTCTTCATCACGCCTTTCTGCAATTCTGATAGCTGGCTAACTTCTCTCCTTCCTGCCTTGATGTTGGTCTCCAATCTCCTTCTCCATGTGTTAGATCGGCTTGAACACAGGGGTGAGCGAGTCACAAAAATATGACGGACCCAGGTGGCTGACTTCAGTGCAAGCAGTGCTAAGTTTAATTACAGTGAAATATAACAAGGAAATGAATAACCAGGTTGAAGTGGGACCGGGTGTCGAGCTGCAGAAGTGAATACAGTCAGTGGCTGAATGATGAGGAGAAGACCGGGCTGCGGACGCTGGGACTCACTCCTGGGCTGGTCGTGGTGGAAAGTACTGAGGAAGAACAGAGTTTGTACATACAGTTAGTAGGAGACTGTGCATCGACTGGGTAGAGGAGGTCCGTGGTCTGGAGAAGCGACAGATGCGAGGAGGAATGAAACAATGGAGCTAAAGACTGGAACAGAGCTAGGGCGACAAAACGTGAAGATACTATACAGTAAAAGAGAACGGGAAACAAACGGGCCTGATAACGCTAGAAAGAACTGGCAGGGGAGTGAACGAAGACCAGGGACTAAATAGGGAGAAACTAATCAGGTGTAGCTGGTGGTAATCAGGGGATATGAAGCAGGCGTGTCGGATAACGTAATCAGGGTAAGGGAGCAAAAACAGAGTGAGGGGAGTGAGAAGGCAGGCACAGCCGGGCAAACCTGACACCATGGAGGATATTGCTCCTTATGGCCTTTGTTGAACTTATAGCCAAGCATCTCAAGGATCACGGTTGCTGTGGTGTATATGAGCTTGTTGGTCTCAGTGATGGTCATAGTAGGAATTGTTCTTAGTGCTGCATTCACATCATCTAGTAGACTTTCAGAAGGCACTTCACTTAGTCTTGGTAACTGGCCATGGGGGTTCCAGGTGTCCATCTTGCTCATGATATTCAGTCTCAGGTCAGCAGCCCTTGAATCAAGCTCATCCAGGCCTGTTATTGGGGCTTGGTACCCAATCTCCAGTTGTGGGGGTGATGATGATGATGTCGTCCTGGCTCCCCCTTGCTGGAGCATTCGTGTTGTACCTCGTCAATCTCTAGTTGTGATAGCAGTTGAAGGAGGTGAACAAGGAGCCTTGATCCTACACGGTCCAATGCAATGGGAGAACATACAGAAGGAACCGGCGTCACATCCTTCCTGTTGCAGAGCACCCTCCATTACGGCTCACCCCTGAGGACATTGACTCTCAAAATACCATTACACAAGCACAGGACTGTGTTCCCCCAGCACCACACTCACCACAAATACATTTCCCACAACCAGAATCCACACCAACGGACTTGCCAAAGCACACAGTACAGTCCCCTAGCAAGATTGGAGCACACCTTATACAACACGTTCAGGTCGCATTTGCAAGCCTAATCCAAGATATGTACAGTGAGTCCTATTAATGGTAGATTTGTTGGCACACTGATCCTTATTTTGAATGCATGCTGAATGTGTTTATTATGGCTTTTTCTATATTGCCAGTGGCATTCTTTGTTGTTTTTTTAATACATGCCAAGATCATCTTGAGATTTGTGTTTGCAATGGTTCAGACATTTACTGCGATGGTTACATTGTTATATGGAAGTCATTCATACCCTCAGTTGTTGACCAAATTGATTTCATGCAGGAAATCTGTTGATTGTTAAATCTGTTTCTTTTGATCGGAGGTTTCAGCTAAAGAAAGGGGATTTAGATGATTATGATAAATGATCTGTTCATAAATACACTGTGGTTTGCGTATTCTAATGGTTGTACTTTAAATGTGTTGGGCTCTTTAAGAGCAGACCCTTCCTCTTGGGATCCACCTACCAGGAGGGATAATCTCTGCTTGAAAGCATTTATAAAATTCCCCAGGAAACCCATCTACAAAAGCATTTTAATAATAGAGTTTATGTCATCCTTAGCTATAGGATTCACCGGTATTTTAGAATCGTTTTCATTCAGTTTCATAAGATTAAGTTGTTAAAGAAACTTTTTTATTTTTTCTGATTTATTAGGTATAGTTGGCGAATCATATAGTTGTTCATAATACTTAGAAAAAGCATTGGCTATTTCTTTAAGATGGGACACCGCATTATTAGAATTGGGGCACAATATTTTTGGGACTCTTCGGCAGGCTTGTGATTTTTTTTAATTGAAAGGCAAGTAATCTACTGGCTTTATTGCCTTGTTCATAATATTTTTGATTAGTGAATTGTAATGCACCTTTAGCTTTATATGTCAATAAATCATTTAACTCTTTTACTTAAAATTGTGTTATCATTTGTCTTTTTATGGTCTGTATCTAATTTCCGAATCTGGTCTTCTAAGTTTTTTTGTTTTCTCTCACACTCTTTTTTTTAGTTTGGAAGACAATGCTATAATTCCATGATCTGCAAGAGTTTGGGGCTCGATCCGACAATCTGTAACTCTGTGGGCTTCTTGCTTAGTTATACAGAAAAAATTTATTCTGGAGTGGCTCTTGTGGACTTTTGAATAATGAGTGTAATCTCTTTCTTTTTGATTTTTCAAACGCCACGAGGCCAAACTCCTCTAGAAAACTACAGAGTACTTTAAATTTTACCCTCTGTGTCTTCTGGTATCCCATATACTTTGATATTGTTTCTACGAAGCCTATTAGTCGTCTTGTCTTGCGGCTTAGAAACCTTTTAAATTTGGGTGACATGATGGCTAGCACTGTTGTCTCAGAGTAAGAAGGTTCCAAGTTCAAACCTGGCAGCTGACGGGGGCCTTTCTGTGCGTAGTCTGCATGCTCTCCCTGTGCCTGTGGTAGCTTCTTCTGCATACTCTGGCTTCCTTCCACAGTCCAAAGACATGCATGTTAGGTTGACTGGTGATCCTCAATTACTCGTACAGTAGGTGCGAATGGCTTGTCAGCCATGTGATAGACTGGTGACCTATCTAGGTGCACCCTCCCTCTCACCCAGTGTTAGCTCCGATTGGCTCCAGTCCTTGTGCAGAAGCTGACAGGTATAAAAAGCAAATATCAGACATAGTTCGGTAAAACTCTGCACAGACTGTCACCCTATTGCAATAGTGTTTTATAAGTTTAATGTACTTTATCCATTACTTGTAATTTAAATCCATAAAGTCTGTTATATATCATACATTACCCTACATATCTTACTGTAAATATCAATTGTACATATCCATCGGTAAATTAGTTCTGACTGTACAGACTGTAGATACTGTGCACTCTGCACTGCTGTTATTGTACTTCTGGTTAGATGCTAAACTGTATTTTGTTGCCTTGTACTTGTACATGTGTAATGTCAATAAAGTTGAATCTAATCTAATCAGTCAGGAGGCAAACATAAGGTGGAGCCAAATATTTAAATCTCAATCTCTCCACTCTTCATATTTATTGTCCAAATCATTTAACTAATGCTGTTTGTCCAGGAAAGAATAAGACACTCTGCAGTGTCCCTGCACTAATACTGTGTGTGTGTGTGTGTGTGTGTGTGTGTGTGTGTGTGTGTGTCCATCAAGTGCCTGAGTGTGTTTGCCTTTCAGATAGAAAGGGGTTGTCTTTGTGTGTCCACAGGATGAAAACTTTGGGTTATTCCACTCAACCAGCAAGATGAAGATTCAGTCCTCAGGATTTTTACAGATTTTACTGTTCTCTAACTCGTAACATGCTCTTTTACAAATGTTAATGTGCTGATTAAAAAAGAAGAAAACAGCTTTTAAAAATCCACCTTACATATGTGAAATGAAATGTGCTGCTGATCAACCATTACACTAGATTTTATTATGCACTATGAACTTTAGACTTTTAAAATGAATTTGCAGTTGTAATTTTTTTCACAGCAATACCTCATTGATTTGCTTTCTCTTCTTTCTTTCGCATCCACCATTTTGTCCCTTTATTTATCTCATTTCTTTCCTGACATCATAACACATCTACTCTTCCACTGTGCCATGATAGTTCATTATTCCAGCTACACTAAAGAAACAAGAACACTACATTTACTTTTTTGAGCTAGTACATTTTATGCACAGTTACTTTATTACACAATTAGATTTTCACATCACTATTTGATTTATTGCATCTATTGATCCCAGACTCATTATATACTGTGTATTGCAACAGATGTTACTTCCCCTTTTCCAGAGAAACTCCAGTAATTCAGTCCAACACCTCTGCAGCCTGAACGAGGTGTTAGCTGACACTAGTATACAGACACATAAATAGAGCTGCAGCGATCAAAAGGACTCCACTGATTTTACACATCAAAGTGTTTCCTGGGGAGTACTACTCAATATATGATACCTTGGTCAGAGTCAGTTGTGTAAAAGACTGATAAGTACAAAAATCTGGGGGGCATCATTAGAAAGAAAGGACCTGACCAGACCTGCTCCTCATCTGAACGACTCCAAAGATCACCTGCACTGTAGCTCAGGATAATATGCTATGTTCACATTTACAGCATTTATTATCACACTGTAGTGTCATTTTTTAACTTACGTCAACTCGTACTAGAACTGCATATTGTGCACTGGCCTCCACTGTGCGTATTGTCCTGTCCTAGTGACTATTATATTGTACCTTCTTGCACTATGTGCATATAAGGACTTTATGTAGTCCTAAGGAGGTCTATAGTTTTATTTAGCCCTTGTAGTTTTTATACTCTTATTCTGCTGTCTCATGTTGTTTTTATGTAGCACCATGGTCCAAGAGGCAGTTTTACTTCACTGTATATGGTTGAAATGATAATCAAGCCAGATGGACTAATCTCTGCTGTAAGCTACAGGCTAAATTAGCCACTACCAGTAAAAGACACCTGAATCTCCAACTGAGCTGTGAGTGACTCAGCAACACTGCAGGTAATGCAGGTTGTTCATCATGAGTCCAACAGTGTTATAGGAATGTAATGCTGAGAAACACTGAGTTTCTAAAGTTGCCCACAGTTGTTATAAATCGCTACATAATGTAGCGATTCTACATTTTCATGTGGGACTGGACTGTGTAAACAAAAATCCAAAATAGCACCAATACAAAATGAGACCACATCAGATATGAAACTGTGCTCTGATAAACAACAGTCCATTCTGCCTCGGTCTGCTCTAGCCTTTGACCCGTGCTTTGCTGTCTTGCTGCTGATGTTGAGCTGGGAGCTGCTCCTCCTCCTCAAACGATCCTTCTCTCCTGCTTTTCTGCATCTGGGCAACGCTGCTCTCCAGCAGTGGGAGGGACTGGCTTGATTTCCTCTCTTTTCATGCCCAGCTGCCTGTCACCCTCTCTTCTCCTTTAAAGCTGTGCAGGACAGGAGTTTGGCAACTTTAACATGAGGTGGGAACAAAACAGAGACAAAAAATAAATAAGAGAGAGATGAGAGGCGGAAGATGAGGGAGCATGTGCGGCCGATCAAAGCCACCTGGGACGGTGAGATAGAATTTAAGTCAGCCACTAACAAATGACATACACAGCTAACATGTACCGGGAGAAAAAGACGGAGACAAACTTGCGACGAGGGAAGACAACAAACCTGCTATCGGGGATTAGAGCCAGGAGCTGAGCCTTTCAACAACTTCCTTTCAGCCCTGAAATGAAAACAAAAGAGAGGAAACGGATGCTGGGAGTTTGAGCCTGAGCGTTTGAGGTTTGAACAGCTACTGCCAATGTGTGTCCATCAGAGGATATGGTGTACTTTAGTGCTGTGAGCAAGGCACTGAAGCCCTGCCATGATAAAGGCTCCCTTTCACACTGAGGTTTTCTGGCCCTGTTTCAGAATTAATGATTAATTAATGTCATTGTATTGCACTGGACAATAAAACCTAGGAACCTGTTACATCAGCATACTGCTTTGTTGTAGTTGTTCAATACAACAAAATAGACTGTTTGAATAAAAACTTTCCACAGTGGAACAGTGGTTAGCACTGTCATCTCACAACAAGAAGGTTCCAGGTCTGAGCCCCGGCCGACCCGGGGCCTTTCTGTGTGGAGTCTGCATGTTCTCCCTGTGCCTGCGTGGGTTCTCTCTGGGTGCTCCCACTTCCTCCCACAGTCCAAAGTCATGCAGTTTAGGTTGACTGGTGACTCTAAATTAGACTTCATCTGGAAGGGCATCAGGCGTAAAACATGTCTTGTTTAGCATGCACATTGTCAGATGGGTGGCAACTGATGGTTCACTGTGATGAGCCTTTACGGGAGCAGCCAAAAGTAAAAGAAGAAATAAAAACTTTTGGGGCTGTTATATTTATTAGTCCACATTCGTTAGGCATCAGGTTGTTTTTTCTTCCTACATTCATGCCATATGCTCAGGTGTGCAGAGATGTGTGACTATTTTATGGGTCAGTGAAAACTGAGCTTGAGTTTTAAGACGTATTGTTATTTGTTCGTTACCAATGACCTTATTCTTCATATATATTATATGTATATGGTGACATATTCTAGCTTGTAGCAAACGTAATTCAATCATTTAGCTTGTTTTATCATCTGATAATTCTTTTGTCTATTTAAAGTATATTTTGGTCTTTTCAGGTTGACTTCTTTTGCCTTTATATGTTGCCCTTCTGGCTTGTCTGTCTTATTATATGTAAAGCACGCTGTACTGCCTTGTTTTTATACTATAGACTTGGACATAGGAATTGATGGACCCATAAAATAGTTATTATTAATTATTTGTAATAAAATAACTGTGATGTGAGTGATGATTTTTGTATTGAACCCAGAGAGAGTCCGAACCATCTCTGCCACCCCCACGTAGCTTTTTGCACTCATTATTTTGGTTCTGTGACTGTGCATAAGCTACAAATGAAGCTAGTAATAATTCACTGAATCTTTTGCACAGTTTTTTCAATTGACCAGTTGATTGTTAGGATAATGTCACAAGATGTGTAAAAACATACAGTAATTGCCAAGCAGCCAGGGTGACATCTTTAATTTGCTTGTTTGTCAAATTTCTACTCTACAGCCTTAAGAAAAGTGGGGTCAGTGGCAAATCATCACTTTAAAATGATAATGGAAAACGATGCTGACTGTGAGATTAATTATTCATTTGTGTGATCTGTTGTATAATTGAATTCCTCAAACTAAAAGTAGACACTGGATGTATCTCCAGTGGTTTAAAACAAAGGAAGAGAGAAAAAATAAACTCATTAAATCAGTTTTGCCATCGTGGTTCTGACTCATCAGTCACACACCTTTGCTCACACATACTGTACAATTTCCATACAGTATGTCATGAGAAAGAAAAATCTAAATAGCAGAATATGAAATTAAGTCATGATGCCTGCTAAGCCATATGAGAAAACATCTTTTATGTTGGATTTCTTCAAATTTGCAAATGCATGTAAATAAAATCAAATTTAAAAAATCAGATTGTGCTTTGATAGTTTTAACAGAGCTGATACAACTGCACTTGCAAAAAATCCCCTTCAGCTAAATGTAGATAAAACAGATGTTCTTATTATTGGTGGATGGCAAAAATAAAACCTTCTTTGTTTTGAAGAGCTGCAGAGCATCTTTTATTACCTTGTCTCAATTACTGCAACTCCCTTTATGTGGGAGTCAATCAGTCTTCCCTGTCTCGCCTGTAGGTGGTTCAAGCTGCAGCAGTGAGACTCATCGCTGGCACCCAGGTGAGAGGACAGCTCTCCTGCACTGGCCTTCCTCCACTGGTCACCAGTCACATAGAGAATTTTGAAGCTTTGCATGGTTCGTCTCCAGCATACAGTACATTAATTCTTATTCTACACACAGACCTCTCAGATCAGTTACTTTCCTCTGTCTGCATCTGTCTGTTAGATGGTAGCTTTTTTCCAGTTCATTAGCAAACCAACTTGATCCCAGTTGTCCTTCTGCCAGCCTGTTTTAGCACCCTAAAATAACTGTTTGTCGCTTTGAAATTTGTTCTAATTAATCCAGGTCAACTTGGCGACGGCCCTGCTGCCTTCCTTTGGTGCCGTGTGTTCATTTGTTGCAGGTATCAGTCCTGCCAAGAGGTGGCTGAGTGGTGATTGGAGCACCTGAGCTGGTCATGTGTTTTATTTGAGGTAATCTATAGGTTTTGTTTCACAACTAAAACATGCGCCTCGCCTCCTTTCACTACTGATACTTTCTCATCCCTGGTACAACCCCCAAGGTGTCTAGGACAATGTGGTTACTGACATAATTTTATAGAGACAGCAGTTGCAGTTTTATTCCATCATTACCTTACAGGCACAAGAGATAATCAAAGTAAAAAAAACAAACATAAAAACATAAAATATAAAAGAGGCAGGTAGGTCCAAACAAACAAAAAGAGGGAACACACAGTGGGCCATCAGACCAGAGCACTTACCCCTAAACCTAATGGAGACAAAAGCACAAAACAAAGGTTACCTGACCCACTATAACAAAGAAAAAGGACCCGGCAAACAAATGAAACCCTGCCAACTGCCACTCAGCCAACTACTGCTGCTGCCAGGAGGTAGAAGAGCACACCCAGAACCTCCCACCCACTTTTATATGGGCTGTCATTCAAAAGCCAAATCTGGTACACCTGAGGTCAAAGCAGTAGAACATACAGTACATGCTAGAAGAAACCAACACACAAGGCTTGAGTGCTTTAATAAATATTTGGTTAATATTGTTAATATAGCTGCGCATCTCACACTTTTCTGTTGCGGCCTTTGAACTCACAAAGTTTTGAACTGAAAGCTTTGAACTGAATATTGTATGTTACTGTGTGATGCCACAGTAACATATTTGGAGTAACTGTTGGCATCACAGTCATCTCCTCAGACATCTGCTAATTGAAACCAAATGAATCGAATGATGTGCAGAGGACAGCTGGCAATTTGTAAAGCAGACAGCAGCTGATTCAAGGTAAGTGTCGGCAGGCCTTCTTCTGCTCTCCACTGAGGCTTTAGTGAATATTCACTCCTCACAGTCTGACTGCAGCTCGTCTGCAGACACAAACCCTGAGAACAAGTCAAACAGCACAAGTTTGTGAAGCAGCAGGAGTCAACGCTGTCTGATAACTCGTTACCCATGGCTCAACTGACTGAAACATCTATCAACAAGTAGCTGAAGGTTAAAATTTGTTAAAATTGTTAAATTACACATCAACATAAAGCTGGAAGCACAGAGTGGGGTCGCAGAACATCTTCAGTAAGAAGAAAAGGCATTTACACTGGTTTGGAGGATCTTGAATAAAAAAAGTACTCTACCTTTCATTTTCCATTTTCTACTTTTATTTTTTTCTTCTCACTCTCTTGTTCACCTCCTTCTTTCTTTCCTCCTCTATTAATGTTGTTTCTTCACCTTTCGCTGACTCAGCTCTCACACTCATTTTCTTCAGGAAACAGCCTTTTCCAGTTTCCACTATCACACTCTGAAACAATTTTCTCCTCCTCTGTTCCATGGGCTAGGCATCTCCTTGGAGTTTTGTGTGTGTTCGGCACTGAAGCTCGGGGACAGATGAGTCATTCGTCTTCCTGTAGGTTTTTGCTGCAGACTGAATTGCGTCTTTGTTCCTATAAATCTAATAAAGAGCCTGATTGCTTTTGCTAATCATCATGCGTCTTCCTGCTGCTGCTTATTGCTGCCATTAATTTCTGAGATAACTGGCCCTCTGCTGGAGAACAGAGCCACCGATAACAACACTGTGCTTCTGTGTGTCTCTCCACATCAAGTGGCGGGAGTTCCTCAGCATGTCTGTGTAGGTTTGAAAAGAATTTAAAACAAGAATTTAAAAAGAATTTTGTGGAACAGAGGAGGCGCAGCAAACCTTTTTGGTGTGTTGTGCTCTTTTCATTCACACTGAAGTGCATCCACCTTCCCCTTGGTGGGCTTGTCCTGCCCCTCCGGAGAGTTATTATAATGTACTGCACTTTAATGTGTGAAGTTGATGAAAGACAAAGATAAGGCACACATACTGCAACAAGCAAAGAAGCTTAAAGGATCTAATATTTATATAAATGAAGATTACACATAGTCTGTGAGGAAGAGAAGAAGGGAGTTGATGCCGAGGTTAAGGGAGGCCAGGGCGAGGGGAGACATCGCGTTCCTGCAGTATGACCGACTAGTGACTCGTCCTC
>NW_018127901.1:1806720-1820154 GCF_001952655.1 Monopterus albus
GGGGTAGGACTGGATAAGTCTGACTTCTTCCTACTCCATTCAAGCATGTACTAGGTATAAGCAAATTGATAATGTATTTGTGGATGTGTGTGAAATTATGTGTGTTGACATATTGACTGTCAGCTAAATTTAAAAATTCATGCTATATGTACAACCAAAAAAAGATTTTGTATTTCCATAAGTGGGGTAAAACTATGGAATAATTTAAGTGTGGACATAAAAAATAGTAATAGAATTGACGAGTTTAAACATAAATATAAATATAAAGGTATGTGTCAATCAAGATATATGCAAGAACAGGCTTAATGATTAATTAGATGGAACATTGTGGGTGTGGTGTATGAATGTTAACACTTTGTAATAATTCTTTAGTATGTTACTTGCGTGGTGTAGAAGATAATTATTTATGTAGAGATACTGCTTGCAAACCAATGATGGTAAGATGATGTCATGGGGTAGGACTGGATAAGTCTGACTTCTTCCTACTCCATTCAAGCATGTACTAGGTATAAGCAAATTGATATTGGATTATGTGTATGTGTGTTGTCATATCAACTGTCTTTACATGCTTGAAAGAATAAATAAATCAAATCAAATTAAGTTGAAAAATGTCCCTTTAGCTGTATCCAAGCTCAGGGGCTGCAGCCTTTAAAGGATGTGGAACCTCCTCTGCCAAAATCAGAAGCCTGACCTCTACACCACAGAGTCAGCTGTGACAGAAAAAACTGGGAGCCCAGTGCACTGAGGCAGAACGATGACTCTGCCTGTTAAGACCGTGTGACCACGCTTTAAAGGCACAGTATGAATTTATATATAACCTACCTACATATGCTTTAATTTAGGGCTGCCTTTTTAAACGAGACATATTTCAGCAATAGGGAGGTGGGGACTGATTAATAGGTTTGCACAAAAGTCTGTGGACTAGAGTGTCCACAAACTTTTGGCCCGATAGGATCACTGTAGTGAGGTGAAAAGTACAGTTTCTCTCTCTGCAGTAGTGAAAGAAAAGCAGAAGTCTCCAAAAATCGAACTCTTTAAGTAAAGTAGCAGAATAGTGGCAAAGACTTGGAGGAAACAGACACTTCTGACAACACAGAATAATTCCTCCCTCATTACCAAAATGTCTTGTGAATAGAAACATGCAGCCTTTGGTGACCTGGCAACTCAACGCCTCTGCCTCATCCAACAGCAGGACGTCCAGGTTGAAACTCCGTACTGCGGCACTTCTTTCCCTCCGCTCCGCTAATTAGCTGGAGTCACGGAGAGCCGAGCTGTCTCCGGGCTTTTATTTTGTTATGTTTTTCCTTCCATCTCTTCAGTGTGACAGTCTTTGTTATTATTTCTGTCCCTGCCTTAATGAGAACTCTGTATTTTCACCACAAGCATCCCTTCTATTCATTCTTCCCTTTTCCTTTGTTTTGTTCTTCTGTCCTTTTATGCTTAAGGGGCATCATGGAAAGTGTCCCCACTCTCAGATAACCTGATCTACCCAAAACCAGAAGCAATCCTGTCATCAGAGAATTGCCACCAATAGAAAAACCTCTGCTGAACAGAATTACACTCATCAGTGTGTGTTCTCATACACAGGAAATTAAATAGAGCTGGAGGGTACATCCAAACACGTAGGGATATAATTGTGCTCTATTAAAAAGCCCATTAATCTCTGGTGTATTGATTTTTCCTTGTGCTAATGGACAGCATTGTCTCTTAGCTCTCTAAGTGATGCATCAACAAATAAAGGACGTGGCTCGCAAATGCTTTTGTTTGAAGCCTAATTGGTCACAAAGAGGGTTCAGCTATTTAACACAACACATCAAAGGCTGTCCTTTAAATCCAGTCCAGCTGAAAATGAGACGAGACCCAGCGGGCAGGTGAAACAGGCTGATGTGTCTGCTGTATTGAATGATGGGTCATGTGCCCTTGGTTCAACAGTCGTTACTCGGATTTTGTTGTTAAAATGGTCCGACTAGAATTAAAATGCATATTTTCCCCATAACACATTGATCTCCTTTGCAACTTGCCTGTACTGAGTCTTCAGAGGAAAAATTTAAACTGACAAATTTTCATTATATTGGTTTGATGACAGTGCCTTCATTCTGAGGCGAGTCACTGCGTTGTGCCTAAAACCAATACAAATATCCATTTTACATTATAGTTTACTGAAAGCAGTACCTATCACCTGGCTATCATCGCTGTGACAATGACATTACAACACAGGCAGCACTCAGGGAACACAGACCTCTGTCAAGGTGACAAACCGTCCCCACAACGCCATTCAATCTAAAAGAAACATTCATTATGGTAGCCTGACCCTCATCATGTGAGTCTGTGACCATGAAAACCTGCCCCTGGCCTTTAAAATCACACAGATATCATCAATTTTTTTGAATATTGTTGAAGAAAAACAACATTTCACTAATGGTGATTTCCTTCAGGATCAAGCTCAGTAATTTTGAAGATACTGTATGTCAAATCTGTCGACACCTGCTGAGTTTCAGCTAGAATTTGATCATTGTTGCAAGTCTGGAGCTTTATTTGTTGTCTCAGAGTAGCCAGTTTTCCATGACCCTATAAATGTGAACATTCTAGATCAGCAAATCCAGAATATTGGATCCAGGTCAAACATTGGTGTGGGGTAGATCTTATGTGGACATTAATTTGTTTTTGTCCAAGCTTTCTAGGAATTGTATATGAAGCAAAAGTGTTGAAATTGAAATCTACCAATGGTGAAGAATCCTTTAAAAAATTCCTGCATCTGGATCACCATCAGGATCTAATGGATTGTTCTGTGAGCATGTGAACAAACCAACCAACACCAGTAAAAACGTTACCTCTGCTATGGCGGCGGTAATAACAGATACAACCCCAAATCAGAAAAAGTCGATTTGGGGTTGTATTAACTTTGCAGCTAATGTCTTCTTCTCTTCCACAGGCATAGACACATTGCTTGCTCTGCACCTCACAGAACAAAGGACCAAATAACCATCCACCAGGGGTAAAGGGCACTGCGGGTGCCAGTTTGCAGAGCAGATAGCTGGCTAAACAATGTGGGCTGAATAGTTCAGCATGACTGGTACGAAAACACTGCCTCTTATTCATGTTTAAAAAACAGAGTAGCAAGGAATTAAGCAGAAATGAGTGACATAGAAAAAACCTCCCCAGAGGAATTCTAACTATGAGTATTATGTGAATGAAATACCTAATTTTGCATAAAGGTAGAAAGGGCATCTGCCTCCCAAACTGAGACTGGGAACTGGTTCCACAGGAGAGGAGCTTGATAGCTAAAGGCTCTGCCTCCCATTCTACTTCTGTGGACTCTAGTAGTTCAGGTGGGTTTTTCTTCCTCAAACATGATATTAATACATATTTTATTGTTGCATATGAACACAGTGAAGAAGTTTCAGTGATGGCATGTGTCAGGTGTTGCTGTTGGGTCGGCAGGGTCAGTACATTATTCCTAATTAGCAAATGAGAGCTGGTTGAGTCACAACATGGGCATACATGTTGCATTAGAGTGTAGCTGTAGGTGGACATCCAGAGCAGGAGATGTGTCATTATTCTTTATGCTGTTGAGCTATCAAGATGAAAAAAACAACTCCTCAATAGAGGGAAGTATATGCCATGCTGAAGTGTTTTAGCAGTGTTTTACAGAGTAACACAGTACCTTTACTCTTCACTGCGTGGGCAGCCATGTTTTGGAGAGAATACCCGACCTCCTGACGAGGAACAAAGGGTTGTTTTCATTTGAGTTTTCCTCAGCTGAAGTAGCAGAATTACAACTTTTCAGCAGAACTTTGTGGAAAACTTTAAAAAAAAATTATCTTTAATGGTGACCTGCTGTAACACAAGTGGGTGTAAATTAAACATCCATACCTTCTTCTTCTGTGGTTTCTAGTTGACAAAGACAGAACATTTCTGTTGAGGTAGAAAAATACCACACAGACACAGCATCATAGTACAAAGGGAAAGGAGCAAAGACATTATTTTATTCTTTTTGTTATCGAGTTAATTCCAGGGCCTATAGAGTATAGGCCTCCCTGGCAAATTGACAATTAAGTTACTGGCAAATTGACAATTTGCCAGTAGCTTAAACCTCCTCGTCCACACTCTTCCTCCCTCCATCTTCACAGACTTCCCAGCCCTCACTTTTTATTGTCTTTTTTATTTTTATACTATTACCTACCAACCTTTTCCTTTACTCCTGTCTTTCTTTCCTTTTCCATCGCCTTCTTTCCTTATCCACCCACACCATCTTCTCCTTCCTTACCTGTTTCTTTAGTTTTGTCTTTTTATTTCCTTCCTTGTGCTCTTTTTTCTTTTATCCCCAGTTTTTTTTTATTTTTGCTCTATTTCCTCCCCTCTTCTTTTTCTGTATTCTCTCCCTGTGTTTCAAGTCTTTTCTTACCTACCTCAAAATTTAGCAAGTGAGCTGTTTGACCTCCAGGTGAGGCCTTATATTTACAGATATATTCATGGTACTGTTAAAATAGCATATTATTTACATGCAGATTGGTTTATATGCTGAGCACTGACATATATACAGTATGTAGTATATATAAGAGCCTAAAAATACACCTTTACATGGTTGAGGAACAGTACAGATATTGGCCTCAGTCATCTCAGTTTAACACATCTTTGAAGTGTTTTCACGTGTTCAGAAGTGTGACATGATGCTTTCCTCTGCTGAGTGTTCGTTTCCAACAGCGCCACCACCAGCTCATCAATAACACAACTCCCAGCGATCGATCGCCACTCCTCTTAAAAAGTCAACACCCAATTGACATACTGGTTGTGTTTTTCAAGGTGCGGCTGCCGGTCCAATCAGAGCTGAGAGTGTAATCCATCTCATCTTCTGTCGCCTTTGGCTCTCCATCACACCACAGGAACAAGGAAGAAGTAGAATTTAAAAGCCTCTCATATTTCCTGTGCTCTCCGTCTCCCACCAGGTTGGTGTCGTGATGGTTTTCATCAATACCAATCTCTGCTCAGACGCCTTGAATCAGGCAATCTGTGAATGGAGTTTTCATTTCAACTGTTTCAAACAGAGCAGCCCAAACTACTTTTTGTCCCCTCTGGTTTTTTATTTATTCATTTCAGATTTCATATTTTTCACCCACTGGATGGCTGTAGAAAATAACTCGGCAGAAATCTTAGACCTATACTCTCATTTTAAAATGATGGAAGTTACTGTGGTGATCTGCTATATTTCATTAACACGCAATAACACATTTGGTAAATCCATAGTGCCTCAACTGACCGCACGTTTCCCTCAATTCTTTTCCTGCATCTTAGACACACCAACATAAGATGTGAGGAGAGGAACTGAGCAACATGTTCTAACTTGCATCCTGGACAGAGTCACTCTTTAGATTTGTCTTGTCCACAGACACATCAACATGTAATAAGGACGAACCAGGGATTGAACCACCATCCCTGTGATTACTGGGCTCTAGAGCTGCAGCCAACCTGAAGCAGCTTCTCCTCCTCTGCTGAAGGCCCCAAACTGAATCACAGAGCTGCCCTTCCCCTGTGCTGTGAATAAATGAGGATAAACAAAGCTGAAGTGAACATTTGCATCATTTGAAAAATTACAAGAGGGAGTGAACTGTAATTTTCAGAACAAACTGGACACCTCCTCCTCCTCCTCTTCTCAGTGCAACATTGGTCCGTGTATCTGTCTGCTCTGATACATTTTGTAGCAGCCGATGCCTGGCCACTGGTCGGGGCTTCCCCTGACTGATTCTTTATGCCGACCAAACAGCATCTAATCTTGGCGGGAGTGCAGCACAGCTCCTCATCAGGCAGACAGATGCTGTAAACAATGCAGATTGATTACCGCCCGGAGTGCATTTCATCCTGCTCCTACAGGACTCTTCTTAACGACTCTTCTTAACGCGTGTTGTTTTACTGTCACGCTACACTAACACTGGCCTGTCATTAAAGAAGATAGCATGTTTTTGCATTAAGTTTTTTCCTGGGGATGGCAGTGATAAGATCACTCCTCTGACCGAGCCTCTTATCACCCCTGCCTTAATTCCATTAACTCAACGCAGCTTCTTCTTCGGATTAACGTGGTGAACCCTTCCCTGTGTTCGACCGTAGTGCTAGTGTGTAACAAATCTGGATTTAATTTGACTGCTGCTGACATATCTGGGCGAGGCCGTAGGAGGCCCATGAGGAGCAAAAACCACTACCCTAATGTGATGGATGCATTACTCCTTGAGATGCTAATGCAGGACGTTGGTGAACATTTGGTAAAAGTGACACTAATTCATAACCACTCACTGTTTCTGAGCACTTAAGACTGAACCAAGATGTAAGAATGTTATATGTTAATGTTAAAATCTTTTTTTAGTATATTACTTGTGTGGGTAGAAGTGAATTATTTACTGCTTGCAAACCAATGATGGTAAGATGATGTCATGGGGTAGGACTGGATAAGTCTGACTTCTTCCTACTCCATTCAAGCATGTACTAGGTATAAGCAAATTGATATTGGATTATGTGTAAAATTATGTGTGTTGTCATATCAACTGTTTTTACATGCTTGAAAGAATAAATCAAATCAAACCAAGAAGACATTCCCCCACCCAAGGGCTGCATCTAAATCTTCCAAACATCCCTCCTACGCTGCTGGATACGGTCTCCAATGACACGTCAGGGGCCACAGATGTGACCAGTGTGTTTTATCATGACTCTATGAGCTCACACCTCATATTGCAGCAGATTAGATCAGAGATGACCCACTTTATATCAGCCTGCAGGTAAATTCATCTTCGGCCCAAAAGTTGCTACAGAAACAAAGATGTGACAGAAAGACATAAAGCACACAAATACATCATAAACACAGCATGAAATATTAAACTCGTCATATATCCAGTTTGGTGTACTACAGTAAAGCATCACACACACTCACAATGTGAGTAAGTGTCCATAAAAACCCCTCATTTCATTATTTTCTTTCACCTAATGGTTTGTAACATTTGATTTTAAGACTGTAACAAGTAAAGAACTTTATGTTATAAATCTCTTTTTACATCATCAGTGGGGCCACATTTCATCTATCAGCCCTTTCTATGTTTAGTCCACCTAGGCCCCTTTCTTTCTTCATCTCCACCTTTCCTCACCTATCTCCTCCTGTGTTTCTCTGCTGTTCTCTTTCCTCTCCTTTCATTTCCCTCCTTCCTACCAACTTACTTTATCCCCTTTTTCCTTTCCAAAGCCTTCCTTTCGTTCCTTACCCTTTCTGTATCTAACCCTGCCTTTTAAATCTTTCATTTCCTTTACTCATCTTGTCATTGGCCAAAGTCCTCCCTTCCAGTAGCCCACAGTAAAAGTGTGCTCAAATGGAAAAAGGAATCTCTGATTTCTCACGCCTTAAATAGTGAATATGAAATTCTGCCCTCCAGCAGGAAATTTAGAGTTCCTTACTTTAGAAAGAACAGGGTGAAAAACTCTTGTTCATCAGTGCATATTGTCCTTATATCAAAATCAGGGTGTGGCTATGTGAGATGTGTATCCAGAGACCATGATCATCATGTAAGTGGGGGTTGTAGATGTGGTTTACTCTTTGCTGTGATTGTTTCTTACAGTTTTGTTTTGCACTGGAGCTGCCTTGTGTTGCAGGACAAATTTTAGATTTTATCTGATAATGAAGTGCCATTGTATCGTATATTCTCCTTCCCTGCTCTCTTGTTTCATAACTCCTCTTTTCCTTTTCTTTTCCTTCCTTCCTTTCCTTTGCACACCTTCCTTTTTTCCTTTTTGCTTGTGTTGTTCTTATACAGTTTTCCTTTTCTGACAAACAAATCTATAATGGAGTCACTTGTCTCTCCTCCCTCTTCCTTATTTTCAAAGAGCAGAAAATAATCATTCAAGTAGCAGATTCTCATTTTTAGCCAGGACTCTCTGCTTTTATCCACCTGTTTTTTTTTTCACTTGAAAAACTGGAAGAAGAAAAACAACCTCAGAGTGGTGCTAAATCTTTAAGCTTGGTTGAAGTGGAAAACTGTGGAAAAAGACCTGATCTGTTCTGATCAGCTCTGTTGGAACGGTGAGAAGACGGTAACTTTCCTCTCATTAGCTCCTAAAACAAACATAAATGCCATAAAACTCTCCACGTGGCTTTCCATCATTTTAACACTATTGACTGGCACTGTTGTTTTAATAATAATAATAATGTCACATTGTTGTGTCAGCCATTTCTGTAGTGGTTTATTAGCACCTGACTGGAGATTTAACTCCACCAAATCTTTATCTTAAGCCAGAGCTTAATATTGACATATCAGCAGTGGAAAAATGGGCAATGAAGTTGCATTGTGTTTTTTTACTAATCTTCTGGAAATTTGTTTAAAATTTGCCCTAAATTTGAAATGAAATGATCTTGGCTGCCGGTTCAAATGACTCACATTACATACTACTGTAGTGAATGATATCATGCCTGTTTCAGGCCCCATGCAAACTCTTACTCAGATCAGATCAATAACTGAAGCTTATCATCCACAGTCAAGCCTGAACTCTTTATGTTGGAGTTCAGATCAATACTCAGGTCAGTATTAAATAACAAGGCTTTAAAATGGGTTAATACTGTGTCCCCTGGGAGCTGCCACAGATCATCACACCTCTCTCCCTTGTTGGATTGAAAACCCTTTCTAAATACAAATATTTTAGATATGTCCCAAAGGTTTTTGCAGCATTTTGTTATGACACAGTATAATCACTAATGCTATCAACACCATCATTTGACAGCCACTGTTTCCCGCATGCTTCAGTAAGTATTTGGCACATCGCATGACCAGAGCTGAGAGGGCGTTCACCTGGATCCACTGAACTATTAGACACAGATCTGAGACCTGCAGCAACATAACAAGACTTTACACTTATCCACGTACACCTGATGAAATTTAGTTACTAAGAACCAAGAATATCTGTAGTTGTGACTACAGTTATTACTGTACATTGCTACTACTGCTCCAGCTGCTACAGCTATGGCCTCTTCTCCTGCCATATTTCTACCATTTTATTATTTCCCATATGACAGATAATAGCATTTCTATTTGTTGTACTAATTCCAGTCAAATGCTGGTTTGTGTTGTACTTGCATGCTATTAGTTGAGTGGTTGCTGCAGCTCTCTCTCTCTCCCTGTGTTTGTGAAATTGCCTTTGATTACAGAGCTTCATTACATTTCATTACAGCAGCCGCTGCTCTCTACAGTACATTAAAAACTCAAGCAGCCTAAACTTTTGAGGATGTGAGATATTAGTACTGACTGTTGTCTCCACATCTCCATTCACAAGTTGTTTTCATTGTTTTTATTGTCAATTATGGAGGTGCTCTTTGTGTGTTACTTACAGCTTTATGGCTGTTTTAAAGCTCTGCGTTAGTGCAGTCGTACAGGCTGTGTCATGAATTATGGGCCTAATATTGAAGGGATCTACAGGGTTTTCTTTGGAGAGCCGTTTCAGTCGTTCCTCAGCTGCTCAGTGTCATCAGATTAATCAGTAATATTTCAGTTTCACACCATCAATGTAACTTATGAGTGTTTCCTTAATGTCAGCATGTCCTGTGACCTGAAGAGGCTGTGTGCAGGCTGCCAGCTGCATCCTCAGCTCAGGCTGCTTCAGATAAGGTTCTGATGTGCTGGGGAGCCTATCATTTAGTGCCCAGCCAAACCAGAATGTAGTACAGCAACATTCAGTTACACATCCTTGCAACATAGGTGGTGTTTGAAGCTTGGGTTCTAGTCTGTCACGATCCCTGGAGACTTCCTGTTTTGTACTTTTATTTTGAAGGTATTTCCTGTCCTGTGCTTGTTCACCATCCCCACCTTTGCTTTGGCCACTGACTACCTCTGATCACTTTCATCTGTTACTTTCTGGCCTCCTGTTCAGCCTTTATATTCTCCTCTCGTACCTCAGTCTGGTTGCTAGTTCACCTGTGTTTCATGCTTCTTTCTCCTGTATCTGTTTTCTTCATTTCCTATTTTGTTCCTTCCCTGCTTATTATGTGGATTCTACCTCTGGGGCACTTCCCTGCATCATCTCTGGACTCTAGTATTTTTGAACTTTGTGTTTTCCTTGAGCTTTAAGTTGTTTGCACCCATCTTTTCTCTTTTCATCTTTGGCTGCTATGGCTATATGCACTTGCTACTCTGCTCCCTGCTAGTTTTTGTTTGTAGATATTTTCTAGGTGGCCTCTGTGTTTTCAGGTTGAGCTCGTTTCTGTTTGCGTTGCTCTCTCATTTTGGTTATCTTGTGTTTTGCAGTTATCTCTCCCCTCATCAGTTGTTAGTTCCTTCTGTTGTTGGTCTGTTTTGTTAGTTTTAGCTCTAGTTGTTCTTCTTTGCCCTTTTCAGTTGGTTATCAATAAAGTCCTGTCTTGTCACATAGTGACTGCTTGCTGATCCAGCTGTCAAGCTACTGTGGCTAGAGCCAGTCAAACTAGCTGGCTTGCACACTGCCAGTTATCCGATGAACAACATGTTGTTTATATAAAAGTAGCATATTAATTGTCAGCTCATGTCTGCTGACTGACTGAAAGCCCCACTGCTACTGTGGAGCAGTCTGGCTGCTCTGGTTTAGACTTTCCGGCTTTCAAAGGTCAGCGCTGTCACGCTTTGCAGTTGCTCAATGGTGCAAATTCACCTGTCAAAGTTCACCAAAACTGAACTGACTGAGCCCTTATACTGCAGTGTGACAGAGGCTGAAGGGCATCACGGGGTCCAACATAACCTGACATCAACAGACTCGGTGAGTGAGCTACAGATTTATGAAAGACAGACCAATCATTCAACGCTGGAAAAAGTCAGCAAACAAATAAATGCTTAAAGAAAATGCCTGCTGTCTCACTATTTCTCCGATTGTAGTATTAACTCCTGCACTGCTGACTAGGTTTTTAATATGACTAAAAAGTTCACTATAAAACTCAAGGATCCCTGCGTAGTGTAGCATCACGCAGTTTATTCTGTCTATGTAAAGTAATTTGGTCAAGTGGATGTTGTTTTTAAAGTGCTATATAAATAAATTTGATTTGATTTGATGCAGCCAACTGCATCATCCATGTCAAACTGTTTTTGTCCACAGTAATTTTGTGACTTGAAATCAATCATCACTTATTTCCACACTTAAACAAAAACGTAAATCCTCTCTGCTTCTCAGGCCTATGATGAGTTCATTTTTATCTGAGCATGTGCATCTGGATCATTGATTTGGATTGTGTGTGTGTGTGTGTGCGTGCACACCTGATTTGGATTGTGTGTGTGTGTGCGTGCACACTGATTTGGTGTTCATTTTAAATGTTCCATTTGCTTACTAGTCTTTTTATTTGTCTGCCACTGTCTAACAATTCAAAGTACAGTAGATTTAAAAAAAATATTAAGTACTTTAGACAATTTTCTCCTATCTTGAAGTAACTACAATTAAATTTCAGAAAGCTAGGAACTTCATCAGTAGTTGCTACCTACCTATTGCTTTTGGAGTGGGGAGTCACGCATTATCTTTGGGTGACATTATCCTGGGACACAACTCTACAGGCAAAAACACTTCAGTATCCAAAATAATAGACCGGTTTTTGTTGGGGATGACTCACAGACGCGTGGGTTTTTTTTATTCACCCACTCAAACTATTTCCAGATCTGTGTTGACTCATTCAAGGTGTAAATCATCGTTTTTAGCCTCAATGGTGACACAGAGCAGCAGTATTGTACTTGTCAGACGAGTTTCCACTTTCAGTCCGTGAGACAAATCTGCGTGTGTGTGTTGGGGTGGGGGATGTTTCTAGATGTCTTCTTTTATCTTCATGGGTCAAACTGAGTGGAGAAAGTGACAGATGGGGATGGTGGCTGCATTTTCCAGCTTTTGTATGTAATTAGTGCTCCACTGAACAGAAATCAGAGGCAGCAGCTTGACATTTAATTTCCTCCTGAGCACTACTGTCATTATCTGCTGGATGGGATGTAACGCCACAGACGCTGCAGGTTCAACTGTCCAGTATGAAGATTCACACTGATTCGTGGCATTTTGGAGCTACATTACTGTTTCTTTTCACAAACGAGGTGACACCTTCTTCCACTTTAAGCTCTGTGATCTCAAACACTGAGCACAGTTAATACCAGAAAGCCAGATAATGAATGTGGAGAAGTGATTTTCACTTTGCTTGGTTGAGTTTAGTTTGACATGAATTCAAAGGCATGTGTCATTCTTTACAATACTGTCACAAACTGAGACATTCTCTGAAAAATACATTTTCAGCCAACAGGTTGACACACATAAAATGGCCAAATGTATGTGGACACTCTGGTCTTCATGCATTTGGTTTTTGGCTAGTTTTCATAGACTGACTGTTCAGTATTTCGACAGTGCAGAAAAGTCTTTATGCTGCAGCATATAGTGATATTTCAGACAACAGTGATCTCCCAGCTGTTGTGTTTTAACATCCCTACAATCACTGCACATACCTTTGGTCATATAGTGTAAGGACAGGTGACAGAAGGGATTAGATGTTAAATGTTCTAGTTCATGTCTGAAGTTAATTTTAATATTGTTACTTGTTCTGATCAAAATCCTTACTAATTCCATTTTTTTGCATCACACAGGGTGAGCTATAAATAATAGACATTTCTTTCTACATTACAGCTTTTATTTACTTTATTTCTTACTACACATTACTGGAACAGACATTTTGCTGTGTGTGAAGGAAAAAATGATAAATATAAGCAAAAAAGTAGAGTAAAAGATTTGGTGCTGATAATGTGCAAAGAGATCACTTGATATTTTCTCCTGATTACGTGACAGTTATTCTCATTATAGTGTTTGTTGTCTGTGTAAGGGAGGTTTGATTGCAGTACGCCCATGGTTGTTTCCAGAGTCGTGCATATTTGTGACATAGTGGTATTTATTTACATTGCAACAATAGTGGAATTTCCATTCTATATACTGTAGTAAATATAGTTTAATTCAGGGCAGTTATGTTTATGGATAACAATATATTCAGAATCAGAATGAGCTTTATCGGCCAGGTGCAAGGAGAATAATCTCAGCCTCAACACGGACAAGACGAAGGAGATGATAGTGGACATGAGGAAGGAGAGGAGATCTCATCGGCCGCTCTTCATCAGGGGGCTTGAAGTGGAGAGGGTGAGCAGCTTCAAATACCTGGGTGTCCACATCAGTGAGGACCTCACTTGGACACTTAACACCACACAGCTGGTCAAGAAGGCCCAACGGTGGCTGTACTCCCTGAGGAGGCTGAGGAGGTTTGGCATGTCGCCTAGGATCCTTTGCAACCTCTACAGCTGCATCATTGAGAGCATCTTGACCAGCTGCATCACAGTCTGGTATGGCAGCACTACTGCTATGGACCGCAAGCACCTGCAGAGAGTGGTAAAGACTGTGGAGAAGATCACCAGGACTCCACTGCCCTCTCTGCAGAGCATT
>NW_018127901.1:1820427-1833819 GCF_001952655.1 Monopterus albus
AAAATTCATGCTATACGTACAACCAAAAAAAGATTCTGTATTTCCATAAGTGGGGTAAAACTATGGAATAATTTAAGTGTGGACATAAAAGACAGTAAGAGAATTGATGAGTTTAAACACAGATATAAAGGTATGTGTCAATCAATATATGGGCAAGAACAGGCTTAACAATTAATCAGGTGGAACATTGTGAGTGTGCTGTTTTAGTATATTACTAGTGTGGCATAGAACAAAATTATCCATGTAGTAATACTGCTTGCAAACCAATGATGATAAGATGATGTTAAGGGGTAGGACTAGATAAGTCTGACTTCTTCCTACTCCATTCAAGCATGTACTAGGTATAAGTAAATTGATAATGCATTTGTGGATATGTGTGAAATTATGTGTGTTGACATGTTGACTGTTGTTACATGTTTGAAAGAAAAAATCAAATCAAATAAAAAAAAAATAATTGCACAATGACTGTTGACTGTTGCACATGCTGCTCCCATGCAGCATACATTCTCTATTATATTCTTATATATTTTTATTATATTGCTGCATTTGCTGCTTAAAGTGCCTTAGATTTTGTGTTACTTATTTATCTACTTTATATTTCATTTGCATTTTGTGGCATTCATGTAGACGGGCAAAGTAAGAATTTCATTGTACAGGGAAACACGTTTCCTAACTGGGCATATGACAAATAAACACTTGGACCTTGAGGTGTGTTGAACACATGAGGAATTTAACTCTGGCACAGTGGCTCTCAGTGTGTATGTACAATGTTCCTCCATAAGGCAATAAGTAAAGAACAGAGAACAGGAAAAATGTGAAAAAAAGAAACAGGTACTGTATGTGCATTAGGGAAATAAAAAATAAGAAGTACTCATAAATATAAAATATATGTTGATACACACAGTTTAGATGGAGGTTTCCACATATTAATGTAGGGTGCACGGTAGAAGTTTGTTTTAACATTTGACAGATTTTGATATCCATATTATAGATACAGGTGAGTAGAGTCATGACTTCATGGAGGAGCCTTCTGATTGGCTGCAGGAACAAGCATAGGAGACAACCTGAGGAAAAAAAAAACCCTTGTCTGTAGTGAAAGTGCAGAAAGCAGGCAGGTTGAATCATTCTCCATTTGTGATGGCAGCTTTGGTTCACTTGCTCAACAGCAAATCTTTTATCAGCCATCAACATTCTGGCTTTACTCTCCACTGTGAGCTGCAGAGTTATTAGATCAGGGATGAGGATCCACTAGAGGAGTATGAAGCTGCTAGAAACCAGCAGAATGACCAGACTGAAGCTCAGACTCACTGCAGCAGACGGCTCCGTCACATGGTGGAGGTTTCTTCATACTTAGAAACCAGAGCCAGATAGTGGAGGAGGGAGGACAGCAGAAGGCTTCAACATCAAGTCTGGATCTAAATGGAAAATAAATACATTTGAGTTCTGTCTTGTATAACAGTACAGAGGCAACTGAACAATACATCCTCATGTTACCCTCCGGTCCTCTGGTTTCAGTCTTTCCACCAGATCTTGAAATATGGCTGTGACCCAGCTCTGTAGAAGGACCCTGTGCCAAAGTTGTAACTCCTTTACTGTTTAATTTATGCTGACATGGTGTAAGATCACTGATGTTGGCCTTAACTTGAAGTACGGGCCTAGGAGCCTGTGGAAATCAGAGCCAGACCAAAAAGTTCAAGTCATGCATGTTTTCTTATCAACTTTTAAGAGAGAGTTTGAGGATGAGGATGAGCTTTCGACCCCTGGAGATGACCTCTGCCCCCCTAGAGACAACCTCACCCCTCCCCCTCCCCACCCCTCCTGGGATTCGAACGCGGTAACGCTCCAATAGGCCCTGCTAAGTCATGCAGGAGGGAGGAGACGAGCTGTCAAAAACTCCCATCATCCTCTCTGGAAATACTCTCCCCAGAGGCTTCTAGAAATCCAGGGGTGGGCAAAATAATGGAAACACTGCCTAAAATAGGGCCACAGATACGGACAGTCTTCACACAAATAATAATTAAATCATTTTACTGTGACCTGCTCAAAAAAACTGATCCCAATATGTCATTTTCCTCACAAATAGATTTAAAATTGGCAACAAAAGCTCCTCATATATGCAACCTGCTTTCTTAAACTTGTCATTTAAGCTAAGTGACATTCACCATGGCAACATACTCCAATTCCAGAAATAAGAAAAGACATACAAAGATGGAAAACACATGCAACATAAATTGCTGCAGTTGAAGTGTTCAAATGTGATGGGCTCTGTTTGGATAAGCACCGCCGTAAAGACTTATGTGGGAGAAAAAAATCTTGACAGTGTAGTACAAGATGCATGTACACATATTATCCAACCTCTATTACATAATAAATAAATAGAGCAAATTTTAATATAGACACAGCCTCTATTAATTGTTTTTGCATATACATTTATTTTCATTGAAATGTGGTGACAGAAGCATTCAGTTCAATTCAGTTTTATTTGTATAGCACCAAAACACAACAAAGTATTGTACAGTAAGGTCTAGACATTACAGTATTATTATTATTATAGAGGGGAAAACCCAACAAATCCCCCTTGAGCAGCACTCGGCAACAACAGGGAGGAAAAACTCCCTTTAACAGAAGAAACCTCAGACAGACCCCGGCTCTTGGTGGGCGGCCTCCTGCCTCGACCGGTTGGGGTGAGTGGATAGAGGAGAGACAAAAGAAGAAAAGCAACAGGACACAACAAACACAACAAACAATCAAACACTGGTCAGGTTGATGTGGCCGGTGACTGCTCATCAGAAACATACAGCTCCAGCAAAAGGTATCATAGGGTATTGTTATATTTCATTCAGCTATTTTATAATCCCCTGCCTCCCACCTCCCACCCAGCCTGCAGTGGGTGGGAGGTGGTCCTTCCTGTCTTTCCAGTTTTGACTGGAAAGACCCCCAAAGCCCAACCCTTACCGGCTTTTGTCTGTTCAGCCTTTTCTATTGGTTCTATAAGAGCCAAGACATTCTATTACTGTATGAATTCAGCTTATTCACACAAACTGGTTACAACAAATATAATATTTCAACTTTGAGAAGAAGTATTTCTAAACACTATAGAGCCAGTTCTAAGTTGCCAAAGGTCTTCATGAGACACAAAAGTTCTCCCAGGCTGCACGTAGCTGAGATCACCTGGCAAAAATTGTTGGAGCAAACTTCCAAACAAACATTAACTGAGTAAACTGAGCACATACAATATATTTGGATCTAACTGGTTACTTTCTTGTCTTAAGAAATATTAAAGCTTAATAAGGAGTGAGATAAATAAATACCGATTTTCCATTTGTTGCATTTTGGGATTTTCCTTAACCTTACTCTTTTGAATGTTTTATGAATGTGTTCATTACACTGAGCAAAAATATTCAAACCCAAAACTTTTCAAAAGGCAAGTTTATTTTTATAGGCAGTTCAATGTGCTTTGAATAATACACTGAAATAAACTAGAAATACAGTGCAGCCCATTTAAAGGAAATAAACGGCAGAGAAATAAATACAAGATGGGTAAATATGTCAAGAGAAAGATGAGTGTTAAAGATTCAGTTAAACATGGTGAATAACAGAAATGTTTCTCACTGGTATTTAGTGCACCGGATGGCCAAACATGGCTCCACCAGGGTGATCATGTTGCCCTGTGAGTGCTAGATGAGGGGGTGGACAGTCTTTGCTAATAGGAGCAGATTGTTATTGAGTTTTAGTTTGGCCCCAAAGTCTAAACAATGCTTAGATGAAGGACACAGCCACTGGTTGATCCAACAGGGTTGAATTAGTTAAAGTGATCTACTTTTCCATTACACAGCTCTTAGCTGAGCTCCCAGTGTGAATGTAAAGCAGAGCTCAAGCAGAAAGATTAGTTTTAAGGGTAAAATGGAATCCAGCATCCTTCATGGTGAAAGACAAAGTAGAGCTAATGAAAGCCAACAGGAGTGTAATGCTGTGTGACTGATACTGGGCTCGCTGTCAGCCTGATTCAACTGGGAGAAGTGGGATGATGACAGATGAATTAGCGCACTGACAGCCAGCATGGAGGGATGGGTAATTGTTGCTGAGAGATTGTGAGTGCTTTCTGTCTTGCGCCATGTTATATGAGGCCAATCAATCTGATTTTTTATCTGAACACTCCAAACCCTCCGACTCAGGTCTGTGTGACACAGACTGGTCCGTGTAAATGGGCATTGCAGAAGTCACGCCAGTTTCTGTTATTTCAGTGTCGAGGGTGTCACGGGTGATGCTCAAGTTGATAATGCTGCTGTCTCCTGGGTGGTTGTGAGCCGAAGGAACGTGTTCAGGCAGCCTTTCTCTCTCTGGGGTTTAAAGTGCAGAGGATAGAACAGCAGTGACCCCATCAGATCTGATTTGGAAATAATTATCAGCAGCTGTTTAGGATACTTGAATCTACTTGAAAAGGGTCACCGGGTATCTTTCAGAAGCCTCACAGTGAGACTAAGAGGACATTTTAGTTTGATAAGTAACACAACGACTCACTCACAGTCTAAAAAAGCAGAATATTAAGAAGACAAGCCTCGAATCTGGGTCTTTAGCCAGTGTTTCTCCAGTTCTGATCATAGGTGTTTTTACACTGTGCCTGGCTACAACTGCTTTGTCCTCTCTATGTCCAGACCACAGGCAATTGTTACCATGAGGGTTATGTTAAATCATGGTCCTACAGTACAACAAGACTCTGTATTGTGACATGATTCTTTGGTTTAAACCTTTTCTCTCTGTTGTTGGAGGAAACCACTTCCTCCAGGTACATTTGAAAGAATATGATGCAGGAACAGAGTGACACTCAGAGCCAAAAGAAAATGTAATTACGTTTTTTTTTTTTACATTTTCATTTGAAATATCTTTATTTAATCTTTGACTTTTGACACCTATGAAGAAACATTCATCCATCCATCCATTTTCTTCTGCTTATCTGAGGTCGGAGGTGGCAGCAGACTCAGCAAGGTAGACATCCCGCTCCCCTGGCAATGTTTTCCAGCTCCTCTGGCAGGATTCCGAGGCATTCCCAGGCCTGATGAAATATATAATCACTCCAGCATGTTGTTAGACCCAGTTCTTTAATTGAAAGCTCGAGAACCGAAAACAGAAGTGGACTGTATAAAATCAGTAGAAATTTATTCACAATCTGGTCACATGTAAAGCCATTTAGCACTGGGCTCAGAGAAACAGAGCTTCTGCAGGAACTCCGTCATCAAAGAGCGCTGAGCTATCATCTGTGGTCACATCTAACTTCTTGGGCGGAGACCACCATGTACAGAGGAGGTTAGGCTTTAAACACATATTAACACTATTAGCCCTTGGCGTGAGCAGGCCAATCTCTGCCCACGTCAGCTTACTGGAATGTGATACAAGCCAGATGTGTGAATGTGTGTGTTAGGCGATAGCTAACAATGAATACTGGACAATTGGTTGTCTGCGGCTGCAGACACCCTGTCTGTCTAGGCTATTACAGGACAAAGCAGACCTCGTGAAAATGCTAAACAGGCCAAGTGATCCTCTTAAGTTGTATGCCCCCTGTCTCTGCAAAATATTATATGACAAAGCTGCTAAGTGGGCCTATATGAAGTTCTAAAACAGGCCATCTGGTTAATCAAAGATGCAGACATGTCTCCACAAAGTTCTAGCAGACAGTTCCTACTCAGCAGTTCTTGACAATTCAATACAATTGTAATACTGTATATACAGTGCCTTGCGAAAGTATTCGGCCCCCTTGAACTTTGCGACCTTTTGCCACATTTCAGGCTTCAAACATAAAGATATAAAACTGTAATTTTTTGCGAAGAATCAACAACAAGTGGGACACAATCATGAAGTGGAACGAAATTTATTGGATATGTCAAACTTTTTTAACAAATAAAAAACTGAAAAATTGGGCGTGCAAAATTATTCAGCCCCCTTAAGTTAATACTTTGTAGCGCCACCTTTTGCTGCGATTACAGCTGTAAGTCACTTGGGGTATGTCTCTATCAGTTTTGCACATCGAGAGACGGAAATTTTTGCCCATTCCTCCTTGCAAAACAGCTCGAGCTCAGTGAGGTTGGATAGAGAGCGTTTGTGAACAGCAGTTTTCAGTTCTTTCCACAGATTCTCGATTGGATTCAGGTCTGGACTTTGACTTGGCCATTCTAACACCTGGATATGTTTATTTGTGAACCATTCCATTGTAGATTTTGCTTTATGTTTTGAATCATTGTCTTGTTGGAAGACAAATCTCCGTCCCAGTCTCAGGTCTTTTGCAGACTCCATCAGGTTTCCTTCCAGAATAGTCCTGTATTTGGCTCCATCCATCTTCCCATCAATTTGAACCATCTTCCCTGTCCCTGCTGAAGAAAAGCAGGCCCAAACCATGATGCTACCACCACCATGTTTGACAGTGGGGATGGTGTGTTCAGGGTGATGAGCTGTGTTGCTTTTACGCCAAACATAACGTTTTGCATTGTTGCCAAAAAGTTCGATTTTGGTTTCATCTGACCAGAGCACCTTCTTCCACATGTTTGGTGCGTCTCCCAGGTGGCTTGTGGCAAACTTTAAACAACACTTTTTATGGATATCTTTAAGAAATGGCTTTCTTCTTGCCACTCTTCCATAAAGGCCAGATTTGTGCAGTATACGACTGATTGTTGTCCTATGGACAGAGTCTCCCACCTCAGCTGTAGATCTCTGCAGTTCATCCAGAGTGATCATGGGCCTCTTGGCTGCATCTCTGATCAGTCTTCTCCTTGTATGAGCTGAAAGTTTAGAGGGACGGCCAGGTCTTGGTAGATTTGCAGTGGTCTGATACTCCTTCCATTTCAATATTATCGCTTGCACAGTGCTCCTTGGGAGAGAATCTGTGGAAAGAACTGAAAACTGCTGTTCACAAATGCTCTCCATCCAACCTCACTGAGCTCGAGCTGTTTTGCAAGGAGGCATGGGCAAAAATTTCAGTCTCTCGATGTGCAAAACTGATAGAGACATACCCCAAGCGATTTACAGCTGTAATCGCAGCAAAAGGTGGCGCTACAACGTATTAACTTAAGGGGGTTGAATAATTTTGCACGCCCAATTTTTCAGTTTTTTATTTGTTAAAAAAGTTTGAAATATCCAATAAATTTCGTTCCACTTCATGATTGTGTCCCACTTGTTGTTGATTCTTCACAAAAAATTACAGTTTTATATCTTTATGTTTGAAGCCTGAAATGTGGCAAAAAGTCGCAAAGTTCAAGGGGGCCGAATACTTTCGCAAGGCACTGTATAAGCAAGGAAAATCGAGGTATAAAAAGTAACTAAAGCTTATAAAATCCAAATGTGTTCTGGGTCTGCCCCGGAGTCTCCTACTAGTTGGATGTCCTCAGAAAACCTCCAAAGGGAGGCGCCCCAGAGGCATCCTGATGATATGCTCAAACCACCTCAACTATCTCCTTTCAATGTGAAGGGGCAGCAGCACTTTTTACTCCGAGCCCCTTCCAGGTGTCTGAGCTCCACACCCTGTCTCTGGGGGTAAATCCAGCCACCCTGCGAAGGAAACTCATTGTAAACTCATTGCCTCTTGTATTTCTGATCTTGTTCTTTCTGTCACTGCCCACATGTTAGGGTGTAGACCCCCTCACCAGGAGGGCGAGAGAGAACTGTGGTAGGACTCACAATTGCTGACCCAGGTGCTAGTAAAAAAGGCGGTTTTACTGGTGGGGATTACAAAAGGAATAGAGTCAATGAAGACATACAACAGGGCTGAGCAAAGACGGCTGAGGAGAACAGAACGGCCAGGGGAGTAGACAAGCTAACGGCAGAAACCAGGAGAGTGGGAGGATCAGGACGGACAGGTGAATAGATGACTAACCAGGAGGATTGGCGAACAAAAAAGGACATCCACAGCACAGGAACTGTCAGCGTGGAATGTCCAGAGACATATAACACAAAACAAATAACCAACGTACAAAATGAGATCCACAGCACAGGAACTGTCAGCGTGGAAAACAAAATGACGTGTAACACAAAACAATTAACCAACGTACTAAATGTGATCCAGACCCTGGTAACCCATACTCCCAGAGTACCCCACACAAGATCCCACGAGGGACCCTGTCATAGACCTTCTCCAAGTCCACAAAGCATATATAGACTGAATGGGCAAACTTCCAAGATCCCTCTAGTAATCTTGCAAAAGTAAAGAGTTGGTCCACTGTCCCATGACCAGAACAGAATCTGCATTGTTCCTTCTGAATCTGAGGCTTGACAATTGGTTGGAGCCTCCTTTGCAGCACCCATACCTCTGCCAGAGATTTGGGTGAAGCTTCCCCTGAGCCTTTCAACTCTGCCACCTTCTTGGAGCACATGTTAGACAGGTTCAGGAGTTCCTCAAAGTGCTCCTTTCACCACCCAACGTATCCCCAGTTCAAGTCAGCATTTCTCCTCCTCTGCCAAACACTGCCTGGGCCAAGCCCTGCTTTGCCTTTGTGAGTCATTGGACGATTTGCCAGAACTTCCTTGAGTAGAAGGTCCTTCCCCATAGCCTCCCCAAACTCCTCCCACACCCGAATTTTTGCATCCACAACCATCAAAGCTGCAGCCCCTTTGAAGCATGACTACAAAAATCCAGGCTCACCATTCACTGTGTAGCATCTAAAAAACATCATCTGTATCCCGTCTGTGTATCCTGCCTCCTCTCGGGGGACTGTGGAGCATCTCTGAACTGCCTTCTGATTCTGGTTTCTTCATCCTCATCCATCCGACACATCTCACTCCCAGTTCACTATAATCTCTCTGAGGCTCCCATTATGCTTATTCCTCATTAAAATTTTATCAGCCATGGCAAATTGCAAAGATTAGAGAGGGAGGGAGGGAGCTCTTGGGCTCTCCAGCCTGTTCACACATTTATTTATTGTTGCAGATCATCCGGGCTTATCTGCTCCCCAAAGCAATGACAAGTTCCCATCGGATGGCAAAGGTCATGAAATCTGATCTCCAATGCAGAATGGCAGGGAAGAGGAGGGAGGTGGAGCGTTTACTTTCTCTAAAGTGTTCTCGCCCACACATTAATATTGTAATAGTTTAATATTATAAAGTTTTGTTCTGCCCTATTGATTTCTCTGAGATAGACATGAATATTTATGCTGTTGACTGCAGCTTGTAAACTTTGAGTCAGTAATGCCTTGGCTAATTATAGGTTGAAAGCAGTGTGGCGGTGGCAGCTAATGAATCACACTCCTCCTGTTTGCCTCCACCTGCCTCTCAGGTTCACTGACAGTTAGCACAGAGCCATTTTTTAATGATGGACAACATTAGCTATTGTCCCAGTCTGGAAGGTCGAAAGCAACAAATTCATAAATGCATTAAAGCTTTAATAAGAACAAGTGGAAACCAACGAGTGTCAGCTGTAGGAAAGAAAGGCTGGAGGTGTTTCAATGTGTTTGTTTTTCAGATGTAAAGAAAAATGTATAAAATTTCATTTGTGCTCTCTTGAAACCAAGCTCCCTTATGCTGCTCGGACAGAGGGCTGTCAATCAATCTGCCAAGTTTGATGTAAATATGCTTTTCCATAAAGTAACTAAACATTAACAAAATAATTTTAACAGAAAACACAGAAAAAGTAGAATGAGAAAAAGTATCTTAAAACTAAAGTGCATATAAATGGGTCAGGTTCCATCTCCTTCAGGACTGCATCGTATATCGTTCAGTAAGAAGACCATATTTCTGCTGTACTGCTTTTGTTTTACAGTTTATCTGATAAGATCCTGATATGTGCTAACAGGAGCATTATATCTGCCAACATTATATAATATCAGACCTGCTGTGTGAAGCAGAGTCGTGCAGAAACAGGATTCATCTCTCCTGCTGTTTGCTGAGCACAGAGCCGCTGATGTAAACACAAACTGCTGACCCGAGCTGACGAGGACAAAATGCTGCTCACTCCCTCTGACTGAGCATTCTCACTAAAATATCAGGTTATTATGTGAGGCAAATAGAGTTGGAGTGTTGTGTATGTTTTTGGACCTTTCTGGCCTTGTTCTGCCTGCCTGCTAAATAGCTGTTGGGGTCAGAGGGGATGCTTCAATAATTAAGCTTTATGGGATGAGTTCAGCGATGGCTGGAGACGGAGCTTGGCCTTGGACTCATTTGGGATCCTTCATCAGGCAGAAGACCAAACACAGCTGTTTACAGTTGGTAATGGTTGACCTATGCAACCCCTACAGGAGGATAAAGTCAGTGAACACTGGCTGGGGGGAGGCAGCCAGCTGCTCCAGCTGCAAATATGGGTCAAGGCTGCCCCCACAGAAATAATCTAAGCAGAACATGTAGTCACAAGTCTGAGTTGTTCCCACAACTCTGTAAGAACTTTTAGTATCATTTTAATTTGCAAGTCTGTAAAATCCAGTTTATTTCTGAATAATTTTCCAAAAAGTTTCCTGGAAAGCAAACTGGTACTAACTATCAGCAAAATTAGAAGGTAATCAGTTACACTTTTAGATTCAAAGCTAGCACAAACCTAAAGCTACAAACACCTCTACAGTTCAGCATGAATGAAAAATAACATCCATCCCTTATCTATACCTCTTACCCTGTGGAGGGTCATGGCCTTGGTGTGGCTGGAGTCCAACCCAGCTGACACAGAACCACACACACACATTCATGCCTACATCCAGTTGGAGAAAACACACGAGGAGAAGATGGAAACACGGAATTAGATTTTGACACTGAGAAATCAGCATCTTCTGAAATTTTTCACTGTGTCCTATTTTCCAGGAGCAGCTACGGGGCATGTGTGCCATTGTAGTAGGTTCTCTTCTTTTCTGAGAGGGTATTTGATGTTGAAGAAATGCTCACACCTTCTTGGAACTGTGCAGAGCCTGAGGTGAAGATGGCTCATCTGTGATTCAAAGTCAAATCTCCTCGCTGCACCGAACCATTGTTTACAGATGGATATCTCCCTTCATCCCTCTCTGTAGATCTGTGTCACCGATCAATATTCCCCCTCGAAGTCACTTCGATGTGATCTGAGTGCCCCGCCCTCCCCGTGCCCATCCACCATGATGCCTCCCAGACTACAAATCCAATTAAGCACAGAAAACAAAAATAATGTTTTCAAGCGGGGAGGTGGAGCGGCTGAATAATTCATGCTTGTCCTTTTTTTTTCCATCTCTTTGAACGGCTCGAATAAAACCTACATCCATTCAATAATGCATGACCTGCGGTTTTGTTAATAGGCTTTGTAGTGGCAGTAATGTACTTTCCTACATGGCTGATGGAGATTATGGTCGGCTCCCTCTGCCGGCCAGATATCGATCCGCCCTAATGCCCCCGCATCCCCGAGCCTCGGCCCTGAAACTACACACATACAAACCAGGTGTGTGTGGAGGGCAGAGAGAAATAAAAATCTGTTTTGCTGTTGAAAGACTTAAACAGTGAGAGTAAGCAGACCTGACTTCAGCAGTTGGGTTTTATATTTGAGTCACTGCCTCAGCTAGTACAAGTCAATACATACAGTATTTGCTACTGTTGTGTATTGTTCAAACATAATTTACAGTATGTGCTACAGTCAATCACTGTCAGTCTGTTAAATCTACCTGTGGTAAGTGGATGGAGTTTGTAAATCAGGGTTTCAGGCTTTCATTGTCAGCAGTAGTCTAGTGAAAATATATATTTAAAAACAAATAATTTATCTATAAATCTAATTTCCTTAAAAAACGCCCTTTGAAGACAGTGAGTGTAGAAGAATTGACCTCAAACACAGCCTGATGTACAATCTGTGTGTATTTATAGAACAAACTCCTAATCCCCAGGATCCAGGATTTTCTAATCTTGTCGGAACCAAACCAAATGCTGTGTGAGCGTCCAGCAGGATTACTGGCCTCCTGCTGGGAGTTGCTGCTCACGTTTGTTTACCGAAACAGAACAGCTGCTTACATTTCTCTTCAGTTTGTACTGACAAATGTTGTAGCAGTGATTAATCAGAAGAGGTGGTGACGTGCTCCCAGTGGTGCTGTAATTAACCTGAATTCTGCTCTGTTGCCTTTTGTTCTGTTTACACTGGGCTGAAATTTGGTGGGAGGTTCCTGTAGGTCATGGAAATAACAACAAGTGACTTGGCTTTAACGCAGGTCTAGAAATTTTTCAACAGTGGTTTATAACACTGTCATTACTCAGCTGCCAGAAGGACCACACCAGGAAGACTGACTTTAACTAAACATGATCACAGTTTCCTGCTTTGACTTACTTACTCAAATGTGTCGACACAATTATCTGAAACATTTCAGGTGATTTAAATAATATTCATACATCATGAAAGACACATGTCACCGTAGGTAGAACACCAGTATAAATCAATTATGTCTAGATCCCATTGTTTGATGATTTTGGATCTTTTAATTTTACACAAAGATCTAAAATTATTAAGTTAGCTATGTTAAAATGTAATAAAATAAAATGAGTGGATAAAAACAATTAAAAAAAGCAAATAAAACAAGGTGAGAATTTAAGATTAGGACAAATGCAGCTATAGAACATATAAGGTTTCTTTCAATACACTAAGAGGACAATATACTGTATCTGTGCCTGTCTTGTTGACCTGTCCACATTGTTGTTGACCTCACCCCAGCTTGTTCAGTAAACTGCTAGAGATGGGGACTTGTGATTTCTGGTTCAACTTTCACTAGACGTGGACCCACTGGGACACTTGAACAGAGCCACTGTCACTGTTTATTGTAGCACCTCTGCTGTCGCTGCTATGACACTGTGATCGTCACCTCTGCTTTGTTTCAGGTCGAGATCCAGGTGACTAAATCTAAACATGTTCTTTTATTCCAAAAGACATAAACAAGGAGCAAAGGCCAAAATTAGCCATTTATTCATGCTGGAATTTCATACGGCTGCAAAACTCTTACTTTATTTGTTTGTTTGCTTTTATGCAAGTGTTAAAAATTTTAATATTGTCAATTAATGAATATAATTTTATGATATGTGACACACACAGTATAGATACCGGCTTTCATCAGAATTAATTTGACAGTTCTAGGTGAAAGGTTATCCAATCAAGCGTTGTCCGGGACGGACAACGCTTGATTGGTTTACGCTTATTAGTTTGAAATGAGAAGACAACAGACGCCCCTTGAGTTACATCTGAGTAATTCCAGAGACGTGAAACAGCTATTTTACAAAAAGACATAACCATTATTATTATTATTGTTATTATGCTTTGTTTGTAATGTTATATAGTGAATAAAACAAATGGTACATACAGCTAAAACAGAGTAGTGATTTGTAGATATTTAGTTTCAAAGGAGACCCATGGAGAACATGAGACAACGGATGTCCTTGAGTTATTTATTGGGGGTAATTATTTAGATGGTTAAAACAGAGACTATACCATAGGTT
>NW_018127901.1:1833914-1856088 GCF_001952655.1 Monopterus albus
TATACTTGTTTGCAAGTTGTGTTGTTTGAAGGCAAAATTTGCTTTTGTTGCATATTTTAAATGTTTTGGCATGGTTAGAGCCTTTTGCAAACAAAATGTGTCATTTTGCCATCAGTGATACTGTTTAGGCAGGTGTGTTAACGGTTTTGAAAATGTGGAGTTTCAATTGACGGCTGCTTCAAAGCAATCAAGAAAAACTGTAAATAGAACAGATTTAATAAGGAACATCTAATGTACTGATGTTAAACCAACATCAGAGTAAATTGTGTAGTGGGAATTTATATTAGTGTCTGTAACCCACTCGTGGGTGTGTACACCTCGCTCTAGGTTCGGGAGGAGCTAAGTGTAGTGTAAAATCACGAACAGCACAAGTCAATAAATTCAACCAACTGCAATTTTAGTAAACATTTAGGAACAACAAAACTACAAAACATTCAATAGAAAATAAAATTGGGCCCTTCAATGAAATAAAATTGTCCTTAGAAATCACTATAAAATATATTATCCTCTGGAGGAATTCTTTCTCTGGATGTATTCAGTTATGTGGCACTCCAGTGACTGCTTCAATCCTACCATAAGCAGGTTGCTCATTCACTTGCTCTGCAGCAATATAGATGCAGATTTCCAGGAGGTCCATTGGGTGGCTCGCCATCTAGGGAATCTGTGAATCTTCTCCACGGGACGTCTAGTGCTTCTGACTCCAGTATAAGACCTGACCTGCATTTATAACGGGCTCATACTCTTTGTTCTCTCGACATTTATTTATCAATATGTGGTACAACATCACATCATATAATTACTAGTATTGGCATTGTTTGTCTATACTAACTAATTTACCACATATTTATTCAATTGCCACATTTCACCTCATAATCCCTCAGCTAGAACTATGTCATCTCAGTAACAACAATTTGCGATTTGCATGTTATCATAACATCCCGTTTTACCATGGAATTGTACAAGTTAATGACCTAGCAAGCATGATGGAACTAGTTTACTGAGGCGAGGAAAGAACAACAGCAGCTCCCACACCTTCTCCCTCGTTATGATTAGCTTCCTGACGTTAACTATTCTTTTTCCAGTACAACTAGTATTTCTCAAGCTCAACGTAATACACGGAGCGTTCTTTCTTTTTCCCTAGTGCAAAACCGGATATGGAAACTGCACTGCAAAACTCTGTGTTACACTGTAAAACGTCCGTCTTTCTACAATGTTCCTGATCTAACTAAATGATTTGACTAACACCAACTTAAGATGCAATGAAGAAAATAAATTATTTTAATATGACTGTGTGATTGATTAATATTTGGGGTTATTTGCATCTATCATAACCCTGCTTGTGCAACCGGGTGACATATGCTAGCAATTTTTTTTTGTTTTTTTTTCTATTTATACACACAAAAAAGAGGAATTGCTTTGACTTAGAAATGTTTTTTATCTTATGTTTTTTGTTTAATACCATCGATGTGTCTGTTAATATTGATATTTAAATAATTGATAATTTTTTATATTGCACTTCCTTGTGTGGGAGAAAAACTGTGGTACCAATAAAGCTGATTGAATCGAAGTGAATTGAATAGAGGAGGCAGATAAAGAGGAGGAGATGGTCTGTGTTTGAGGATCGTCTCAGCTAATCCAATAAGCACAGCCTCTCTGTTCCTTCAATCTGATTATTTCAATAATTAAGAGAAATCACTGGAGCGTAGCTTCAGTAAAACTTTACATAGTCAGCAGCTGGAGACCAGCACTGATGTGTTCTGCATCTGGACTCTTACAATCCTGACCTCAGATCAGCGAGGGACACCGGACTGACCACTGGGGATTAACAGTGGCATCACAGATGCTCAATAGGAAACTTTAGAATCTACTAACAGGACATTTGATATCAACTTCTTCTGAATGAACTACACAATATAAATTTAACAAATTAATTTCCACATGTGATGTTTCGAATATCGCTGACATCCAAGTTGTTTACGAGTCCCTTGACGGCAACACTTATAAGAGTAAGGTTCAGGTACAAAAAAAGTTGATTACTGCATTAGTGGATTTACCGTGGAAGGCAAAGTAAATCTGAGTAGGGCTTCTGCATAAAGTTGAACTTTAATGAACTTAGATACTCCAGTTTATACCCCTGACCAACTGTGAACTACTTCTGTATTGACCTTTGAAGGAATAAAGAACTGGTGAGGCCAAAGTGATGGTATTAGCTGTGTCATACCATCTACCTTTAGTCCCCTCTGCTGAAGTATAAGCTGCTCAATGAAGATGTACAGCACGGTCTGCAGTCAGTCATGAGTCAATGGTACAACTGGAGCTCTTGACCCTATATGGGCCATGGTCTGTCCTAAGTGGACCTCCACGTTGTTCAGCTTAACATCACAGATTGTTTGTACTTTTTTGTTTGTTCACAGATAAAACAAATGTCAAGACCAAGTGAGCTGCTTTCCCCCTGCTTGTAGTCTTTATGCTAACCATGTCAGTGAAATTAAAGTCTAGTTCTATACAACGCAGAAGCCTTTTCTTAAGGATTTAACCCAGATCCCACAAAATCTGTGTTTGTGATCATACACAACATATAGTATTTTATAATGACACTTCAGGTGGTCACCCAGGTGTATTGGGTTAGTGTCAACAGACACAGTTATCTCCCCTCTTTCGAATCTGTACTTCAAGAACGCACACTGAGAACCTGGGCAACAACCTCTGGCACCTCTGAGCTGTGACTGTTACTTTCCCTGAGATAGCCAGGTAAACTGAAGCATTTTGATTGGATCGCTGAACGATTGCAGGCGGAGCTGCCAGAGACATGAAACTTTTGGAATGACTTTAAAATGAATGGAATTGGATGAGGGTGTTTTGAAGTGACAAGTAATTGAAACTCAACTGCTGCCTTAGTCACTGTACAAAGACCTTCAAATTTAGAGTATCAAAGAAACTTTTCTGTTTCCCTTGTCTTGCAATGTAAAAAAAAGTTACCAGGATGCACAATTTTCACCCAAGAGCAAAACTAAACTCTACACTTCTCCACCTCCAGAGCTTCTATGTTTGCTAAACGAGTGCATTTTCAGGTAAAAATGCTGACTGCGTTTTTTTTTTCATTACCACTTTTAACAGGGTATTGTAAAGTTTATTTTTTTTAAGCTGTTACCTAATGGAAGGGTGAAGTGAGAGGAAGACAAGAGGAGAGAGGAAGAAGAAGCAATGTCAGTGATGCAGGTAGCGCAGTGAGGCCAGATGGCAGCTGCAGCAGCGCTCTGCCTTGCTGATTAGCAGAAAGCAGACAAAGAGTGGCCATGTTTCACTTGTTCATCACTTAAAGTGCAGAGCCTAAGGTGGAGGCAGGGAGATTTCCCTCGGCGAAATGTGCCTTCCAAAGATAAGGCCAAAGCTTGGATTGCTCTCTGGGGGTGGCGAGGTACGACGAGGCAGCCGCGGGATCCAAACCTCCGAAGAAAAACAAAATAAAAGAAGAAAGAAAAGGCTCTGTGGTGTGGAACGCAGACAGCAGTGAGAAGTTCCCAGTTATATAGTTAAACTTCAGCCAAAAGTTCAGTTTCCTTTTCCCATTAACTCCAACTCTGGGGAGACAAAACTCCACCACAAGTTTCTGACTGGAAGTTGTTCACTGAGTGTGGAGATCCTCAGGAGGCCAGCAGGATCATTGGGAGAACAATGACTGTAATATGCTGCGCCCAGCCTCTGACCTCGGCTGCAGCCAGATGCTCAGCGCTCAGTAATTAGGATGGTCTGCTGCTGAGGATTATTATTACTGCTCAGCTGAATTCAAGGCAGCAGCCAACAGATTTCAGATGGACTCCCAGTGTTTGATTACCGGGTGACGTTTCCCTCACTGATGATTGTTCCATTGTCAGGACTCTGATTTACGTCAAAAACATGGAAAATAAAAAACTCTGTGCCTAGTCAGAGATGAAAGTAGGTGATTGTACCAGGAAAACAAGACCCAAACACACACACACGCACAAATCACTCTTTACCTGAAAAGTTGATTCAGGTTAAATGTAAAAACACTTGAAAAGATTTCTGAAAAAAGCTAAACCTGACTCAGTGTTTTGAAAGCTTTCAGCAGCGGAGTGGGTTTGCTCATAAGGTCATCCAGTGACTATAAGAGCTGAAGTTTTGCCATGTGGCAAAAGGTGAGAAATAACTGGGAACAAAATGATTAAAATGTAATGAGTCGACATACTGTCCAAAAACCCTGTAGTCTATAAGGGAACCTCTAAGGTTAATCGGTTTAAACCTGAGTGCTTTTGGACTTTTCATACACAAAGTTGAGACGGTGCTGTGAATTAAATGCTGAGGTGTTTTTCTGTTATAATTGTGACTGAGTGGTGTGTGACTAAAATCAAAGTCAGATCCATTACCAAGAAGTAAGTACAAGGAATTCACTGTGGTCCAGTCTCTACAGAGAGCACAACATAAACCATGTACAACAACCATAGTAACAACGGTAACAAAGAAATGAACATAATGGTGCAAGAGGTGACACTGGATTATTAAGACTGTGCTGTGAGCAAATTAACAGTGAAAAAGTTGCAGTGAAGCAACATATAAATTAGGCAAGCAGATATAAGCACCATATCTATAAACATGTCATGTGTTAGGTACAGGCTGCTGAACACCTCTTTACATTAACCACATGAGTGGGCGTAGTACATCATGGTGCAGAATACATGTGATGTGAGCCACTGCAGTGTTACAACTGACTCTCTTTATTTGCATTATAAGTCCTGATTCTTTAGATAAAGATATTTATCAAATGAACATTGCCTCCAAAAAAAAAAGAGTTTCTAAAACACATAGATTATGATAAATCGCTGCCCTCTGACTTTACCAAGATTCAGCTGAGAATCAGCAGCAGCTTCTACACTCTAGGGAATCTTGTCCCGTCTCCTAACTTCATGTGAACATACATTTAATAGAGATGCTCCACATCCATGGAGTCTAATCAACTAACTCTTTCTCCATTAATAGGGATGGGTTCTTGTTTTGTTTTGGATCCAGTTCCAAGTTGGTAAATTACCCAGATTCGTTAAGCTCCATGGAAAGTGAATCCCTTATTGAATTTTTCATTTATGTTCTGTATTTATTCCCTTTTGTCTCTCTCTGACATACTGCTTTGGCAAAAAATAAAAAAAAGAGTGGTGGTTCATGGTGGCGGGGGTGTCCTTTGTTTGTCCTTTCTTTAAATATCAGCCGTCCAGCATATTAAAGTAAGAAGCTGCGATAACCTGTAAAGGATGAGTGCTTGACCTGAGCTGGATACACCGGTTACACCAGATTCTGGACCCATCAGATTCTGTGACCTGGAGCAGTGTAGGCTCACCTTCAGGTAACATTAAGTGCATTATGCATGCACAACATGAGTGAATTAATTAGTTCATATACATCATCATTTCCACTGTGCTGCGTTTCACTTAACGTCTACTGACAATTGTAACCTTTTGTTTTCAGGCCTGCTATGTGCTTGCACTAAAAGGCTCCAGATGGTTCACACTGCAGCAGCTACAGATGCAGTTGGGTCCATGTTAACACTTATCCGGGATTTGGAAAATTGAACTCATCTTTCTAAAAGTTCATTTTTATTTAATATTGGATATAATATTCTATAATATTGTATAGTATACTATTAAAATTTTGGTCTCTCTGTCTTATATATCTCCAGCAAATGCCAAATAAAAAAGAGAAAACAGAAAATTCAAAAAATAGAAAAGAAATTTACCACATAACACGAGCTTTAGCTTCCCCACACCAGCTTCACATCCACGTGAGATCAGACTCTAAGGTGCATCTAATGACATACAGAATCCTAAATGGGCCAACCCTTTCATGCCTCTCTGATTAACCTACTTAAACCTAACACATACAGTCCATGTTGTCCTGTTGTACTAAAAACTTTTTGAACACCATTGCATCTCTCTGACCCTCTGTCAGCTGTGAGCCTCGCTCTCTTCTCCTGCCTGTTCAGGTTCTGTACTGGACCACTGACCGTGCAGGGACCTCTCCCCCCTCCAGCTGTCGGTGCCAGCCTGCTTCTTGTCTCTCTTCTGTTCATTTTGGCATTCTCTGAGTTTGTTCTTTTTCTGTATGACTTAGGCATTTTGCCTCGTGTGTGTTTGCATAGTCTGTCCTCTGTCCTGGTCTTCGTCTGCAGGGGAAGTCGTGTGGCTCAGGTTTGTTGGAGGCACTTGAAAGTTGCTTGATGTCCTCTTGAATGTCTGTGCTGTAAACCTGTCTTGCTGTATGCTTGCATGTCCATCCGGGATGAACCCTCCTCAGCTGTTCTTCCTGAGTTTTCTTCTATTTTTTCCTCAGTGTTTTCCAGTGTTATTTGATTTGAAGGTCTGAGGACAGAGGGTGCCTTGTGCTGTACAGATTGTAAAGTCTCTTCAAACAAAAATGTGATTTTTGATATTGGGCTATACAGATAAAAATTTGATTTGACCTGTAATAAACCCAGGTTATCCTCCACATGTTGATTATAGAGATGGACCGGGAGGCTGTCTGTTACTTAGGAGACACATTGGGATGAAAAACCACTGTAATCATGAAGAACAACCTGTTAACTGTGTTTAATATTAGCTCTATTGTCATATAATTATTCAAAATGTTACCATTTTACATTTATTATTCTGAATATATGAGCCCCATTGCTGATGCTAAACAGTGTTTAGCAGCTCTTAAAAGCTGCTAATCGGCATTTGTAGCAAAGGTTGGAGCTAAAAGGACAAACATTAAAGTTATTAAGGCAGAGTGAGCAGGAGGCTCCTTCCAGCTCGAGCTGCCACTGCTTTTACATCCTGTCTCTGCTGACACACAGCTCTGCTGGAAGCTCAACAGCTCCTGAATGTTAAGGCTATTTTAACACACACACACACACACACACACAAAAATCTTTGTATTGCATGCAAGACCTCTATTACTCAAACTCGGCCAACCACAAAATGAACAAAATCAGCCGTTGTGCAGCAGCAGGCTGAGATGTGAGGCGAGATTGCAGCGGAAATTAAAATTAATGGCTTTTCTAATTGGACCACATGTTTGTCAAAGAGACAAAGTGCAGCCGACATGATCTACGTCCACTCACCTGCTCCGCCAGCACTCCCTGCTTCCTCTGACTGTCCAACAGCAGCGGTCAGGATGGATGATGTCATGCATGATTACAGAAGGTGCTGAGGATACGTCATCCTGACAGCTGGCCTGCCGGGGTACACTTGAAAATGACATCACATGTTGTGCCATCACTCCAGTTTTATGCCGCTGCACATGAAGTGATAATTCACACTGTAGTGGTAAACACAGACTTGCTGTAAAACCTGTGTGCATTTAGCTCCTCTTTGACAAATCCAGGATGTATGTACTGCATGTTCCTAAGTCTGCCAGTAAAAATATTGAGCACTAAACTTTAACTTTAAAATTTAAAACAGTTAAATTACTGAGTGAGTTCATAGCAATGGAGCAGAAAACACAAAAGACTGTAAATGTAAATTAGACAATCTTTATACAGCCGCCATCAAAAGTCCATTTTGTACCACATAAATTTACACATTTTACAGTTTACATACTAAGATAAAACTGGCTGCATTAAGTGTTGTGTGAATTTTAACAGGACACTAAAATGTTCAGTTCAGTTCATTGGTTTCTATGAGCAAAGTTGTTAATTGTGCTCATGTGTACAATAAAAATTAACATGAATAAAGTTAATTATTTGCTATATTGCTTTACTTTCAGCTTTAATCTTTATTTAAAATAACATCTGTGCTTTGGTGAACGTTCACTGTGTGTTGACATTTTCTGTACTATGTATTTTTTGTTTTATATATTTTTAGGACTGAAGGGGGCTTGATTTTCCACAACCGCAATCAACTCAATTTATTTTATTCTTCCTGTTGTCAGTTTGCCATCCACTATTGGCCATTCCAGACCCAGTCATTCGAACTCTGTGCAGTCCTTAATTGTTCCAGGCATGTATTCCATCAGCCCTGTGTACGGATGACACGAGCCATGCTGTTCAACTGTCTGTGGTGCCACAGCTTCCAGCCTTCAGAAACTTTGTCAACAATTTCTTAGTCAGGCGAAATGATATATGCAAGGTTTCTGATTTAGTGAAGGTGGTTTTGTTTGCTGATGACACTACCATGTGGGCATTGGGTGAAAACCTACATCAACTCTCTGGACGGGTTACACAGGAACTTGAGAAGATAAAGAAATGGTGTGATAGTAATATAGTATCTCTGAATCTGGATAAAACTAAATTTATGGTATTTGGGAATCGCAGACTAGATAATGAAATTCAATTGAATATTGGGGGAGCTAATATAGAACGAGTATATGAAATTAAATTTCTAGGTGTCATAGTTGATGATAAACTCTCCTGGAAATAACATATCAGATATGTTCAGAACAAAATAGCAAAAAATATATCGATATTGGCAAGGGTTAGATATATTTTGGACGGGAAAGCACTACGCATTTTGTATTCCTCATTGATTTTACCATACTTAGTGTATGGTGTTGATAACTGGGGAAACACATACAAAAGCTCACTTCAACTATTGTATATATTACAAAAAAGAGCGATAAGAATTGTGCATAAGATGGGGTATAGGGATCACACCAATGGAGCTTTCATACAGTCTAAATTGTTAAAAATGTTTTGATTTAGTGGGATATAAGACTGCTGTGTTTATGTATAAAGCCAGGAACAATTTATTACCTGGTGGAATTCAAAAACTATTTAATGAAAGGGAAGGGGGATACAATTTAAGGGGTCAGTTAAATTTAAAAATTCATGGTATACGTACAACCAAAAAAAGATTTTGTATTTCCATAAGTGGGGTAAAACTATGGAATAATTTAAGTGTAGACATAAAAAATAGTAATAGAATTGACGAGTTTAAACATAAATATAAAGGTATGTGTCAATGATGGTAAGATGATGTCATGGGGTAGGACTGGATAAGTCTGACTTCTTCCTACTCCATTCAAGCATGTACTAGGTATAAGCAAATTGATAATGGATTAGCATTTGTTGGATATGTGTAAAATTATGTGTGTTGTCATATCAACTGTCTTTACATGCTTGAAAGAATAAATCAAATCAGATCAAAATCAAAATTAAACTTGCTTTAATTCTGCTTAAATGCCTCAAATTCATATATCAAAATCAGCTTTACTGGCCAGGTGTGTTGGACACATGAGGAATTTGATTCTGCTACAGCAGCTCTCAGTGCGTATATACACGGCTTTACAAAGGCAGCAGTGGGCAAGTAAACAATGTAAGGCTGAGAACAGAAGTAAAGAAATAATGTGCAATCAAGAAAGGGAATGTCCAGTTCCAGGTTGTTGTGGCTACACCACAGGACCAGCTGCTCAACCTCCTGTCTGTAGGCTTACTCGTTAGTCAGAGTTAGTCCTGTTGACGAGTTCATCCCTCTTGTTGGCTAGAGAGCAGACATTCGCTAGGTGGATGGATGGGAGTGGAGTCCAGGTCCCTCTCTGGCGTAGCCTGACCAGCGCTCCTGCCCACTTTGCTTGCCAGCGTTTTCTCAGGGTCCCGTAGATTGCAGCTGCGCCTCCGATCAAAATGTCCACATGACATTCCTCATTCACAAAAACTGGACAAAGGTAGTCTGGTGTGAGTTGTTTAGAAATTCTTCTCTGGTGAAAGTAATGTGGGATGGGTTGCAAAAGACAGAGGAAACAAGGAAAAATAAGAGAGCATGAGTACACAAGGCAGCCATAGTTGTCGGTGCCATCTTTGGGCCTCTTCAAGTTCATTACCTCCCAAACGGACCTACTCACTAACTTATCTAACTGCACTATATTTCAAACAAAACCACCAATCCATCCAGCCATTTTGAACATGCTGCACCTTGAATAATAATTTGAAAATTCTTGAGCACAGGCCTGCTTAATGTTGATTCATTTGGCAAACCTTCATCAGGAATACCTGGCCACTTACCGTATAATGAAAGGTCATGTGAAGGTTTTCGGTATTTTGAAAATGGCTGCACGTCAAACTCCCAGACAATATCCACTTTATAGCTGTTTATTTGAAAAACTCTACATATCTCTGGGGACTGCTGTTTTGCAGCATAAAACATGGTGTGCTAGTTTTGAATATTTCTCTTCAAAAAAAAAATCAGCAGGATACAGCTTCAATACAGAGTGGCAATGCTCCAGTGTTTATGTGTTAAAACTGCTGGGAGCCAACGGTTTATACTGATATCTGACACACTTTCTTTAATATCATATTGTATGTGTGTATTAGGTACATTTACTCTGGTTTTGGTCCATTAGTCAGGTGTTCAGATTTGAGTTTCTACATTTCATTTGACAAGGAAATACTGCACCTTTCACTGCACTACATTTCTCTGACAGCAGGAGTTACTCTGCACATTTACGTTTTATATTTAAAATGATACAAGGTCATAAAATTTTACTTAGGTCGCTCTGTCTGCCTTTATTTTCTTTAAAAGGTGTTATGTGCAATCTAAATGAAATGTTGTATTATAAGCTTTCAAATTAAAGGGATGACCACATTGGTGGGTTACGTGCTGGTCATTCAAATTGCATTAAAAGAAATATAAACCTCCTAGTGGTCAACCTTAAAAGATATATTTTCCATTTGATGGCAACTAAATTTTATTATAACAAACTTCAGTAAAAACCATAAAGTAAATATGATTGTCTCTCATCTGTGCAGCAGGAGAAATCAGATACTCGGTGTGAGTTTCCATCCACTCAGCTCATGTCTGCTCTTTATCTGATTACAAACAGGAAGTGGACGGAAGACTGTTCACTGCATGAAGGGAGTAGCAGTCACTGGCCACCGTTAGCCACAGACCTCCTCGTCAGATTTCTGCCTTGAGTGCAATTAGACACACTTTGGTTCCATGACCGTGCAGCTCTGATGTGTAGTTTCAGAAGATAAAATGTTGCCTTCAGGCGCTTCTGACTTCCTTCCAGCTGGAGGATGAGACACAATCACTAAGTCACCATCCCATAAGAGGATCAGTGTGTTTCTGGTCTCACAGAACAGCAGGGACTCAATTAGTAGCTTCCCTCTCTGTGTTAGAGTAGAGCCATAAGTTCAGCTAGTGCCCCCCACCCCCCGAGGTAGCAGTGATAATAAAGCAGTTTTTTCAGAAGGTGGAGCAAGAGAGAAGACTATAGAGAGTTCAAAATGGAAAGGGTTAATTATGTAAAAAAGGAATGAGATTAGTGAATTTAAATGAATGTCATAAGTCAAACAGTTGTTAAGTGTTGGGCCTATTAAAGGCCTAAAAATAAAAGAAGAGTTCATCTGTGGAGCATGAATATCTTGTGTTTATTTCTTGACTACTGAATACTAGTGTCTGCAAAGTTGATATATTTATGTCCGTCCTCCAGCAGGAAGCTGGATTCTGCAGTCACGGTGAATCCTCTGCAAGTGTCTGTAAAGGGGGAACCTCCAAAAACATGTCATACTGAGTAAAACTCATCCTACTGTAGGTTCTGTGTTTGTAAAGCAGACGCACACGAATGTCAGTCTGCCACTTTCTTGTGTTTGCCGTCCATTACAACTGAAATAAAATCCATTTATTAAGATTTTCAGTAACAATTTTATTAAGAAAACATCAACAGACATCAGATGGTTTCAGCTATTCAGATATGAGGACTGGCACCTTGTATAGCAAACTGAACTTGTGTGCTTTTGTGTTGTTGTTTTTCATTTAGAAAAAAGTGTTCACACTGGATCCTAGGGGAACCTGGGAACGGAACTGACATAAATACTAAATAATTAGCTAATGATTAACAAATTTAATCATTAATTACTACACTAATTGGTACTAGATTGGTTCCACTGGTGTATTGGCAGTGTTGTATTATATTGTAATTCCCAGCTCTGGTTAAAAGCAATAAGAGAAAAGATGTGAATCCAATAAACAGAGAAAATAAAGCTCTCTCCATGTCCAACTCTACACCTCTTCAACCCAGCGCTTCTCTCTCTCTCCCTCCCACTCCCTCTGCCTCTCTCGTCCATGTTCACTTAGCCTCCCATGTAACTGACAGGCTGCAGTCATAGAGGTGAACAGCACGGCAGCCATTTTAACGCTATCAACTCCCACGTTCTGCCAATTAGAGCTGCTGGCAGCGTCTGATGATGGAGCTATTAAAAGAGCCGTTCGAGGTCTATCTGGCAGATGGATTCATGCCTCCTCTGTCTTAATAAAGCCCGCCCACTGCTCCACCCACAGCTGACACGTCTCACCTCCACATATAGCACTGGTGCCTTCGAAATACAGCAGCACCAAGGTTGGAAGAGATAACACCTGAATACTGTAAATACTGTAGAAAAATCTGTGGATGTACATCAAATGGTGGTCATTAAACCAAACAACAGAGGAGCATCATTAATAAGAAATCATTTACTGAGCACAAATCCAACCCAACAAGTGGGAATTGATGGATGGCAAGATGGAAGAGTGGCAGTGATAGGAGGTAAGTGGCAGGAGTAGGTGATGGTGGGTGGGGATAAAAAATAGGAGGGGTCAGGAGGAGGTGAGATGGGATGAGATGATGGAAGATGGGGAAGGTCACAGGAGTGAGAAGAGGTGATGTGACAAGATGAGAGTAGGAGAAGGTCTTGGATGATGGGATGAGAGTTGGGAGAAGATGATGGGAGGAGTCGGTGGTAGGAGGAGGTCACAAGACGTATGATGAGATAAAAGCTAGAATGGGATGGGACATGGGGGGATGATGGAGCACACTGTAAGTCAAGGGATGTTTGGGGGAGGTGCAGAAATGATCTGATGCGACAGGAAATGAGATGGTGGGTGGATGGGGGTGATAATGGGAGGTGGTGATTCTCGAGCATTAAAGGAGCTGATGAGAGGAAGTGGGGTGAAGTCAGCATGAAAAGAGAAAAGGAAGAAGGTGAACTAGTCTGTCGCCCCAGGAAATTTCAAATGAACAAGTTCAACAAGTTACATTTAGTTGTGTCCACAGTGTTTCAATTGTAAATGGTTACATTTAGACCAGTTATTTCAGGTTTACTTTTCAGTTTTCAAAAAACAAAGCAATTCAAAACCACATTCAAATCCAAATAAAAGACGCAGTGATCACAAAACATTCACTGTCTCTGCCTGGAACTCAGCGTCTCAGCTCCACAATTGACTGTAATTTATTTCAAGATGAACATTAAAGGACTTCATATTTGAGATTTTTTTTTCATCATTGCAACTGCAAGATCCTAGATGAACTGACAATCTAACAATAAGGTAATAACTGCGCTTGAGTACAAAAGCACTTTAGCAAGGCAACAAAGCTGCGGCTACATTTAGAGAAGCCGATAACAGCAAACTGAGTTTGTTAATGAATTAATTAAATTCTTCTTCTTGTATCATAAATGCCACTTAAAAAAATACACTTTAAAAAATATTATTGCCATTATTAACCATTGCAGCCTGTAATGGATACCTCTGATGATGCAAAATGTTCACCTGTAATGTTAGGTGACATAAAGGTCCAGGTTCAAAATGGTTCCTCATGTGGGTGGTGTAAATGTGTGCATCAAAGGAGAACTGAAATATCTGTACATTGGACTTTAATATTTTTGTGTGGAAGTGAAAACTGTGCTCTCATGGTGGTGCATATCAAAATAATCAACTGCTGTGATGCTGTTATCTCCCTCTTTCCAAAAAACAGCTCTCTTTGCATCAGATGATTCACTAACTGCCAAGTTGTTGCCGAGGTACCCATTAGATATTTCATTTTGCTTTTCAGTCACACCACTTTCATCCATCCCGTAGTAACCTTCAGCAGCAGACAGTTCTGCTGGGAGACAATGGGCTCTCTATTCTTTTGATTCTTGGCTCTGTCTGAGGAGATGAAGCCTTTAATCAGCCCAGTCCAACACCGAGACTACACATCCTCCAGTTTCACCACTTTTCATCTCCTGCCTTTGAAATGCAGAATTTCACTAATGGCTTTCACTTGTCACAGGATCAATACATTGCCTGTACATCCTGAGAGAATAACACGTGATTAATTTGTTGGACCAGAGAGCTCGTGACAGCACCGTGTCTACCTTTTACAAGCACCATAGAACGTGGCATGGCTGTGGTGTAGTGTAAGCCTGAGTGACAGAGTGCTCAAGGAAAGGACCTGAACTTTAAACCCCCAGTCTTAGTCCTAGAAAGGTCCCTCCTCCCTCATGTAATCCATAAGCTTTCAGCGTTAAGTGCAAGAGGATTATTAGCACAGAGGGGATGTGTGGGAGCAGATAGAGCCTCGGACATATGGGTGCTCAGCATCAGCTCTCAGTGCTGGATAAAACTTTCTAGGCTAAAAAGCTGAAAGGGTACACCAGCAGATGTTATAAGATGTCATCCATCATTCTGTGGTCACCTTCCTCCATAACATGACAGACAGACAGACTTTCAGCTGTAAGATCCTATTTGTTTCATTTTAGTTTGAGCATGAACACGATGGTTGGAAGGATAAGATGTGGCTGCAAGGAGGCTTTGATAAAAAAAAAAAAAAAAAAAAAGCAGGGGATATGGGATTAATTCAGAAAAAAAAAAAAAAGAGCTGAACATATTCAGCTCTCAGTGATTTTTTGTTTCAGTAAATCTAATGATAACTTGCTTGCAATTTTAGAACAACACTTGGAATGGCTCCTTAATTGTTAATCGTTTTATCTCTTTCCTTTTCCTTCTTGCCTAAAATCCATCTGTCCCCAAATTTTGGCCAAATTTTGAGACAATTTCTATTCTTGGAACACAAACTCAAAACTAAAAATAAAGATTAAGATTATATATAGCGACTGCTAAGCTTCCCTTTGACTCACCGAACGGAAACTTTCACTCACTAGCATTGCTGTGATTGATGGATGCAGCGACAGAGTCCAGCAGTGCAGGCACAAAGGCAAAGGTGTAAACAAGCACACAGTCTCCAAAGCAGCTAGAATCTAAACCTTTGTGCTATCAATGACTCAAACGAGAGGGTGAAAACAATGAGACAAGACAATAGTGAATTATAACATGAATCGTGACTGCTGGATTTGTAAGCAACTGCTCATCATAGGTGATGATACAGATGAGTGACAAAAAAAAAAACAGAAGAAATGAGTGGTCTCTTCCAGGATGACAGGGCATTGTAATGGATTCACAGGGCAGGAGGGGGCAATAAATGGTTTGATGAAAGTTTTATTGCAATGACGCAACCTAATTGAACACATATGGGAGATTTTGGAGCGATGTGTTAGACAGCACTCACAACGGAGACTTGGAGAGTCAGTGCCAGGGTGCACTGAAGCTGTTCTGGTGACGTGGGCGGCCCAGCACCTCACTGAGATACTTTGTGTTGGATTTACCTTCCACTGATTAATACTGTGTTCAAAGCTTGTTTCAGATAAAAGCAGTAATAAATAAAAATCTGTTTCTCCTGTTTGCTTAAACTAACCACCTGTGTTTTGTTTTTGTTGAACTCTTGTAGATATATATCACCTCATTTCAGTAATTAATTTTAAAAAATTCTGTACTCTACCTTGCCATAAAGACAAGACGACAAAATGCAACAATTATTTGGATGAGCTGTTGTAACATTTAGAGGTGGAACTACAACCAAAGCTGGTCTCTGAGAACTTTGTCAGTCCAGTTTACAGCAGTGTGCATTGTTAAGATCCCGTCAGTGTAGAAAAACAAGAGCTACAGCTCTTTTCCATCGCTTTGTCACCACTGGGGTCACATCTGTGTCCTAGTATCTGACCTTCAGTGTCTCTTATGCTTCACATAGCAACATAAATTAGACCTGAACTGTTTGCAGGTAAAGCCCATTTCTATTAAAGTGCAGTCTCTTCCACTTGGTCCCTTCTGTTTTCTACTGTTTGGTTGTTTCACCTCATTGATTTGCTGTTCTTTGCCCCATCCCCGCTCATCACACTTATATTTTCACATTAGCTGTGGGTGGCTGATAAAGTTGCATTGTTTAATGAGAAGTTTTTGCCGGTGGTGTCAGGTTGGTTTGTTTACCAGCTCTCAGCTTGTGGGAGGCTGGCATCTGTTTCTCTCTGGCTGGAAAGCTCTGAGTGTCAGCTTGTTTAAAAAAAATCAGCAATATCTATTCATTATCTATAGATACAATAAAAACCAAATGTGTGGTAATAAAAACTGCTTAATTGAAGAAGTGCACGTAGGAAAAAAGAGCAAAGGGTTGAACAGGGTTTGAAGCCAGAAGTGAAGGAGCTCTGCAGGCTGCTGTTCTGGTGTCTGTTTCTCTGCCAACTCATAAGTGACACGGAATAATCATGGAAGCAGCTTAATGAGACTGTTCTGTAAAGAATGACTCCATATGTCATTAGTGCCAGCAGTTTATTACAGCAGTAATACATTATAGCCCAGTGACCTCTAGAGACTGTGGTAATTATGGCACATGCAAGGGAGGGCGGTAAGTGACTGAGGGTGGATGGATGGGTCAGAAAACACAGGACTTCCTCACAGGAGACTGCTGTTTGTGCACTGCAGCTGCTGTGCAACTTCCTGTAACATACAATTACCCACATTCTCATGTGAATCTTAATGAAAGATCTATAAGCAATTATTAACCCTCCTGTTATGTTGACCTGAACAGTATCTTTGTAATATAAACATGCAGGGGGATGTTGCAAATATGTGAATTGAACCATTTTCATTTTATATGTTGATCACACCTATTACGCCAAGCAGACGAAGTTTCATACCAATAAAATATTTTTAACTATTTTTTTTTTAGATTTTTTTTGTTACTTTGCACTGGGTCAATTTGACCCAGAACATAACAGGAAGGTTAACATGAGTTAAAATCATTAATTAAGGTTTACATGATCAAAGCTAACATGTTTCATTGGGACTTAATTTGACTGACAGTGTCAACATAACCAAACAACCCAACAACTGTTATCAGCTAGATGAAGTTCACTGACATCTGCCCAGGGCAGTAAAATACTCAGCCATTCAAAAACCTCCATAAATAAATCTGGTGTCAGTGGGAGTGTACCTGTCAGACGACCTCATGCACAGGGCGCCGTCCAATGCCTGATGTAGTCACAACAACCTGGAGATGAACACGCTCCAAACAGTGGAGATGACAGTGGACTTCAAGAAGAAGTACACCTCATAGGTCAAAATGAGGGCAGAGAGGATCACTGCTGACCCCTTACACCCAGGACACAATCTGTTCAAACTCCTCCCCTCTGGACGGCGTTACAGGTCACTGTGCACCAAGACAATAAAAGCTCTGTTTTATGTACAAAGCTCCTTCTGGTTCTTTTAAACCAGGAACTCACAAAAAGACGAAGTAGACCACTTTAGATTTTATAAAAAAATAACCGTACTGGTTTATTCAGAGGATCACAGGTAAAATTAACATCACACGTCCAGATCTCTCCCACCACCAAACCTGCACGCAGGCAGCTTGGAAAGATGAAACACCCTGGACCAAGAAACCTATATAATTTAATCATTTTGGGCTAACCCCATACTACGCAGGCACATCAAACCGTGACGTCACCTGATATGCCAGCTTGCAGCTGACCATAATGATAGTCAAAACATGAGGAAAAGTCAAGGTGTGTGGCTGTTGATTTGTGGTGTGTATCTAGAACAATTTGACATGACATTACACATTAAGACAAATATTAAGATTAGCATTACAGTTAATACTAACAACTCTCCTTGCCTGTAGCCTTTGTATGATTTAATTAGCCTTGGCCTAGATGCAGTCTGCAAGAACATGAAATTAAACTGAGCAGTTAACAGCCTGAGCTAGACATCCTGTCTCCACTAAACATTTCTAGACATCAAATCTCTGAATATCTATCTAACTAAGAAATAACCTAACAACAACCAGGCACAGGGACAGTTTCTTCCCCCAGGCTGTCGCTCTGATGAACACTTAACCCACGACAGAATGACTGGACAATAACCTGCAGTGCAACACCTGTAACTATACCTTGAACATATAGATCCGTTAAATGCATCTAGACTGTGTGTGTGTATACTACAGTATTTATGGTACAAAATCAGTTTAAAGAGTATTTCTGCAAACGCAGAGCTAAAACGCTGAAGAAAGCTGGGAAGAGCTGGGTTCGGAACTTAGTCTGTTTTGTGCATGAAATAAAATTGCCCAAAAGTCCAAGTTTGAGGAATCTTTTAACTTATTTTATGTACAAAACATTTGGGTCCCACATGTGAAAAACATGCACCCCCACTGACAAAACAACAAAGAGGCTCTTCAGATGCCAAATATTCCTCTCATCCCTCCATCTCCACCCACAGAAATCTGGGAATTCTAGGAAAACAAATTCATTTACAAGCCACAACACAGGTAAAGTTTATAACCTTGGACAGTGTCTCAGCTGCACATCAGTGGGTGTCGTTTACTTCCTTTCATGTCCATGTGGATTTCAGTATATTGGGAAATCAGGTAAATCTGTTTAAATGCATCCTGAAGCATAAAAGTGCCCTAGGCAAAAATGACCTGAAGTCACCTGTCACGAGACGCTTTCCAGACGCCGGCCGTTCAGTCCCGACATTGTCACTCTGTACTACGCAACAGATTGTGAAACCAGGTGGTAACACTGATCAAAAACTACTTACATGTAGATCACAATCCAGATGAGAATAGGACATCCAGAAGGTCATAATGAGGAGTTATCTTTAACGTGTTTTTTGTAACGGCTTATTCTTTTGCTTTTGATCACTTTTTTTAGATCTATTGTATCTGTGTGTGCATTGATTTGAATGTGTGGGTGTGCATTGGCTCTACAGCTTATGTACCAGTGTACCAGTGTATCAGTGTTAATTGCTGCCCTTCATACAGGTTTGTGTAATCAGACCTTAGTGTCTAATGAGTTCATGTGAAACACCTTGGCCTCCTTTGTCCTGATTGGTCCTTACTGTCTATTTATGTCTGTAGAAGCACCAGCTGTGTAAGCTGTGCTTATGATGCTCTTTAGTCAGACACACATGAGTTTTTAAATCACTTGTGAATGTAATAAATTTACTTTGTTGGCATCTTAAGAGCTTCTTTGTTGTTCTGTCAGTGCGGACATTTTTCTCATATATGTAACATGCTGTTTTTGGCCATATGCACCTAACACATCTCTGGAATTAAAAGCATGAACCCTGCAACAATTTGTTGATCACAACATTTGAGTAGAAAGCTTCTCGTTTTCAGCCACAGCTGACTGTTGTTAAGACTTTGCCGACAGACATCACTGGAAGCAGAGAGCTGTTGGTTTGGCTGTGTTTGAATTAATCCAAACAGATTACAGGTTAATATTTGTTTGACTTTAGAAAGGTGGCAGCCCTAGTATAAGATGAAGCTAGCTCAAAAATTTGGTCATGTGACCCTCCCCTTCCAGCTCATATGTAGAGTCTCTAAAACAGACCGACCACTGTAGTTGATGCATTTTTGACAGGAACATCTTCTGACCCTGGTGGCTAATACAGAACCATTTAACTTTTATGACTGCTCTTTTTTACTACCGGTAAAAACAGCTGTTGCCAAATTGAACAGGTATAATGTATCTTTATTGATGTAGAAATATCACGATCCTAAGTGGACTGAGTACTGGATAAAATGCTTTTGAACTTTAGTCCCTGAGAAGGAAACAAACCCACCTTCTCTCAGTAATGTATAGATTACAAGGTGTTCTGCATTCAGATGTCACTTCACTGTGTGTTGGTTTCTGGTCACCACAGGGCCTTAATGTTTATCACAGACCATAATTACAACATTACTGTGGTTTTATAGAAGAAAGTGTGCCGGTTGTCTCTATTTTCTCATGTCGTCAAAGTCAGACTGCAGCCTGTTGCTTTCAGGACTGTGTGTACCATTGGTTCATACTGAGCTCAGGAAGAGAAACCTTCATGTGGGCAGCTCCATCTGCTCAGAATGAACCACAAAAGCCCTGAAATTACAGACATTAGTCACTCTAAATGAATTTAAACCCAAAGTCAAGAGCATTTTACAGTCTGAATTTGGTTTGTTCCGTTGTTCCTTGCGTGCTGTTTTGTTGTTTAGTTTTTGCCTTTTCAGTAAATGGTGTACCCTTTAATAATTTATATTCTCTGTGTGAGCTGGTCCTTTGCTGGTCTGTAGGGTTTAAATCGTGCTGCCATTTCAGCCAGGACCCCCTCGATAGAAGCATCCTGGTTAGAAAAAGGTCAAATAGATGAAAATAAAAATAAATAACAATATAAGAAGTATATTTTCAAACAGCTTCAGTACAAATTTGTCTCATTAGTCAGAGGCAGCACAGATATCGGAGTGAGAAGATCATATTCTGCCTCTTCACTTCCAGAATGACCTGTTACTGAGAAGCCGGTCCACCCACAAAGGGCGGGAGTTGTCTTTAAAAATCAAACACACAACAGCTTCCTCATTACAGAGTGGAACGTTTTCTTCCTGAATGTACAAACACACACACAGGTTCAGAAGCCTAGCGTGATGTGTTGGGTTCCACAAGGAAAGCCGACTCAATCATAGAGACTCACATAAGTGAGAATCAGCAATTAAAATATCTGGGTCAGAGCTTTCTGAGATCACGCGTCCACTAAGACACAGCAGAACCACTGATCACAGGAGAAGAAGATGAACAAGAATATGCAACATCCAATGCACTGGTCTGAATCTACAAACAATCAGCTGGAGGAAGTGTGTGTGTTGGCAGCTCTGTTGTGAGAGTAATGAATTGTTCTTGTTTTCAGGCAAAGAACCGAGCTCTCTGACTGGCTCAGAATCAGCTTTATTGGCCAGGTGTGTTGGACACACGAGGAATTTGTCTCTGGTACAGCAGCTCTCAATGTGTATGTACTGTACCTGACCTTATGTAAGGCAGCAGTGGGCAAGTAAACAATGTAAGGATGAGAGAACAGAAAGGAAAGAAGTAATGTGCAAACAAGCAAAAGGCTTTTTATTTTATAAAAAAAGAGTCCTGTATGTATATATACAGTACCTAAACATATGACATCTACAAAATTATTGTTTTTTCTTTTTATTTTTTGTTTGTTTGTTTTGTTTTGCTGGCTTTAGCTGATGCTGTCACAAAACTGTCCAGTGCTAATCAAATAATGATCATTTGCTTGTTTATATAACATTTATCATTTTATTTCAAGGTCCTTTCTGGACACCCAAGGTCACTTTACAATACAGTACAATATTGCTAATTTCAATAAATTATTAAAACAACAATTAGTAATAACATAAATGAACAACTATAGACCACATTCAATCATAAACAAATAGCTGAAACATCATTAGCAAGCAACCAGTGAGAAATAATAATCACCTTTATTTGGCCAAGTATGTTACACACAAGGAATTTGCTTCCGGTACAGAACCGAGGCAGCCATCTGCGGCGCCAACTCAACCGATGGCTCTAACCATCAGGGGCAACTTTGGGGTTCAGTGTCTTGCCCAAGGACACTTTGACGTGTGGACTGGAGGCACTGAGATTCAAGCCTCCGGCCCTCTGGTTGGGAGACAACTGCTCTACAAATCTCAACAATTCAAAACAGATTGAAAAAGATAAGTCTTTAAAACACCTTTGAAGTCCTCAAGTGAGCGCATGATCCTTAAATTATCAGGGAGTTTGTTCCAGAGCATAAGGGCAGTGCAGACAAACGCCCACAGTGACCAGCCTAGGAGTGCAGCAGATGAAGAAAGCAACATCCTTGGTGGAATGTAGTAGGAGACCAGGGCAGTCAAGTATGTGGGAGCCAAGCAATGTAATGCTTTAAAGGTTGAGAGTAAGATCTTCCACTGAATATGATAAACAACCGGTAGCAAGTGTAATTGTTTCAGAAGTGGTGTAATCTAGGGAGCACTGAAGAAACAAATGAACACAAAAGAAAACAATTGTGTTAAAACTTGAGCGTTCCCCTTAATAACATTCACCCCAGTATCCTTAGGCAAGACATGTAAGCTTGTACAGCTCCTATGGACACATTAACAGAATAAAACATATCAGGGCCAACAATGCCATGTTCAAAGTGCACATTAAAAGCAAAAGATGTGAACTGGCATAACTGATGCGTGGTGTGACTTAGGAGGACAAATGGCGACTGCTTCCATTTACTCAAATCTGACCAATGAGGAAGCTGCATTTCATCTTTGTGGCGCT
>NW_018127901.1:1856141-1872454 GCF_001952655.1 Monopterus albus
GAGCACTTAGACCCTTCATCAAAGGATCTGCATTTGACAGATAACTGTAATTCCCTCACTCTAGACTGTGTTTACTGACCTCACATGAAAGTAGCTTTGCCCTGTGCATTGTGGGAGATTTGCATCCCCTCTACTTTAGAGTACTTAGGAATGCAGAAATGCAGTGTCATGTGTTTCTTTATACAAAAACTAGACATGTCAGTGCAGGCAGCAGCGTGTGTCTGTGAGAGAAAAGCTGAGTGCTTCTCACAAAAATTAGGCTTCATTCTGTGTGTGCATGTTAAACTAAATGATGTTCAGGAAGCATCTAGTCTGTGTGAAGTGACGCTGGAGGAAAGCTCATAGTAATAAGTCATAATGAAAAAGTTTGTAATAACAGCAACAGAATCATTAGGTTTCATCTTCTGGGGGCCCTGAACATACAGTATACAGCGGTTGTAATGTAAATCTGTCATGACTGTGCTCACTACATTTTATTGCACCTTTGTGGCAGATTATGTGATACTGTGCCATGCTGACATTACATCCATGTCCTGGGGAGATGCCTGTTATTCCCAGAAAAAAACATTTTCTAAAGTTTAACAACCCAGTTGTTGTATACTTCCTTCTACATAATACTGTGGACTAATGCTGGCAGTAGAATAAAGGTCACGGTCATCATTAGGCTTCATCCACCAAAGACCATGAACACTGAGAACAGCTGGAATCATTAAAAAAATCATAAACTACACCAGGGAAATACTGACTCCATTAGGGTGCCACAGGAAAGGTCAGAGGTTAACCAAAATCTACCGTAAACAGCCCCTGGAGAGTGAAAATCTTTGCCAATTTTCATGGAAATGTGGCTGGCAGAAGTTGAAATATTTGTTCTGTGAAAGGAAACCTTTTTAAGATCTTCCATGTTCTTTTTAATGGGCCACAGTTTCAAAGCAGAGCACGGAGCAGAGGTCCTCATCAAGGGGGCACTTCAGATTCCCTCAATGGTGATCAGCCCATCACAGCCTTTAAGGAGTTTAAAGACATGTTTTTTCCCTTTTAAAAAGTCCACTTCTTTGGCAGAGACACTGGCTGCGGCTCAGAAAACAAAGACACAGGAGAAACACTGCCAAGAACCTCTGAGCTGGAGGCAACATCCAACATGCAGAAGAAAAGCAGCTACTGTAGGAATGGAAAAAGGAAATAATTCATCAGTGAGCCGAGGCAGAGATGTAACATCAAGTGAACCGACGCTCCAGTTTAACCCTTCAAATAAGAATTGCATTGAGCAGGAGACAGGATTTATTTGACCGTGTACTTTTTATGTATTTGAATGATCATCTGACAGAGACTGGCTTGTCAATAGAGAGGGAGTGTTTGTGAGCTCTGTGAAAGATAAGCTGGAACAGTTATGATCCTTGTGGGCAAAATAGGTTAATGCAGTACCAAACAACAAGGCTGGGATTTAAAAACGCAGCAGCATCTCAGTCGTGCTGATGTAGAAATCCTTCTCGCTTCAAAGCAGCCTCACATTGTCAGCTTTAAAAAGATCTGCAGTTGCTTGCAATTCTGGACAAATTTACATTCAGGACACCAACTTTGCTCCATAGCTGATAATCATCTTGCTATCAAATGTTTATATTGCATCACTGAAAGGTTGTTGAAATGCTTGATAGACTTTCTCGGTATGAGTCAGTCAGGGTTAAGCCACATTTTCTCTCCTTTTTCTCAGGAGAGTTTTCCCTTTCAGAGAAATGTCCAGACTTTAAATAAATAAGAAAAGAAAAATCACACAATGAAGACAAGATTTGGTTATTCATGTATTTCACCTCAGGCTTATAGATATTAAATATATTTAGAGAATCTTTGACAAAAGAAGATTTAAGCTCAAGCACAGAATTCAGCATTTATTTAATGCCAAATACCATGTATGACCTTTTTGATTTCCTTTGTACCATTGTGTAAAGGGTTAAATAATGTCCCAGTGTTGATATAAAGCAATCCTGCAGCAATTTGCTGGAACATGAACCTGAATCCCACAAACTTGTGTTTCTTGTTGAGTTAACAGCAGTGCATGGCTCAGTGGAGCTTGTTAGCAGACATAATCAACACAAGGACGAAGAGGAGCAAGAGAACTTGGAAGCGAAAGCAAAGGATGATGATGGAGATGAAAGAGCAGAGTAGGTGAGGCGCTGATGTTTAAGATACATCAATCAGCTTCATGGCTTTAAGCCTCAGAGGACGCTTCAGATCACAGTTAATATTTATAGCACAGGCTGTTATACACAAGCTTTACTGAATGTTTCTGTCCTGCTCTGAGCTCTGCTAAGTCCTAAAGTGGAGACCCGAACCTGGCCTGTACCCACATTTTAAAGACCTAGTTCAACTGAACCCACTAGTTTTTGCCAAATTTGAATTCCCAAACCCGACCCAAGTCCTCAGGGCATATTTTTGCTTTGTGTCATCCAAGGGTAATGCAACATATCCTTTGTTCTCCCCAAGAGACGTCTGGGGCCCTAGTTTGAAGATTCACAGCATTTGCTTAAGATGGACTGGAACAAGTGGTGTTTGGGTGTGTCCATGTGCATTTCGGTAAGAAGAAAATATGGTTCAAGCACCCGTGCAAGTAGAAAAGGGCTGTAGTTGATCTCCTCATTAAACCGGGTGTGTTTTGGGCGTAACATGCGATTATCCAATCAGTGTGTAACCTCACATCTTCTTTATGAGACGTGTGAGTTTGAACATTTGGCAGATTACCAGCATACTGGTGGACTTGTCAGGTTGGACGTCACTAAGAGCAGACGGGATGCTCTTACTCATTCGGAGAATACTGCATAAGGAGAAGGGTGCGCAGTTAATGAAGTAAAAAGATGTTTGATTTCAAATCTGAGGCAAGTGCGTGCAGATTCTGTTCTTAGCTAAAAACAAATTTCAGATAAAGAACACTGGTGAAAACCTCATAAGTGAATTGTTGGTGAATGAGACCCACTGTGTATCTACATGGAACATGCTGTATGATATGAATGGACTCAGACAGCTGACACAGTCAGAGAGAGAGAGAGAGAGAGAGAGAGAGAGACAGAAATGTCTTAATGAATTACATTTGAAGTGGTGCCCACATAGCCTGGCTGTTGGATGGATCTCAGCGTATCTGGGAACCTCTCTTGCATGGCATTCTCCATATCTCTCCCTCCATTCCTGTCGTCTTGCTGCTGTTGTGTTGATGAGGGCATAAAATACTTTGACACACCTCCCTGCACCTCATCCTCCATCACAAAAAAAGAGAAATGTGTGTGAGAAAGTAACCAAATCTGAACCCAACTGCATCTGGAAACCTGAACTGGCCCAGGTAGCAGAACTCTAAACTCAGTCATTCTAAATGTTGGTCACAGTATCGAGTCCACTGAAAACATTCCAGCTCTATGCAGCTTTGAGCCTTTTTTTGATCATAGTCTGGTTTTATCATTGACTCTCATGGATGTGACTGTAAAATATAAACAAATAAAATAAATGTAGAAGCTAATTTGTCACGTATTTGATCAGATGTTGATGAAAACCAAATCAGAACTAAAAAAGAGCAGGCACTGGACTTCATTAGGTGGACTGTCTGATTGTTTTTAAGACCACAAGTGGTCAGAAAAATGTTACTGTGCCTTCCCTGTGACTAGAAACAATCAGCGAACGTTTGGTGCAATTGACCATATGTTAATGTATTGAACTGTGACAGCCCAGATAAATACATGTCAGACTGTGCTACAGAGGACAGATGTACTAATCCATTATGCTGTGCTTCAGAAACTATCTGATCCCCATCAGGCTCTGAACATGAATAAGATCCTCGTTCTGTTTGTCAGCACTTGGATCAAAACCTGAGACCAAATCGGTCTCGATTTAATGAATCAGCCGGTGTTCCAGCAGGAGGCGCTGTGCTCTGCCTGCAGACGAGACCCATTAACCCACCTCACTGATGAAGAAACCCATCTGCTTGTAATTATGTTCTGGGGATGAGCAGAAATGATCCAACCACTGAGGAAATCAATCTGGGCTCCAGCCACAAAATGTTAAATTGTTTTCAGCATTCGCTCAGAACACCTACCTTAAAACAACACAGTAATAATCATCTGTCTGAGGCATATGTACAGCTGATCCATTACACTGGGAGCAGTATGTGGGCCATCTACCCGCCACCACACATATCACTCTCTTTCCCGTGTATAATCAAACTGGAGCCCAACACAAACAACAAAATGAAGGGTAATTGTGTGTCTGCCATTTGGATGGCTCTGAGATGCTTTCATTTTCATCTGTCCTTTATCCTGCAGCTGCAGCTTTCAATTACACAAGGAGAAACGCTGATCTAAAACAAACATCTAGAGGCAACGTTGCATTTTGTTTGACTCAAACTCAGATTTTCATCAGGGCATTTAGGTCCATACACATCTAGTAAACAGCAGTGGAGAAGGAACCTGGGTTATTTATCCAATAAAAAAATCTATAAAACTATGTAAAAATACAAGAAAAAGTCCTGCAGTTAATTATTATTATTTTTTTTAATTTAAGAATCAGGTATCAAAAACAAATAAGAGCTGAGTTTTGCTTTACTGTTGTGTGGGTTTTCATTTTATTCACTGCATGTTCAGAAATTTAATTTTAATTGAGTTCCAAACAACAGGCCTAAATTTGGTACATAAGTTGTTTCATAAACACTAAGAGGAGCAGAAATATAATATCTATGAATCATCTGAAAAAAGTAAACCACTGTAATTTTCTCATGTGCATCTTGGACTATAATTAGCATCTGCAAATGTGATGTCACACATCATCCTGCTTCAGGAGACTCAACAGACTCCATGCTAAGCAAAATGTAACTCTGGTTTATATGTGCAACTTTGAATTCTGAACAGTCTGTGCCCAACATTCTGACAGATACCAGAGGATGTACTCAAATCTTTATATTAGGTTTTTAAAGAAGGTCGTTAACTCGAGTTCTGTCCATGCTTTTTGTTTTCCCCTTACCTGTACAGTCATATTATTTCATATTAGTGAAAATTCTTCACTGTTGTTCAGACAATACAAACTAAAAGTAGCTTGTGTATAATTTACTTTATGTTCCATTTGAAATCAGGATCAGATTTCAGGCGGTAGAGTGTGACAGTGGCCTTCTAGTGACAATCAGAACAGCATTGTTCAGGGAATGTCAGCAGCATATCCTGCCTATTGCACCCTCACTGGTTTCCCTGTCTGTATAGAGGTTTGTACATATGTCAAATGATGCATGCCAGATGTCACCAGCTGACACAGCTGCTGCGTGGTCCATTCAACATAGCCAAGTGAAGTAAAAACATTTTTTTCTGGCAGAAAAATACATAAAATAGTCAGTGCTCCTTGTCTGAGCCTCTGTATGAGTGATCACTCTGAAACTGTGTTGGATGGTGACATCCTGTGTACAGTACTGTTTATACATTAATATCTCACACACTGTGTCGGCCCCGAGGACTGATGGCAGAGTTGCATAATCTGCATTGATTATTACTGTTTGGGAATCAGCGAGGGGTAAACTGAGCAGACATCCTGTGAACTCTGGGATACAGTTGTCCTGGGAACATGGTTGTGCTGCAGGGCAGCACAGAGAAAGCTGAACTTCTCAGTCAGCAGTTCTGCACATGTGACGCCAGTCATAGTCTCAGCTAGGTTTGCTTTTCCAGGAGAAACTTTCCTTTTTTCCCCTCCCTCTCCTACTCTCTCTTTCTGTCTTCACTGCTTTTCCATGTGTACCCAGTTGGACACTGTTGCCATAGGAACACAGCCATGAGACTGTACAGGATGTGGCTGGAGCTCAGAAGAGGAGAGCGCTGTTTGTTCATTTAGAAAAAGAAGTTGGAAATGCTTCTCTGGCTGTTTGTAGACCTTCGTTCATTTTGAGCTAAAAGACAAAATCACACAGAGGCTCAACAAAGGACAAGTCTGTGTGGGATTAGAGCTCTTCTGAGCTTTCTGTTCTCTGCTGAAATGAAAAAAAGCTAAAAGCATTTCTACAGATTCGCTGAAAGTGGGTCTGTCTTTATATTTAACTTCTGTTTCTAAATGAAACAGAAAACACAGGCCAGAACAAAAATCACATTACTTAGTGTTCTTAAAAATAAAGTGGAAAATCTGTTTTCCAACATTTTGTATTAATGTGGCAACATATGACAAGGAAAGCAGAAGTTCAAAGATAATTCTATGTCCACAGTATCATCAGTTAAAGTGGCAGCATTCGAGTCAAAACATGGTGGAACTGCAGCCAGATTCCTGATCATCTTACTGTATATGTTCCCCAACTACAGCCACTAGGAAACAATCTAAAGCCATAACTATCGAAGCTGAGGTATCACATTGCTCTACTGAAACTATAAATATTAGATTCATAAATGTTTCAGTCATAAAAATATTGTTGGAGTCAGCAAAAATCTGTAAAAACTGAAAAGAAGTAAAAGATCATCTAAATTTAATTTCCTTTCATACTGTTGATCAAAACTGAATAAAATGATATTTAAAATTTTTCACAAGTTTTCCTTTTTTTTGTTGTTGTTACAGATTTTTATACCAACAATTTAACAGTGTGTTTTCTTCTTCTTACATTTTGTAATTAGTCAAGGCAGGTTTATTTATGTAGCACGTTTCATACACAAGCAGCAATTCAAAGTGTTTTACAGACAGTAGGCAAAGAAAAAAAACAGTAGCAGCATTAATAAAACTATTAAAACCAGAATCAAATAAGTTAAAACAAAATGAAGATAAAACATTGTTAAAATGAAATAAAATACATAGAAAGAAAACAGAAATCTGAAACAGAAATCTAGCAGTTTCAGACACAAAAGCCAGTCAAACACAGTGCACAGGAAAGAGTAAAAGAGTTTTGAGTTTAGACCTGAAAGTGTCAGAGTTAGGGCACATCTCAGGTCACCGGGAAGCCGGTTCCATCTCTGAGCAGCAGAGGACCTAAAAGAATTGTATGCATCTTTGTTTAATCTTAATAATGCGAAGATCATCTGTTTGGGGGAGGGAGCTTTTGAAATTCATGGCTGACCTCTCTGCCTGACAGAGCATTTGCAGGAGGGTGTTGTGCTGGTTAAAGAATGCTACAGGTATATTCTTAGTTTCCTCCACGCTGCCCGTGCAGAGTGGAAACCCACTGATAAATTCTTATGAGCTCCTGCTGCTTTCCTCTCTTCTGCTGCAGCTTTGAACTCAGCCACTCCCAGAATTGCACTAAACAAAAGCAGCTAAGAGACAAACTGCTACACTGGCTCCACACAGCTTGTGATTTGCAGTTCACGTTATTTTTCACCACAGATAATGATCCATAGAAACCTGACTGTAGTGTCTGAGGACACATTTTAAGGTCTGGGATTTGAGTTGTGAGAGAAACTAATTAATGTAAAGTGGACAGTCCTGTTTTCTACCAGTGTCAGTAAATTTTCACTTTGTCAGGACTCACCAATCTGTAGCACATTTAGTTCAGATTTACCTTTTTATTCAATGATTTCTTTATTTAGTTGCATTTAGGTCATGGCACCTTTTTAGGTGATAGTTATGCACATGCTTGGTTAGGGTATTTATTGATTTATGTAAACATTACTAACACTGAGTGCACATGGGTAAAAATTATGACTATATTAATAAAACATTCTGTTTATTGTTATAAAAATGAAAAAGCTTCAGACAGAAAAGTGACTGTAGACTGTAAGTGACTCTGTGATTAATTAAAAGACCGCTGTTTTCCTTTGATATCTACAACAACATAACTGTGAATAAACGTGAGATGTTTGCTGCAGTGATTTGGAAAATATCAATAACTGTACTGTATGCAGGTAGAACCTGTGAAAATTGACTCGAGAAAGCCCCACACTGCTACTGCCTTCACTTTTACCAGCTCCAACCGAAGGTTTCACTGAGCTTTTATTTCTACATTTTTCTTACTACACAACCTGGAGAACGGGGGAATTGTTCATTCGCTCCTTGTAACAGGCTAAAAACAGTGTTTCTGAGAAGAAAGGAGCGGAATGTGAAAACAGAGTGGAGATTTATAAAGCTCTGGTTAGAGCGAGGATATGTTTAGTTCCAGAGTTTTGTAGGAGGATGCTCCAGGGGGGGTTTGATGATAAATGGTGCTACAGGGATGCTGCGTGTAGTCTGAGTGAGGGAGAAGTACTGTTTGCTGAATTGCTAAGATGTTTTGTTAATAGCTGTGCATTGTGTTTCCCTTAGGGGGGCAGATTTTGGGGTTGAATGCACTTTATGAACATGGGGGAACATGCTGAGTCTGATTGGTCACTGCAGTGCTGCCCTGTATCCTCCAAACTAATAGCATCCTGTCATTCTGAAAAAGGTAAAAATAGTTTTAAAGTACAAATTTCTCCTTTGAGGTCAGATCTAATAAAAAATATCTTTAGCCAGATTACATTTTAGCTTTATTATCCTAATGGCTCTGAGAGGGTTTAATGAGCCTGAAAGCATGAAAAATTAAAGTCATCGGTTCATGTTTTTTAATCAAGTAATATTGCTTTCTGCTGCTTTTCATTAGGTGATGCACAATTTTCTGGCTCTGACAAAAAGTTCCTGTCATCAAACCCATCCTCATTTAAATAATAAACAAACAGTGTTAGTAACTAAGGAAAGGTTTTAACTGAAATCATGTGTCAGATACCTTGATCCCTAACATTACACACTTTCTCTAAGCATCAGCTTCCTCCACCACTCCAACCTCAGTCCATCAGAAAACATAGCCTTCAACTATTTTCCACAACTACTGAATTCCTTGATGTGTCACTGTGTCTTTCAAACTTAGACATCGAAATCAAAACTTATCTACAAGTAGTTCTGAATATTTTTCGGAACCTGTGCTGATACTTCTCTGTGGTTTTGTTAGCCTCCACACATCAGCCTGTGTAAAAGCAGTCATAGAATCCTACTTCTGTTGCAGGCCGTGAGTCTCCTCTTGACCTCTAAAGGCACTGCTTACAGGCTGCATCACACAGTTTGTCACCTGTAGCACAGACTGCATTCATCGCTCAGACAGACAAAGCAGTGGAGGTACAGTAGCTGGGACAGACCCAGCTGCCAAATTTTCTACACCTGTCAACATTCCACTGTTCTCTGCCACTAATGAGCCAGCCTCCGTAGACCAACTCCTTGAGAAGGAAGTCTAATCTGGTTTTATGATTTAGTCACCCTCCAATCCCGATCAGCAGAATCAACCCCCCTGGGGTAGCCACACAAAGATTCTCTGGGAGGAAGCATCTGATCACGACACTTCTGTGCCCAGCATTAACAGTCTGGTTTCTCAGGCCATCACCCTCATCAGACTGGCTTATTGAGGGGTGTGGCTTGCCAAGGCCGACATAGAGAGCTCCTTCGAGGTGCTACCTCTCCATCCTGATTTCTGGCCCCTTTTTTGGCGTCCCCTGGCACTGTAAGTACTACTCTGCTGTCCGCCTCACCTTTGGATACAAAACCAGCCCTAAATTGTTAGACACCTTCTCTGAGACACTGTGTTGGATTCCCCACAACTCCTACGGTATCCAGTGCATGCTTCATCTTCTTGATGACTTCTATTTGGTCTCGCCCCCCTCCTCGCCTCCTGCCCGTGACCTCTCCCAACTCTGCTCCACATTTTGAACTCTTGGAGTCCAGCTGGCCGAGGAGAAGACTGAATGGTCCATCACCTTGACCGAGCTCCTGGGGATTCAGCTTGACTCGATCAGTTTCAAGGCATCGCTGCCCAAAGTGAAGCTGGACTGAATCTTGCTTCTCATCTCTAACTTCCTCATTGAAGCATTGTTTGATCACTGGTTTATAACTTGAAATATTTTTTTAAATTGCTGCATCAATAATTCACTTTTGATTATGAGCTGTTTTTCTGAACAAATTTTAATTTTCATAACTGAGCACATTTTCCTGCTTTTATTACAGTTGGCTACTTCTATCCAAATAAAATGTTGAATCCAAGGCTTGATAGTCTTTGTCTGGCATTGCTTCTTTTTCATAACTAAAATATTTAAATACCTGAATGCATCCACTGCTGCATTCTCAGCCCATGGACACCTGTAGAGCGCTTCATGTTTTCTGAACACAACAAAATTGAGTGGTGAGTGAATGAATCATAGCGTGACAGAAAAACTGAAAAAAAGACAGACAAATGGAATCGACCTACTGTTTCATCTGAGACCAATTCAGTGAAGGAAACAGATTCGGAGCTGAAAATAAGAGAATGAACAGCAGGAGGCCCTTCTGGGGAAAAACACAACAAAACAAAAATGAACAAAAATTAACTACAGAAGTGTCAAAAGAAGGAAGGACTGGAACAGGGTGGGTTGATAGTTGCTAAGCAGCATTAACAAGAGTGAAAGGTAGCAGTGCTCCGTGGCTGATTAGTGTATTAATTGTTTGATAGGTGTGTTTGTCTGCAGCTAATCCCCTGTGTGTAGAACAAAACATGGATCCTAATTAGAGCTGGCTAATCATACCGTAACACACACTCGCCCAATCAATCAAAGACTTCAGCAGAGATGAAGAAAATATGGGCTGGCAAGCAGCGAGAAGAGAAGAAAAGCCTGAAACTTAAACACATTAGACCAAGTTCACCTGCCTTTTTTTCTTACTGCAAATGTTGACAGGACTGAAACTTTAAACGTACTGCGAAGCCTTGGTCTTTTTAAAACGGATCTATTCTGTTTGGAGAAGAATCGATACAAGATATTAACTATGTAGTCTCCTTTGTGTATGAATGTGCACATTATCTTCCTTCGATAGCTGCCTAAGTACTAGTCAAAAAACAGCATTCATCTCAGCTGTCAACGAAGAGGTTAGCAGCAGCCAAGTGTGGACAGAAACGTCATCTGTAGGTGGTAGAAAAGCAAAGTGGATTCTTCATCAGGGAACCATTCTGATTCCTAACGTGCATGTGTGGAATACAGTTGTCTATGCAGACGCCCAGTGTAGTATATATAGAACTTCCTCGCACATGTACTGTCCACAGCTGATATATTTTATTTCAGGGTCTCATTAACGGTATGGCGCACCCTTAGAGATAGGGTGAGGAGCTCGGTCACCCGGGAGGAGCTCAGATTAGAACCACTGCTCCTCCACATCGAGAGGAGCCAGCTGAGGTGGCCCGGGCATCTGTTTCGGATGCGTCCTGGGCGCCTTCCTAGGGAGGTGTTCCAGGCATGTCCCACCGGGAGGAGGCCCCGGGGAAGACCCAGGACACGCTGGCTGGCCTGGGAACGCCTCAGCATTCCCCCGGAGGAGCTGGAGGAAGTGTCTGGAGAGAGGGAAGTCTGGGCATCTTTGCTTTGACTGCTGCCCCCGCGACCCGGTCCCGGATAAGCGGAGGAAAATGGATGGATGGATTAACGGTATGCAGGGCTCTCTGTCTCCACATTAGTGGTATATAACAATTTGTAACATATGCAGTATAACTAGACTGTATTACTTGAGGGCATCTGACCTAAAGTGTTGTCTGAGTCCTGGGACTGTTGTGCCACCAAAGTACATGCAATTCTTGTTAATACAAAGTGTTGGTATTAAGGTGTACCTAAGAAATCACCCAGAGTGAAACCAAAATCTCTACTGCTCCTGTTTTCTCTCATTCTTCAGGTGTTCACACAAAGTCTCTCTCTAGGTATATATAACTCACTCCCTTGGCTGTTAAGCATTTGTAAAAATTAACGGTTAAAGTTATTTTCGTACGAGGTTAACACATTTCTGTCAGCACTCAAGTTTTAACAAGCTCATTTTGTTACAAAAAAGAGCAGCAGTTTGTGGAGCTGTGTAACTTAGCTAGGGTAACATGGCTAACCACTGGAAACCACTTGAAAACAGGCCGATTTGGTCTAGTGGGAAATCTGGTACAGCTGGAAATATGTTCTTCAAATAATTCATTCAAAACTCGAGTACAAGTCTGCTGCAGACAAAGCTTCACAAAATGTCTTTCAGAAATCTAGCTCTTTAGTGTTTCTATGAAAAGAACATGCTTGTGATGCACTGACATCATTCCATTTTTCATTGCTATTATCTTCTGGTAAATTCTGCAAGTTTTATTTATTAAAAAAAACATACACAGATTGCAGCATGACATGACATAGCCCTAACTCATCTTCACCCCTTCCTCCTCCTCTGCTGAGCACTAAGGCCTTTGCGCTGCTCTCCGTCCCCTCCGTGTCTCCAGTCGACCTGCCGGAGCCTCCATTCAGCTCTGCTCTGCCGACTGTCAGCGTGTCTGCGCCCCATTCAGCCTCTTTCAGACTGGCGGAGTGATAGAAAGGCATTAATGGAATGATGCTGCCTTGTTTTTTTGTCACCCCTGTGTTCAGAGGGTTTTGACAGAAACGTCACTCAGTCCTCCGTTTCCATGACAACAGATACAAGTCAGCCACTCAGTGATGCTGGGTCTGTTCCGAGGCTCCTCTCATCTTTTGTCTCTCATGTACATGCCTTTTTACTCTGACAGCCAAGAAACTATTTCCACTAAATCAAAAACATAATCATCCACACTGGGTTTGTGTCTGGTAATGCAGTACAAGTGCACACTGATTTAAAAGCTCTCATATTAAAAATGTAAATAATAGGCCTGATTTTTACTGTGATGTACTGTGAAGTTTGAAAATGACATACTGCATACTGCTCTTGAAACCTCTTTAATTACACACACCAGCCTACTCTACTCTGATAGGTAACCCATTGACCTTTGGGAACGATAGCACCAATTACTGATCAGTTACATCTGTCCCATGTTGTTCATATAGTGCAGGATAACAAGATGTACATGCACAGACAGGAGCACATTCCCATCATGGGCTTCATGCTCTTTCACTGATCATCAGTGTAGTATTTGTATCCTGACTGATCAAATAAAATCAATAAAAGCATAAAAATCCCCTTAACATGTCACAGATGTTGTTTGGCTGGTGATATATAGAAATATAATTTGAGTGTGTCTACTTGATCGGGAGGATTGATAATCAATCACAAATAGCTGTAGTGGTTGCTGCTTCTCACTCATCAGAACTCACCTCCTCCAGTCCGTTGCCCTCTTTCCTCTGTGTTGTATGCACTGTCAGTGTCCTTTCAGAACCCGCTGGTTGACATGATATTTTGCATGCTGTAGTAACACTTTGTACAAATGTGCAACTGATTTTGATGTTTCCTGATAAAGTATAAAATTGTAATCAAAATCTGACCGATCATGTGTGCACACACTCAGCTGTGGTGTTTGTGTCCATCACAGCATCACTCAGTACTTTCTTGTTACTGAACCTGCAGATATTCTAAGCATGTCGAGCTGTGCTGCATGGCAGGCTGGTCAGATAAATGTGAGAACTAAATCAAACTAAACCCAAAAAAAAGTAGTGAGACGTCACAAACCCAGAAGCTTTTAATCCGGTCACTAGTCTCAGCAGCTTGTAGAGGAGACGCAACAGAAGAATCAGCATCTTTCCCAACACAAAGCTGCATGTGTACTCAACTCTTCCATCATCATGTAGGCTTCTATTCAACAGGGTGTCTGGCGACTCAAGACTCATTCCCTCCAACGCTATGGCTGTCAGTCAGGATCTCCACCCACCCCTCTACTGCCTGCCTGCCAGGGGAGAGACTGCCCTCTGTTGCCTGCTGTTAGGACTGCAGAAGGAGCCTTGGATGGATGAATGGGGGTGAGGTAAGGCTCTCAGCTGAGACATGGCAGGACAGCAAACAAGCCCTGCAAGACTTTCTGACCAACCACCACAGACCATTTCAGTCTATTATAGAAATACTGTATATATTTAATCCAATCCCTCTTTTGTGACCCAGGATTGTAGTTCTCCAGAGCTGCTGTGGAGGGATATGTTCTAGTAGTCGTGTGTAAGTTCTGTTACTGGACTTTTTACTCTTATACTTACTTACTTTTATACTTACATAAATGCATAATCTATATTACAGCATCCCGTGTTATCATAATATGCCCCTGGAATACACTGACATTTGTTTTTATAGAACTGAGTCACTGTTACACTGTAGATGAACTGCTGATTGTCATCACTGCCGCCTTTTTAGGAACATTATCTGACACATATGTAACTTTGGTTTGGTTGAATGATAAATAACAACACATGACTCATTTGTTTGCACTCACCCCTTGTTAGCTGCTGTTAGTTTGACTGGTGATAATTCAGCAGTGCTCTGCAAAGTTTCTCTACTATGATGGAAATGGGCTCCACACAAACATTACTCTCAGTGTATTTAGTGTCCAGCAAATAGCACATTATCTCAGTGGAACAGCTGAAGCCCTATTTGAGCAGCAGACACATTTTGGAGTGCATTTTTACCAAAACCAGTCACGTTCTTTGTGGAAACCTTCAGGGTCAGTGTGGAGAGTAGGAAAGCTACTACAGCACGTGTGTCCTTATTCCTCATTTTAAATAATATCACATTTCCCCTTCTTTATCAAAGAGGGCGTTTCACTCTGCTGTCCAATGTGGAACCGTGAACACGTTTGACTTCTGACCTGGTCAAACAGCATCATAACCAAGCCCTTGCTGAACCCTCACCCACTTTCACTACATCTCTCTAGCTCTCCATGACCTCCACTGGCTTCCAGGCAAATATTTGAATTATGTAGAAAATCCTCAGCACACCCTTAAACCCATGCCCTGAATCACTTCCTTTCCTTACTGAGCTCCTCCAAGGCCTCAGGTCCAGTGATGCTTAATTCTTACAGATCCCCATGATGAAGCATCAACCCTGGGGTGACAGGGCTTTTCAGTCGGTGCTCCCTCTCTCAGGAATTCTGTACCTCTCACTACATATTTCAAAAACTCCTCAAAACCCAGCTGTTCTAACTTGGTTCCCCTTCCTGTCATCCCCCAGCCTTCCATACTTTTACGATCTGCTATTTTTATCTTATCTTTTTGTCTTGTAAAGCCTCTTTGGAAAACACTGTATAAAATTGATTTATTATTGTTATAAGGAAATGGGGGTGCCCCGGTAGCCCGGCTATGACTTTTGCTGCATGTCCTCTCACATCTTCCTCCCTTCATTTCCTGTCATCTCTCTCTGTCTGCTGTTGAATAAACATATAAAATGCCCATAATAATCGTAACCACAATAATAATATTAATAATGAGATGTATTAGTATCCATTAAGAAGGCATCTGTTTTCTTGAGCAGCTGCACATGAAGTGGTGACGGAGGAGCTGCTGGTTGTTGGATATGAGCTCAGCAGCTGTGATGTTTATTTTTGATTTTTCTGTGTCAGACTCCTCAGGGAGAAGGATCTAACAGCCTGTACTGTATGTGCATGTCTTCCCACAACCACAGCACTCTGACAGCTTTCTTTAACATCCCAACATTAAAAACAGAGTGACAACAACTTCTTCATGTCGCCTTTTTTATTTTTTACCTTTTCTTTTATTCCATTTCTCCCTCCCCATTTCATTGATGTTGGCTTTTCAAGAGCACAGGAGTAGCACTCAAAAGAGCGTCATTGCCATTTTATCTCCCCTCCCTTCCCTGTGCATCAACACAAAGAATGCTTTCAATTTTTAATGCACCCAGCTCAGAGAGAAGACACCCCAAAGAAGAGGGAGAGGAGTAGTAATGATGAACAGCTTTAAACAGGTGAGAGCTCGTACTTTTCTCAAAATATCCTTTGCACTTCGTTAAAAGAAAAAGCATGATGCAGTGAGCTGTGGGGATGTTTCCACATACAGTATTCGAAAAGTGCGTGACGCATTTTATACAAATATTTGTTCTTTTTTGATTCTTTCTGATTTAATAGCAAGGCTTCTGTCCTGTTTTTCTTCAGCATTCTGGTCTTTGCATGTTTAATGCCTAGCGACATGGCAGCAGGGTCTGGTTCAGTTTTACACTAACTGAACGGGTCCATTTTGGGCTTGTTTTGGAAACCAATAAATGGAGGAGTCATTGTTTGTCATCTACAGGCCACACTGTATTAACAACTCCATGCACATTACAGGTGGAGGAGTTGTACTTTCTCATCAGAGAAATGTGTATCAGCACTTTTTCATAGCTCGAAACTGTCACTCTGGTCCAGGACATCTGACTATGTGTCACATGTAACACTTGCCAAGTGTTTAGACAAGGAATTATTAATCTCTAATTAAGGACCAACAAGCTGGAATAGGTTCGGCTACATAGAGCAATGTGTGGTGTTCAAATGAATCTCACAAACCATATGTTTGAACACTATCTTACTGTAGTTGAACGTGTGCACATATACAAAACAATTTAGATAACTAAAATAATGAAAAATATGGAAAATGAATAAACCAAAATAACAAAAGCTTAACCGTGTT
>NW_018127901.1:1872847-1876577 GCF_001952655.1 Monopterus albus
CCCAAAACAAAAAACTACTATCTTTAGTTCACAGTGCTTTCACTCGCTACCACGACAAATTTTCATATTGGTGCCAATTCTTTGTCTTCCTTTCCCTCACGACTGTATCCATAGTCGCTATGTCATATATCCAATTTCAATATTAAAGTGTCTTTGGCCTTTTCTGCTCACACTACCCAGGTAAACTCCCAAAACATGTAGCTCTTTTAATCTCTGTCCATACTCCGTTTTCCTGTTCTGCCACACCCCTGACTCCACCCAAGGGCGGAACTTGTGAGGCGTATCTCACCTGACCCTGACAGTTCCTGATTGGTTTTGTCACTTATCAATCTTCTACTTATTTCTTTTCCCATATGACAGTGGAAAATGCACAGCCCTTCACAATAAAGTTACCTCTGTGTATCAGTTTTCTTTTTGTTTTTTTGTTTTTTTCAATAACCACAGCATCAGGTGGGTTTCACACACTTCTGGTTGTTATAGTAACAGTCTTACATATACAAATTCTTTATTTGTTAGGAAACATCTGTGCAAATTTTCAGACGAGAAAAAAACAACATCATATTGGTGTAAACAATACGGTCTCTTCTTGGTGACAATACAACCCCTGTAAAATGAAAGATTGTGCAGGATTTCTTTCTTGTAGCTGGGAGAAGGGATGTGGTCATCACTTTCTTACATAGCTACTAATAGCCCCTGAAAATGGCCATGAAATGGTGACAAGCATAGAGTAGCTAGGGCTTCCCCATACTGTTCTAAGTCACTGTCCTTTCCCAAACTGAAACAAGTTTACTGTACATGAGCAGGATGGAATGGTGACTCAGTCTGACTATAAGGCCAAACTTTAATCACAGTCTGTTGAAACTACAGCTGTTTGATCACAATGATGAAACACGCAGATGTGTATTATACTACAGGACCAGCTTGAGTAGGATTGTAATTTTTATTTTCATAAAAAGGAGCAGTGTGTTATCAGACCCACAACCACCAGGCCTCAGAAAAGATTGTGACAACCATAAGATACTAGAAATGATCTTGTTATTAAAAAGGAGTGACAGTGGTCAGTCCTGCCCTGGCGATGTCTCAGACCTCAAACGGAGGTTGTAGCTGCAGTAACCTTGGTTGTCTGTCCATCAGATAAAGTGAAGGAAACCTGCTGGCTTTTCTCCAACAACAAAGAGCTGCTGATAGCAGCCACAGCTGCCACCATCTCTCAGTGTAAAAGACTTTTTTTCCCCAACATATCTTCTTTCTTTCGGTGAATCTCCCAAAAATGTGCTTGTCCCTGCTCGCTTTGTGAGCATGTCACAGTATGTGGCAGGTACCAGCCCCCAACCACCACTTCCTGTCAGCGGACAAGATGAGGACAAGAGGCCAAAGTGCAGCCAGACGAGGAGATGTAGTGTAGTAGAAGTGTTAACCCTGCAGCAGAATAGCTTTGGTTGGCCTCATCCACTAGGCTGGTGTGTAACAGGTCACACACTCCACCTCTGCTGAGGACAATTACAACATAAAGCCAACAAAAGCTGCTGGGGATCAGGCTGACAATGATGAAAGTCGAGACCTTCACAGTGAATATAGTCTTAAGCTTCACAATTGTGTGGTAGGAGAAAGACACTGGTTTATTAAAGCTTCTGCTGAAAGCAAGATGGTAAAAATTAACAATATTGAATCTTAAAAAGAGTGAAAATGTTCCCCCTGGGGTATATTTACTCTGAAAAAAAATCCATCTTAGCAATTCATTTATTCACATTGTTAATTCCTGAAATATATTAAGTTTAAATGTTTGATGAATGAGCGAAATCAAGACATTCAGGAAATCTTGATGTATTAAAATAACTTCTGTGATGTCTATGAGGGACCAAAACAGCTTTTTCCACATTGTATGTAATTTTTATTACCAAGAAGGTCATGTTTTACTATTGGTCTTTTTTGGGCAAATGCATTCTTACTCATAAATATTTTAAGGTTTCAAATCTGCAGGTGAAAACTTTGAAATATAAAAAGGAGAATTGGGGTGCCTTGGTGGAGGTCAGCTCTCTCTGAGGGCTTTTAAGTTGGAGGGTTTTTATCCCTGACAATATCACAAACCATTCTTACAAACTAAAATTTCAAGGACAGGATAATGAAAATGAATGGGAATGAAAATGTCTTGTCAGAATAAAATATATATTTTCTCTTTATATTTTATGCAGAGAAACTATGTTTTACTTTAATGGGAATCGCAGCATGAGCCACCAGACATATTTTAAACAGGTCCAGGTTAACAAAGTTATTTAAACTGAAGTAATTAGAAGAGAAAGTGAATGCACACAGAGCATTCAGAGTTATCCTGCACTGCCAAACTGTGAGGTTGTTTTGTGTGTTGATTGCCTGTTGAGACTCAAAGCAAACATGTTGGAACATTAATATAGATTAGATCACCAAGTCAGGGAAGAAGGCTGTTTGCATGTTATAGCTGCAAACCTTGTGCTTCTGCACCATCAGACACTCAACACACCTCCTTTATTACAGTATTGCTGCACATTTCAGAACAGGGACTACAAATTGTTTTACTCAAGGCAAGACTAAATAAAAACTGCTGAGATGAACAACAACAGAAGTAAATTTAGTTTACAGAGAAAAAAAGTCACATGCAACAGAAATAAGAGGAGTATAAAGGAAAACATATAAAGAAAGGTTTGCCCTAAAGTGTTTTGATTTAACAGTCTGGCTGATGTTTTATCTCCCAGGAGACAAGTATCTTCTGTCCATCAGATTTAAAGAGAGCAGACTGAGGCTCCGACTGCTGAGATCAGCTGAAAACCCGTGACTCTGTCTGGTGTGTGTTGGATCAGGGTGACTACCGCTGTGCTCTAGATCAGACTGAGTGAAACAAGGCAGGTCTGAAGGTATTTAAAAAGACAGTAAATCCTATTTAAGTTGGGAGTTCATTGGGTACCACACCTTCAGTGTCAAATGTAAATATTATTTTCAGCTTTTAGGTGCACGCAGAACATACAATAGTACGATTCCAGACCTTGCTATTCACTGATTTATGTAGGTGTGGTCTTGTGCATTTTGATGACTGTTTCTGGTTGGAAAAGCACCGGAGACTAATAGAGGTCTGTTGTGGTGATTGAGAACTGGAACATCTTCTTCATGCTAGAGGCAAAAAATGGCTACAAAAATTGTGTCTGACCTTCTGTAAAGGTTGTTGTGCAGCTCAGTGCTAAGGCATCTGGCATAAAGCATGTGCCAAGTCACATATGTGGATTGTGGTGATCTGCTGTGGCAACCCCCCAAAAAGTCAGGAGCTGCCCAAAGATGAAGACAAAGTAGATGTTTGGACTGTCATTACTGAGCTGAACCATGAACATAAAAGATGGATGACGCATCACCACTTCCTTCCACTTTGCAAAAGTAAAGTCAAAATATTGTGAATATGGCGGCTACCATTTTGGCATTACGCAGCCAGATTCTGTGGAATAATGACCAAGTAGCTGAGTGGTATATCAGACTGCAAATCTAAGCTGTGAAATCATCTGAAGTTCACCGATTTTTATTTCATCAAATAACTTATTAAAAACAACTTTACCAGAAAAATGACCACTTATGAACAAATCAGAGTGCTAATCCATCCATCCATCTTCTTCTGCTTATCCGAGACCGGGTCCCGGGGGCAGCAGTCTAAGCAAAGATGCCCAGACTTCCCTCTCTCTCCAGACACTTCCTCCAGCTCCTCCGGGGGAAT
>NW_018127901.1:1876723-1886560 GCF_001952655.1 Monopterus albus
TTGGCTCCCTGTATCTGGGATCTTGCCCTTTCGGCCATAACCCAAAGCTGATGGCCATAGGTGAGAGTCGGAACATAAATTGACCAGTAAATCGAGAGCTTTGCCTTACAGCTCAGCTCCTTCTTCACCACGACGGACCGGTGCATTGACCGCATTACTGCAGGAGCTGCACCGATCCACCTGTCACTGTCCCGTTCCATCGTTGCCTCACTCATGAACAAGACCCCAAGATACTTAACCTCCTCCACTTGAGGCAGAAACTCTCCACCAACCTGAAGAGAATAAACCACCCTTTTCCAACTGAGAACCATGGCCTCGGACTTGTAGGTGCTGATTCTCATCCCAGCCGCGTCACCTTGGCTGAAAACCGTCCCAGTGCACGCTGAAGGTCCTGGTTTGATGGAGGCAACAGGACAACGTCATCTGCAAAAAGCAGAGACGAGATCCTGTGGTCCCCAAGCCGGACTCCCTCTGGCCCCTGGCTGCACCTAGAAATTCTGACCATAAAAATAATGAACAGAACCGGTGACAAAGGGCAGCCCTGCTGGAGTCCAACATGCACTTGAAAAAGTCTGACTTACTGCCGGCGATGCGAACCAAGCTCCTGCTCCGGTCGTACTGGGACTGGACGGCCCTTAGCAAAGGGTCCCGGATCCCGTAAATCCAGTAACATGGAGAGGGCAGGAATTAGGACATTTACTGCAACCAGCCACCAGGGGGCAATAGACTCATGTCTTCCATCTTTTATACAGTTAATGAGCTGAAGGAAGTTCACTTTAATTGTCAAACAGTAGAAGCTGGAGGAAACAGCTAGCCTGGCTTTGGCAACTCCTTCCACAAATATCTCTAAAGCTCAATGGATACCACATTAAATCTTGTGTTTTTGTGCTTAAGCTGTTATTTAAAACAAAAACAATAAGAGGTTCTACTCGGTGCTGTATGCTGTATCAAAGTCAGCCTTGATGTCACACTGAACAGGCCAGGCTACACCATGTAGCGTCTATGATACCAGTAAGTGAAATAATTCTTTCATGGCATAAGATACTGTATATAAGATACAATGTAGGAGCCTCAAGCTCCCAGGCCTCTGGTAGAGGACCTGAGCTTGAAGGAAGGAATAAGACTGCTCCAAAGTGGGGCGAGTGAGGAATTTTATATATTTATATGTATATAACATTTACCAAAACTATATGCAACAGTATTATAGATGCAGCAAAAACTGGTATTCAATAACAAAATTTGAAGCTAACTACTTCACACGCTACTATTTGGACAGTCTACATTCATAAAAATCTCTGTGTTAATGTTTAGGTACACCTGATTTGAGCTAAATGCTAATGCTAACATGGCAAATTACACTCAGTGAAAATGTTAACATGTTAACGCCAACATATTTAGCAGGCAATATTTTCCATGTCATGCTCCCCATCTTAGTTTAGTGTGCCAGCATAAAAACATTTGCTAATTAGCACTAAACCCTAAGTACAGCTGAGACTAATGAGAATGTCGGAGATGAAAATGAAATTAATCTGTAGGTTAACAAGAGGATTCCCCAAAATGTCGAACTTTTCTTCTAAGACAAGAACAAACATATATCTCTAGTGCCAACTCTGACAGAAATATATATATATAAATATATATATATATTTCCAACTGTTAAAAAGGAAAGAAAAACATACAGTACCACAACAAAGCAGGGAGCAGCCAGCTATGCAGTGCTACTGTGGTTTATAGTTTACATTGGCTTGCATGATCAAATCCAACTGTGTCACACTGTGGCTTATCTCCTCAGCTTCTCTCTGCTCACTTTTCCCTCTGGACCCAAATGGGTCAGTGAAGAGAGGCTCAAAGCAAGAGCTCAACCAAAATATTTGAAAGTGTTTCCTCTAAAAAGAAAGTGTGGGTGCATTGAGGGATAGTGGGGAGAAAAAAATGAAAGATTTCCTCTGGCTTTTTGTCATGGTTTCAATCTTTCATATTTCTGTGAGCTCAGCCCTCTGGGAGTGTTGCTGATGGCGCTGGACAGAGCTGCCTGGACAACAAAAGAGGAGTCTTTACTTTTCATCCATCCTGGCCTCCCTCTCCTGAGGTTAAGATGACCATCGATCGGTCGGGCTGATAAACACAAAGAACTGCTGGTGGAGGCGCTCACAAAGCAGTCTAACTCTGCTTGTCAATTACCCACAGCCTCTACTAAAACCCTCTCTGTGTCCATATCTCAGCTCTTCACTGCATCTCATGCTTTGAACGCATCCCACTGCTGTGCTTCACATCAGTCCTTCTGGCAGAAATATCGTCACACGAGGGGTTTGAAGGACATTAAGAGATAACGTTGTTTATTCTTCCTTGAATAAAATCACTTTAAATTTTGTGCAAAGGGGCTGAAAGAGCTATTTCACAGCTCAGAGAGCAGTTTAGAAGTTTCCCCCTCTCTTATTTCTGCCACCCACTCCTCTCATGGGAATCACTTCTCCCATGTCCTCTAGACCCACCAGCATCCCCCGAACTCCTCCACCATCTCTGGCTCTCGCCCCTGTCCAGAAGAGATTACATGCTTGCAAATGGGCCCTCTGACTGGGTGGCTTGGTAGCTAGAGGGCTCTCTGGTGGATCCACCAATTAGCCCCAGCCCCCGGCCTCAGAGAAGTGGAGCAAGGCCAGAGCTGCAGTGAGCTCTATGACGTCCCTAGAGTTTCCTTCTAACTGGTGACCGCCAAAGATGGGTCGAGGAGAGGCGAAAAGAGGAGAGAGGTGGGATGCCGAGCAAGGATGGTGAGGATAATAGATGACCCCTTTGTCTGTTTGCAGCTAAGGATTTTGAATCAATTGCAACTTGTGTCATCCTGCCAGGCCCCACAGCTTCAGCTGGGAGGAAAGAGATGAACTGCAGAATGTAGACACTGTTAAAGAATCTGTGTAAGGCAGTCTCTAAATGAATGTAGATGCATTCAAAATGCATCATTTTGTCTCCATTTTGGCCTAAGAGGGCATTTTACACCAGATAAAATGAAGCTTTTAAATGTTTCTCAGAATGAACCAATTAAGAAACTGTTCTCACGTTGTAGCAGGAGAGGTGAAAGTGAGTTGAGCTGCAAACACAATTCGTCACCTCCGTCCTCCTCTTTTATTTTATTTCCTGTACTGTACTTCAGCACAGCAGATCACTTTGTGGTTTTGTTATGATGATGACTGCACCAGAATTAGTCATGACTTCTAAATGGTCTAAATGCAGTTAAAACAAGGTATACATGTTAGCATTGGTTAGGAATTAGCACCTGATCCTCATGAACTATATGCATGCTATATGTTAAGCATATTTACACTTGATCATAATGTCTGCTGTTCCTATATACTTTATTTTCCTTTTCCAATTTTATTGAGCCTTGATCAGACTCTTACTGTTACACACATTTGCACATGTACAAAACCACAACCACTGATATGTTAAAAGCACAAAACCAGCATACCCAATGATAATTGCAAGTCAGTCTATGTGCTATGTTTTTGCTTCTGAGTGACTTGCTTTTTGCCTACAAACAGTTGAATTAAGAGCACTAGGTCCACATGCCTGAGTACTCTGGAAGATTATAATGTGTGTCCACTGGGGGGGAATGTCAAGGCCATATTAACCCTGTTCACAATTGTGTTCCTGGCCACATTATTCTGTGGACAGTGTAATTCGCCCATCCAGCCTCCAGCTGTCCCCAAACCCTTGTCTTTTTCTTGAGTTCACTGTTACTTCTAGCACTGTGACTCTCTAGCCACCACCACACCTGTTACTCATCCACGATTACCTTCCCCACTATGTGTGTATGTGTTTTTCTTTGTTCCGTGCCAGATTGTCTATCGTTCCTCCAAAGCCATCGTTACAGTTTCCCATGTTTTGTCCTGTCTTTGTACTTTCAGCCTGGATTTTCAGATTTTGCATCTCGTCTTTTCCATAGGGCTGTTTGCCTTGTTGGAGATTGACTGTTTTATTACAACCTCTGCCTGGACTTTGAGTTTGCCTCCTGTATTACTTGCTCAGTTTTGTTTGCTTGGACTCAAGACTAAGCCTGTTAACTTGTCATATAGGTGCACTTACATCTGCCCACCCATCAGTTTGTTTAATTTGTGAATAGGACCTCTCGTTCTGCCTGCTGTGTCATAAAACTGTTTGTGACATTCAGACAATGTACACAATCAACATGGGGATGCCATCATGGCCTGGTGTAGTTAAAGGCCAGCCTATTAGATTCTTCAGTGCATGGTTAAGAAAAAAAAGCTTTAACAAGGGTGATGGCAGAAGGTGTGTAGTGTGACTCTAACCATGGGAAATATTTAACAGTGTATGGATTACTTTTCTAATAAAAGACCAGTTATCATCACAGCAGAGCCGATCACTCAGTTTTTCCAGTGATCTGATTGAGCAGTGGTCGGGCTGTTTTATCTAATCTGCACAAGTTAACCTGCTACTGTAGCCTGATTAAAAGTGATCCAGCACTGTGGTACCAGAAAACATGAGTTAAGCTAAAACATAGCTATAAAACCCACTAATCTCACTACATGGTTCAGTCCCCAGGTTCTAGACCCCAGACTGGGGCTGATGTTTGGGCTGTATTGGGTAAGCTCTGCCCATTTAAATTACTGTTTTCCTACAAGTTCTACCATCAGTCTATGTTCAGTCATGGTACAGGAAAAAATCAGGAAAGGTTGTTGCTGATGTAACTATACACTGAAAAGATTTGGAGCTAAAGTATCTTCATCCCATTGTTTCATAACCATATAAGAATCCAAAGATAAAAAGTAAAACATGGTTCTGTCTCAGATTCAAATACAAACAGTGTAGCTTGTTAGCAGCCTGGTGAGCTCACTGTGTCAACACCAGCCTCTGGTGATGATGCTGTTATTTATACTGGACACACAAGAAGTCTAGAAAGTACTCCAGCGCCAGTATTTGCCCACAACTGGCAGTTTGTTAAATCAACAGTTTCCTCTGAGCTCTTCCAGGAAAAGCAGAAAGGGACTAAATTAATGTGAGCACACAGAGTCACGACTCCAGAGCAGAGATAGCAGACAGAGTGCATAGAAATTTCCAGCGGCAGAGCACAGAGGTAAAGTTTGCCCATAACTCTTTATGAGGAGGACAATGAAGGAGCAAAATTAAGGAAAGTTGGAAAACTGAGATTAGCCAAGGCTGCAGAGAGACAGAGAGGGGATGTGAACAGCTGGCTGGGACAGATACTGCTGTTTCAGACCTCTCACCAACCCTAGCAAGTAAACAAACCGACAGTCTGGTTGATTTATGGTGTGCGTCACTGACCGGATGGCCATTATCACAAATGAAAGAAGCAGGGGTGAGCATCGTCATCATCATCAAAACATGTCCATATTGCTGCTTTTCATAGGTACAGCGGACTTTGTCCTGTGTTCTTTGTCAACTTGGCATCTCCAAACTGTTTTCTGATTCAGTGCTTGACAGTTGAGCAGAGCACAGCTTCTTGGACGCACTGTAAATCATTAGTGGCAAACACACAGAAGCTGTTTGGCACCATGAGACACGTCTTTGTGTCTCCTCAGCGGAGACTTTGTGCAGTGATTAATCATCACACTTTTCAATGTTAGGAGGTAATTTATGGCTTCAATTCATGGCCTTTATCATTATGTGTGAGCGGGTATGTGGAGGGGAGGGTTTGTCTTAGGAAAATGCAGCTCGACAGTTCAGAATGTTCATTGTAATGCCTGAGTGGAACTGTCACACTGTTTATTGATCGCACATCAGTGTGCTCTATGTACGTCCCCTGAGTGTTAGCGAAGGTCTATCAAAGCTCCATACAGGCGCAGAGGTCACTAATGGCTTCTAGGTGAGCCACAAGTGGGGCCTTATGATCAAGTTCTTAGTTAAAATGGCTATAAAAATCATGAGGTACAGTTTCCTCACCTGATTTATTTGCAATTCCAACATTCACATAACAAAATATCAGTGGAAACACTAGAAATCCAAGAAAAATCCTTGGTATAACAGAAAGTGTTCAGTGAAAAAGTTGCAATCAGAAAGATGCAATAAAAGCTGATGGAAACAGATTTTTCACCTTGACATTAAGGTACCTGCCTTGTTTTCTTCTATTGTACACAAACCATTCATGTCCTGCTGCCACTCACTAGAAAGAAAGACCCTTAAAATCAAATAAAATAGAAAGTGTTGTGCCTATGACTACTACATCCCAGGTTAAAGTCCAGAATAGGGGCCTTGTTGCAGGTTATCACATTCTTTATCACCATAAGGACTGTTTCAAACATAAAGTCCAGAAAAAACAAAATGCATTCTAGGGTGTGAAGCATAAATTAAATACAACGCAAGCACAAGCATGGCTGATGCTTCATTCATTGTCAGCTTAAATATATTTTATGGAGGTAGCTGATGGAGACACGCACTGAGTGGGATTTTATTTTACCATAATGTCATGAATTCACTTGAAACATAAAACGATATGATTGTCCCAGTGCCTTTTGCATTGCCCGTCTGTGTGTGTGTGTGTGTGTGTGTGTCTGCGGGCCTGGTACTACTTACACTGTGGGGACCATGAACTTGTGAGGACTCACCGTTCTTTTTTGGGAACCAGATGTTGAGCAAAATCATTGAATTTTACAGTGACGACATGGTTTAAGGTTAGGTGAAGGGTTAGGGTTATGTCAAGTCTAGGCGGCAGGACGTGAAGTGAAGTCAATGTAAAGTCCCCACAAGGAATAAAAACAAATGTGTATGCTGTATGTTGTAGGTCTTTGGTTATGTGGAGCTGAGGTGCTAGTGCATTAAATCAGGCACCTAGCCAGTCCCTCACCACTCACAAAGCTTTGTTTTTGTGTTTTCTGTTTTTCTTTTACACTTGCAGGATGCATCTTATATTAACCACTGCATTTCTACATCTTCTTACATCACTGACAATGACTTTCTTACATTACTGGGTTTAAAACCTCATTTCCAGAAAAGGTTAGGACATGTGTAAGTTATAAATAACTGAATTAAATTATTTGAAAATGATGTGGCCCTGCGCGGCAGTAATGAAATGATTTATGTCCATTAGAAAAATAAATTCAAATGCTGATTAAAAAAAAGACCTCACCTGAAAAAAGAAAACTAATCCTCAAGCTCTTTTAAGTTGGACTGAGGAGGAGTGGAAAACTGTCTTGTGGTTTGACACGCCCAAATTTAAAGTTATTCTTGGAAATGGCAGTTTTCTTAGCTTTTTTCATGTTACAGTATATTGTTGTTCTCACTCAGATTTACAATGCCAATGATATGCGTTTTTTGCATAAGCCCTTGATGTTTAACCTGTGCACTTGATAGTAGCCTGTAGACTTGAATGTGAAATGATAAACAGTGCAGTGGTGAAACATCGTGGCATCATCATTTAGACTGAACACAGCTTCGCCTGATGTACAGATGTTCTGTTTTATCTCTCTGATGTCCATTCCTCCCTCCACAAAAACACTCCACCACTCTGCCAAGAGAGAGATAAGATGTTCCTTGTCCTGCTGCCGGGAGAAAGATGGAGTCCATTGAGCTCTCATTCATCACTTTTAGATCAGTATTGATCAGCTGGCAGGGCAGCCGCAGTGGCAGGGAGATTTACTCTAGCCTTTTACCATGACGATAGGGGTGTTTGACCTGTCCAGCAGCTAAAAGCCTCTCAGCCAGCTGGCGGCTCTATCATATGCTGTGCCCAGACATGATGGCTGATGAGATACAGTAATCTATCAATCATCTGGAACACTGGCTTCTTCTCCTCCTCCTCCTCCTCCTCCTATGGCTTGTTGTGGAAGCTCCTGACTCTGCCGGTTTTGGGGGCTTGTTGAACATTTGGACAGATAAACATGTCAACTAGAGGCACTTTTTACTGCTCACATATGCTTTGGCCAGATTGGATATCTAGGCGTTTTACAGCTTCCACAACAGAAACCAAATTGTCCTTTAATATAACTGGTGATTTATGGATGCTGCCACCCTCTTTAATCAGTGATGTGCATTCAGTAAATTGCTTTATGGGCCACAGTGAGTCACTCTGGTACGTGATTTGGAGCTGAGGTTTTAATTGGAGTCCGAAATATGGGGAAATATATTTGTACAGAATAGCCTGAAAAAACTGACAGTTGTTCTCAAACAAACTTTGTTGAATATATGCTTTATTTGTCCATTTATATCAGCAAAATATAAAGAAAATAACATTATGCTGCATTCTAAAGGGCATCTGCTTGAAAACATTATCATATTGTATTATTTTTGCATGCAACAGGCTCAAAATCAGGTCATTTTCTACAGGGTTTCAGACTTTCAACAAATTTGATGAAAATGAATTAAACTGTCAACAATATTTGAAAACTTTAAACTTTTTTTTCTGTGACATTTTCATGACTGCCTAATTCTAACACCTATAGATGACATGCACTTACTGACCTACTGGTAGGTGTGGTTTGTGAAGTGGTTTAGTAAAGTGTTGGTCCACCACAAGTCTCAACAACACCCTGAGTGCTTCTTGGCAAAAGTCAAATAGTTAACACTTTTCTTCAAATCAATATCACTTGATGTTTTGGTGATGGTGGTGGAGAGCACTGACACTCATAGGCTGGGCTGAGATCAAGTTAAAGTAAAGGCCACAGCATATGACTCACATTATTTTCATACTAGCAACCAGACTTGAAGGTATCCATCTATATTGCCTTTCTTATAGCACCACATCAGACCAAAATGTGTTTTAAAAAAGTGTATCCATGTTTAGGTCTCTACAGAACGATCATATTTACAGCTCCCCAGAGGATGAACCTTTTAGATTGTAATAACTCTGACCTTTACTGTAGCACCATCCTCAAAACAAATGTTTGTTGTCCTTTTACTTTTATTGTAGCCCTGCTACTTGGAAATAAACACTAAGAATAAATCACCATTATTCACCAATCACCAGTTAAAATCATCTCTAACCTCTGTCATTCATCTCTTTTTTTCCTCGTTGCCATGTAGGTTATACATGTCATACTATCAAATAATGAAATTTACCTCTGTGTTATGCACTGTAGATGTGATTGAGTCCCCCAGCCTGGACTGCTGCCATTTCCTATCGTCTGACGCCTGTTGTTTGCGCTCCAAGGTGATGCTGGAGCTGGCTCTGTTGTCTGCAGTGACTCACCTCCAGCTCCGACAGAGAAACTACTCAACAGCTCAACATGTAGAGCAAATGCAGAGTCCCCTGTCACTGAAATGTTTGCATGGAGAGTGAGTCGGCTGCTTGTCGGACCTCTCAGCATCCTTGGTGAGATGAATGTGGGCGGACTGTGTCGGTGCGTGCTGCTACAGTGTGCATTTAATCTCTTCATTCAGTTTGTGACTTTTGTTTCTCAACTCTGTGGATGGTAAGAGTCTGGCATTGAGACTAAAACAATACTGGCAGAAAACAGTGTGTGACTCAGTGTGAATGTATATTTGTGAGGAAGCTTCTCACAAGAACAACTTCTGAGAGTTGTTTTCTCTAAGGACCAAGGTTTTACATGCAAATATGTTGGTGAGTTGTGAGAAGAGTAAATGTGACAACATTTTTCACAGAATTTACAGTTATGCTTTTTATTTTTTTCACTTGCAAGATCAAAATTACAAGAGGAAAAGAAAAACTGAATGCATGTACTAGAATCAGAAGCGCCTGGAAAAAAGTGACAGTTGGACTCATTTTCCTCAGAAACAAACATATATTTGCAGTTAATAAATTTTTCACCTCTGTTAGGCACAGCATGACTCAGATTGTTCCTCAACATACAGTATAATATCATATGCCACTGCTCAAATGACTGCTTAGACACATCTTCATATTAA
>NW_018127901.1:1886618-1907489 GCF_001952655.1 Monopterus albus
CCTGCTGAAGAAACCTGGTAATATATTATGTTTTGGCTCTGTCCTTCTTTGTTTAACTCCTCATAATTTTATATTTTTTCTATCTTAGGTAGGTCTTATGCAGCTCCGTGATGCCACATTCCATCCTAAATATGTTTTTTGGTACTTAAACCTTCAGACACTGATGGTTTGACTGATGGATGTCAGTGTTTCTGGGGCAAAGAAAATAATGATTTCATCTGTAGCTTAACTTTAATAAAGTTCAGCTGCAGTTAACTGTGCCACTCTACATGTCTATGTGCTGCAGCCACTTCTGAAATGAAAAATCATAGGGTGAAATATAATGATTTGGACTAGTGTGTGTGTGTGTGTGTGTGGCTGGTTAGTAGGATGCAAGTGCAGAACACATATGCAATTCCAGACTGCAGACACAAAACAAGAAGATCTATCAACAGACCGGACAAGCCGACAAAACCAACCAACTCAACTGCGCTACAGTGTGTAACTAAGTGTAATAAATGAGATATTAGTGATGAGAGCAAAGGTAGTTTGGTGTTGTTTTCTCTAACCAGGATCCATAACAACAGGGTATCATCATTTTGTATCATCACTGATGAGTAGAGTTGTACACCAGTAATTTTCACATCTATAAAATGTGCATTACACAGTGTGACATGCAGTGGAGAGTTCAGACACAGCCATAGAAAACTCTTAGTCAAGAGCCAAGACAGCTGCAGAATCAGCACCCTGGACAACAACTGTGACGGAACATGAACGTCTGTGGGAGCTGTGTGAAATGATTAGAATAGGAACCAGTCAGTGACATTTATTGGTCCTTAAAGGCCAAGCTGACTGTAGTTAGTCAAGTCTAAAGTACTGTGAAACGTACGTTTATTCCAGCACAGCAGGTACAGTAATTATGTAGCACACTTTATCTTATACTTTCATTATTTTCTGAATAATTTACAGTACATGCACAGAATTTTAACAGAGGTAAAAAATGTACAGTATAGTACACAGTACCAGTGTAAACCAGTGCAACCATAGTGGAATGGATAACAGAGCTACATTTAAACTGTGAACAAGAAACTCCTCACGTGCACACAGACACAGTAGGTCAGCGATGAAGCAGGAAGTGGATCTGTAAACTGTGTGATGTTTACAAGGTTTGTTTGCAACTTGTCTGATCAGCAGCTACTTGTGTTTCTAGATACATCACATATAAGTGTTAGAACATCCCAAGATTTCAGCTACTGATTTGGAGAGCACATTATTATTATTATTATTATTATCTGCTATCGGTTATCAATCACAGTACCCTCTCTTCATAAGGACTGATGCAAGTACCCTATAGTACCTTAGTGCAGTATTGTAGTCCTGATCACAGTATGTGGGTACAGCTGACAGTACTGAAGACGCTCTGGGGCCCAGTCGGCTCTCTGCTGGTTGTGATGATGTTCCCAAACCATGGGAACTCGTTAGAGGACATTCTGACTCTGTGTATCCTTGTGTGTGTGTGTGTGTGAGAGAGAACCTGGTTAACTCTTTTTTTTGGTGTGCCGTCCTTACACAACATATGTGTGTGTCCTTTAGCAGGAAGCAGCAGCTCTGTTCTCTTTGTCTGTCTCCCACACTCAGTTTACTCACTCTGTTTAGCAGGTTTTCTGCTCGCTAATCAGGTAGAGAAGCTTCCTGCCGGGAGAATAAGAGCCGACTCTGCCATGGGAAAACAATTCAGCCATCATCCCACCATAACAGCGATGGCCACGGTCCTAATTTATCTCCCAGTGTGTTGCTTGTATTTTTACTCATACTGGAGGAGAATTTCCGAGCAAAGTGAGCTCAAGTTCTTAATACTCTCTTGTGTATCGCACCCAACAAACAAATGAGGACAACAAATCTTCACTGCCAAGTAGATTTACTTTTATCTGTGCTATCACCTCGCTCCCTGACCACTCGTAAGATTAGAGGGAGCAAGTTGCAGCATTGGATCTGTTTTGTCAGCTCTCATGACACTGTCCTGCTCCTTTTTCTTCAATATAAATCTGGAAGGCTTTTTCTTCTCTCTCCCTGTACAAAGCCTTAATCCCCCATCACCTCCTCCTCTTGCTCCTCCTCTCAGAGGGAAAAGCAGTAAACTGCAAAAAGGATAATTTTAAGGTTTTTCACTTGGATGGTTTTCAGTGACCAGGTGAGTCAGTGTGACAGACTTCCTGTTAGTTTGGGGGGCAGTAGAAAGAAGTGGGAATTTAAGGTTTTCACACAGACTACCTCTGAAAAACCACTGAACTCACTGGAACCAGGGACCCTGTATATCAAAGCATGAGGAGAAAATGTTTTAAATTTGTGACAGGAGTCCACATGCACAAGCAAGTAAGAGTCGATCAAATATGCATAGTGAGCAACGAAAACTGCTGGTTATTTTACATCCATCAGTTTGAGCACAATTACTCATCAGGACAAAACATCAAAACTCTCCATATAGGACCATATATGATGGTTTTTATTTTACATTCCCTTTTATGGACAAGCACACTATATAAAACCTAAGAAAACAAACAACTTAGATAAGCATTAGAGTATTTTAAACCACTGGAATCATTTTCATTAATGAATTACATTACGCTGAAGGTGTTGCTCATAGTGACATCTTTCACAGATACCTTGGTGAGGAGGCACCTCACCTATACTGTACAACTTCAACTGTTAATAATGAGAAATAGCCTATTTTTATTCCCTATGTGGTAACACTTAACTTAGGTAGAAAAAAAAAGTTTTAGCACTACTGCCTTTACCGTCATGATCACTGGGAACCTTGGATGATACTCTGGTGCCTCTGGCTGGATGGGGTTCTTCACAGTGCTGAGGGCCTTGGAGTGGACATGTTGTATGGAGGGGAGAGAAGTGTTCCCACCCCCCGATGCCATGTTCACTGTCCGTTGTATGGTCTTACCGTAACAGACCTTGATGCAGAGCTTCTTAAAACATGCTAACAGATTTTTTTGGAGGGTAGTTACATCATTCACTTCAGTAAGCCACCTAAACTAAAACCTCATCAACAAACTGTGCTTCCCTACTCAGACCACATGTCGACAGCAATTTTCCTGGAAGAAAACCACCTGGTTTCTAAAACCCCAGTGTCATGGAGGGGTGTTTTAACGAGCTATAATTCAAATGTCTATGTCAAATAACTGCATTTCATGTAATGAGACATTGCTTTTAGGGGGTCCACTAATGACGGTCACTGGTGGAGAGGGGGGGGGTTAGGTGGTGTATCCCCTGCCTGGAAATGAAGCAGTTTCAAGGTCCATAATCTTTTTATGTTTCTGTCGTCCTGTTTTTTGTCGGCCAGATCGATTCAAAGCTGCTTTTCCTGAGGCCTTATCATGGAAGCCAGAGGGGGAGACCCAATCTAATTCTGCGCTCCAGCAATATTCCACAAAGCAATATAACCAAGCTGTGATCATATCACATCCAACGGGAAAGAGCAATATTTATCTTCTTTCTCTCTTCCAGTCCTCCACTAATGCTGGTCCTTTTCACTCCCAAGACTTCCCTGTCTTATTGGACAGAATGAAAGGACTTCAGTCAAGTGCTGACGCTCAGTTTCACCAGGAGCCCGGTGGCTCATCTAAAAGTGTCCGGTGGGGGAAATAGTTTCTCCACACCATCTGTCATATAATTTGATTAATTAGCCATTGGTACCACTGTTGCCCCCACAGTGGGACTGAGGGTCGGCACTCGTCCATCCCTCCATCCCTCCGTCTGTCACATGCAATCTCTCGGATGCTGCTGATCAGATTTTGATGAAACTTCAGAGAAGGATATTTGTCGCAGCTCTAAGTCCTGGCAGGGCTGCAATGATATTAAATATTTTACAGCACAATTACCCCAGCCAAAATGATCTCCGCATACTCTATGATGTTACCTCAAAAGCAGCCACAAGTGCAAATTTGGTGGTTCAAGCACTACTAGTACTAATTGCTAAAACACACATAAAACAGGTACATCATATTGAGAATCATGGGAGTGAAGTTCTATTTGGTGAGTTTACACAAAGTGGACAGAAATAACAATATAAAGAAATATGCATGGGGAGGAAAATAAATCCCAAAAAGGGCTTATTTACAACCTCCACCTAATCAGTGATGACCTCCCAAGCGGTTGAAATGCAAAGATCATTCAACAAAAATAAACTAAAACCTTTCTGGTCAATTAATCATGTAAGTCATAATTCAAACAAAATTGCCAAAACTGTGTAGTTGCATGTTCTCAGACGATACAGGTACTGCAGTGACTGTATCAGGATAAGTTTGGGGAAACTGTGCTGTGCTTTTTTTCAGTATTTTACATTATTGACCAAGCATCCAAATAAAATAAATACACTGGGAAAATAATCATCAACTTAGCTGAAAATGAAAACAACTGTTAGTTACAACCCTGAAAAGCGTGAGCGGTGAAGCTGCTGTTGTGTTGTGAAACACCAGAGAACTGTGAAGGGAAAATCCTTCTGGCTGGACCTTTTACCACGGACAGACTAATGTGACTTCAGACCTGTGATTTGTACCTGCCAGAAGACATTTCTTTGCTTTGACTGGTCAACAGCCTTAATTGTAGCCATTAAACTATCCTAACGTTTATACTTACACTGTCAAAGATGGAGATAAAACACACAAAAACAAAAATAGTTTTCTTTGGTAGTAATTTAATAAGATGTGTGAATTAGTCTCAATGCGAAACTTATCAAAAATAAGCTGGCAGTCAGTTTATGTTCAGTGGTTGAGTTTCAGTTTCAGCTGAACTGGACAATGTTTTCCTGGCTGTGGACTGGTGCATACACAGTAGGATACTTAATACAGTTTAGTTTATATACTTTACAGTTTCCACCACCACCCGACTCAGCAGCACTGTATCAGCAGTAAAGTCCTACAAGTTCCTGGGCTCCACTATCTCCCAGGACCTGAAGTGGACGTCCAACATCAGGACCATCACCAAGAAGGCACAGCAGAGGATGTACTTCCTGCTCCAGCTCAGGAAGTTCGACCTGCCCCAGGAGCTGCTGATACAGTTCTACAGAGGAATCATCCAGTCTGTTCTCTGCACCTCCATCACTGTCTGGTTTGGCTCAGCAACCAAACAGGACAAGTATAGACTCCAGTGGACAGTGAGGACTGCAGAACAGATCATCGGTGCCAGCTTGCCCTCATAGAGGGCACCTCACGGGTCAAAAGGAGGGTGGAGAGGATCACTGCAGACCCTTCACACCCTGGACACAATCTGTTTGAACTCCTCCCCTCTGAACGGTGTTACAGGTCACTGTGCACCAAGACAACCAGGCACAGGGACAGTTTCTTTCCCCAGGACATTGCTCTGATCTTGTACATATAGATCTGTAAAATGCATCTAGACTGTGTGTATACACAGGTCTCTATTTAAAGGTACCTTTTTTTTCTTTTCTAATGCACATTCATTTTGCTTGTTTGCACATTACTTTCTTTCCTTTCTGTTCTCAGCCTTACATTGTTTACTTGCCCACTGCTGCCGTACATAAGGTCATGCACATGCACATTGAGAGCCACTGTACCAGAGTCAAATTCCTTTTGTGTCCAACACACCTGGCCAATAAAGCTGATTCTGATTCAGATTCTGATCAAGTCTTAACTCGTGACTGTGTAACAGGACGACGACCCTCAGTGCAGCACCTGTAAATATACTTTTGTATATATCTATCTGAAAACTGCATCTAAACTGTGTGTATATATACACAAATACATTTTATATAAGTACTTTATTTTTTATTGTCCTTATGCACATTCTATTTTCTTGTTTGAATGTTCTTTTTCTTTTCTTGTTCTCTCGGTTTTGTCTTGTCTACTCGTTGCCTTATAGGAGAACATTGTACATCCACAATGAGAGCCGCTGTACCAGAGTCAGATTCACTTGGCCAATAAAACTGATTTTGATTCTGATTCTGGTATCAGTGTGCACTCAACATCTCTGCTTGTTTGTGTTAATAAGATTATACATCATATCAGATGTGACCAGTCATCTGCCACAACATTACTCTGAGTGAAGTTTACAAATGATAATCTTGTGGATTTTTTTCTGCTCTTCTTTTTTGTTAAACGTTTTTTATTCTTACTGTCCAGTTTGCCATTAAAGTTTTTCTGCCCTGATAAATGTCTTTATCACAATCATTTATTGCAAAGTGTGAGTGAACTTTGTTTGTGGATAACAGTTTGAAGTGCTGTAATCATGAAACTACATACATACATGACATTATAAAAAACTAACTAAAGTATTTTCAGTTGCACAAGCACATGCAAGGAATGATAAAATACAGGATTTCCATTAACTGTCAGAAAGGCTTGAATGCTTTACCAACCATACTGCAGCACAAATGGATCTTACTCTAATATGAAGTGTCACAGCTACATCCTGAAGCAGTCACTGCATTGTTTGTGAGCAACAGCGTGTGCCATGTTTTTATTTGCCTGCGTGTGTTTGTGTGTGTGGAGCCCCTTGTTCAGTTGGAGCCCTGTGTTGGATCAGTGTATCCCTGCAGGAGAACACACACTCTGAGCTTTGCCTGCCCAGAAGCTACAGGTTGGTCCTCAGGTACACCAGCAGGCAAGCAGCACCCTGCGTTTGGGGCCAGAACATAATTTCAGTTGACTGCAACATTCTTTTTTCTTATTAATGTGTCTTTTATTTTGGCGGCTGAACACTCATCCCACCTCCGTTCCCACAGAAAGAGGTTGGCGCTCTCATGCCAGTGGCTGTGAAAAACAGCACATTTTTCATTAACGGGATTATCATCCAACAATATAAATACAGACGAGTTTGTGTGTGTTGTGCTGTCTTGTGTTGCCCAGGCTGCCAGTGAATTTAATCACAAACCATTCCCTTTTTTTTCTCTTCTTCCGCCAAGACGTGAAAGCCAATCGGCCTACTCCAATATGTGCAACATCTCTGTGCCAGAACTGATTGAGAGGCTCAACAAATGAAGGCTCAGCAGAGGAATGTTTTGGCAGCCTGCGGGGGCGGGGGTGTACGTTTTGTTTCCTGCTTTAACTAATTCAGCATCTTTTCCTACAAAAGGGCTTAAAACACTGGACCACAGTGAGATGACTTACCTTCAGAGATGATTTCTGTGCCAACAATTTTCACCTGTTAAATAAATAAAATGTATTTGTGTTTTCAAGTAAAACAATAATATTAATAGTAATATTAATTCTTACAGTTCTCTTTCAGTTTTTAAAAAAAAGTCTTAATTGTTTGTATAGTTCAGTGTCTTGAATATACCTGTATATAATTTCTTTAAACCTACCTTTTCTTTAGTCTTTATATTTAATTTTACCTTATAAACAACAATTTCCACTAATTTATACATGCTCATTTAATACTTTAGACTCCGAAGGGAGCAGCGAAACCTGTGTAGCAGTTTTAACGCTGAAGAAAAAGTCCAAGAATTTTTGTTTTTTATCTTTCAAAGTGCTAAACAACACTGAAATGCACTCACTAGAGAAAAACAGGCGCTGTGTCACTAGTGTCACATAAATCTGAGATCCAGGGCCTGATTAGCAACTTGGAAGTTTGGGTCATTTTTCCACACATCACAGATTCACAGTCTGTCAGTTTTGTTAATGTAATGTTTTTGTTACAAACATTTTAAAATAAGCACAACTTATGTGCAATGTCAACTAACACTGGTCTCAGTCTGGTGATTTGTAGAGGGCTCCTTAGCTAATAAAAACACAAACTAGTTTCTCAACAAGCCAGAGCTCAGCAGAGGAGTCTCCTGGCGGCCTGTTTCTTGCTTTAGCTAAAGGGGACAGGCAGTCTTAATGCAGCAGAAGAGCGCTTTTCTCCAGCCATTTAAGATGTTATGTAAACTGTAGTCTGCACATGATGAGACCTTGGAGGCAGCGTACATGTCAAAGAAAGCAGGGAGTGTGGATGGGGGTCAGTAGGGGCCAAGGAAGATTGTTGCCCCAGTGATTAACTCAGATTAATCTGGCAGTTTGTAGCAGAGAACAGACACTCATTAACCCCAGAACAGTGAACAGCAGCCTGACTTGTTGACTAGAGGTGGAAGTCATGAATGACTTTGCTCATATGAATCACTTTTTTCCCTTGGTCCCCGTATCTTCTTCAGTATAGATGTCTATAAGTGAACACACCCCTGTTCACGTGCTCGTGACATCCAGCAGTAAATCCATCGAGTTCAGTTAGTCCTAACTGGTACTCCCAGGTCAGTACTGAACTAGTCTCTACTATACATAAGGTCAACAACTCAGCAGCCTGTTATTTAAAGTAAAGCTGTCAGACTATGATTGTTCTGAAGTAGCAAAGTATCGCACTGTGAATCAAAAGTGAGCTGACAACAAAGCTCTCAGTCAGCAGTGAGAGGAGCTCCACTGCTAAAAGCTACTGATTCAGACGGTGATAGTGGTGATTCAGTGTGGCCACTTGTCTAAAGGAAGGCACTGTCACTGTGTTGGATTACACAGGAAACAATGCTGTGGGTGTTGTGATGTTTGCCATTTTCTGTGTCCCTAAAAGTCACAAATCCTGTTAAATCCCCTGGCAGAGGCGTTTACATCAGTCACAATATCAAAGTTTTGCAAAGAACAAACATAAGGATTAGAAAAGCAGTGTTACTGTCACTGCTGTCTGTGTTCTCCATAAGCAATGTCAATGACAGTGAGCCAGCATGCATAAAACCAGGACCCTGAAACTAAAGTTTTCAGTAATTGTGGTGCCAAAGGAAATGTCAGGAGGTCGCACAAACCTTTACAATTCGCCCTCTGGAGCTCATGAATTTTTACAGCAAATTTAATGAAAATGCAGTCTGTAGTTGTTGCGATGTCTCTGGACTAACTTGTTAGAAAGACTCTTTCTCCACTACAGCCCTGGCGCCAGCGGGGATAAAAATATGTGAGCGTGACAGTAAATGAGAGGAATCATTATTGGACAGTGTGAAATCCAGCAGGACTGCTAAACTCAGTCCTGATCTGAAGGGCAAACTGTAATTAAAACATGAAACGTGGCAGCCTAATTTGTTGTGGAAATACCTCAGAGGGCAGATTATGAGGAGTTTCCAGCAACACGCAGACGCGCTTCGTTCTCTTGTGACCAAGAAAATGTGCTTCTCTGAATCTCTTAAATGTAGAACAAGTGAGGCTGCTTTATGTGTTGGAGGCATCCTTCTAATACTGATGGGGATCCATCTTCAGTCTACCCTTCAAAGCTCCAAAGCTCTTTATTTCATATAAAAGAATTAGGAATATGAAACATGAAAGTGCAACAGTAGCATCGCCAGATGTTGTGTGAAAAAAATAACAAGCAAGAACAACAACTTCACATTTCAACAGCCACAAAACAATCTAATTATTTGTTTGTTTGATTGACAGATTCATCTTGTACAACCTGTGCTTATCTGTTACTCCACTGGATGGATGTGCTGCTGCCTGATCATGAACACACATTGTTTTTTTATATTATGTTTTTCTGGTATTTTTGCCTTTATTGAATGAGGTAGTGACAGCAGAATGGCAGACGTCACATGATATAGATCCGAGGCCGGATGTGAACAGGGTGGTGTTCTGTGACAGGCCCCCTGTTGACATGCACTGATATTATTATTGTTTAATAGAAAGAATAAATCTGAGCCTTTGTTACATCACATTTATTGTTTGCACTGTGTTGTCACAGCCACCTCTTCCCTAATTTCCTTAGCTGACTGAGGTTACCTTTGGTATCTGTGTCAGACCCACAGGGTTTTCAATAGACTAGTGTCAGTGTGTGATGCCCAGAGCACCAGGTTTGGTCGTGCATTTACAGCAACAAACTGTAGTATGTGAAGGGAGAAAGTCCTCATTAGGAGCTGGTCAGATGTACAACCCCCCATGCATGTTAACATAGGCACTTGTAATCACACTGTACTTCCACATGACATTATCCCAAGGGTAACAACACACAGCTTTAGCTGGTAGTACAGAAGCAATTCAGTGTCAATTAGTACTCTGATTCTGAACTGTCCTAAGACACTGTATTGTAACACACATTGCATTTAATGGTGCCTGCGCTGCTGCTGTGGAGTTCTTGTTATCACTGTGTTTGTACTCTTTCACCGCTGTCTCCACGATGAATTCCTTGACATGAAGCTTCCACGTTTGAACCAGCTCAATGTAATTAATGAGGAATTCAAGAGAGACTGTGGAGAAAACCTGGCTGGTTTGTTACCTAAAAAAAAAACAGTGTAAAAGCTGCCGCTGATGAGTTTTGTAAGTGTCACGTCGCCCATTACTGAATAACTCTTCTCAGTCTCCAGTTTTTTTTCCTTTGAACTCGTCTTTCTCCAGGTTGCATCAGCGACATGTGATGCACATAAATGAATAATTTTTATTGGGATTGTCAAAAACTGCCACAGCCTCCATCTGATGGCTACTGAGATCGCTGCCTGTGTGTGTGTTTGTGTTACTCCTACATGCACACTAGATAAGAAATTTATCCTCAGAGTGACTCTCGCTAAAGCAAAAATCAACTCAGCTTTCTAAACAAAATATTTCCAATTTTAAATCTTCATAATTACAGAGTTCTTGGCTTCAATTATCCTCAAATATTAATTTGCTGAAATACTGTATGTAAGGTCTTTTAGATTTCCACATAACCTCATTTCTGACATTGCTGCCAGGCCCGTTCAACACTACCAGAGTTCTGTGGAGCATTTAGCCGTGCATGCTTCAGTTTCTTTAAGTGCACTAAAAAAAAAGGAAGAAACTCGTGATATTTGATTAATGATTAATCAGTTAATCTGAAAAACTGACTTGGTGAAAAAGGCAAAGTGGACTGTTGTTGTAGATGACTGTGGTTCAGTGGGTACAGCACGGCTACACCCCTAACGCACGCCTTTCCCTGTTACCTGCCTACAAATACTTCTGGTCTTTACTTGCAGAGTACTTTTGTTTCTCGTTAACATCTGGCTCACTCTAACCATGCTGGCCTTCCACAGCGGTTTGTGGATTCTTTGTGGGTCTTCCTGTCCCTCGTGTGTTGTCTCAGCCTTCCTCCACCTTCAGCTCCATACTGAAACAGAAATAAATGGCATTGATGTCATCTCGCTTTGAGAAAGAAAGCACAGTAAGTTATGATTATTTTGTGAAAAGGGAATCTGTTAAAATGTTACAACAGAATTTGAAAACATGCCTAAAGCTTTTTATTTATGTTATTAATGTTACCTATGATGGGGTCACTTGGCTTCTTAAACACAAACAACATTAAATGTTTATGCTGCCATGTATTTATTCTGAACTCAGAATTGTCCAAAAAATGCTATCAGAAGCCTCCTGTTTGTCACCTGAATGACACACAGCCACACCTGAACACTTCCTCACAGTCACAGCTCTTACGTTTGCAGCAGCAGAAACAGTGATGTTTTATTCATGGAGGGCTGCTGCTGTCGCCTCGACAACATCCCGGTCATGGCAGTCTGACAGGGATGAAGAGGAGAATCGCTAGATGTCTCATTTCCCAGCTCATCCTGATAAGGTTTAGTAAAAAGGTTTAAATGGCAGTGACAGGTGTCGGCCTCTAGACTTCACTTTACATCACTTTGCTGTTAATTTTTCCCCTGTTATCTCTCTCGTCCTATTTGTCACCCTGTCTCTTTTTCGTTCCCGCTCTCTCTTGCTCTCGTCAGTCTTTCATTTGGAGTCTCTCTCTCTCTCTCTTTTTGATTGTTGTGGCCTGAGGCAGTGTTGTGTTGGCAGTTGTCATCATTCAGTGGAAAAAATGTATTTTCTCAGCTGTTTTATTTCTTTTCTTCATCTTGCCACAGTATCCATCCCCTGTTTTAAAGGATTAGATTATTTAGATGTGACATCTTCAGCACTTTCCTTTTTCTTTTTCAAAAGCTCTGTGGAAGACGGGCAGCAAATTTATTTTTCAGTCAAAACTTGTACTATATTTTGTTTACATGCACTTTGAAATTGAATTTATAAGAATATTGGCATTGAGAGGGGGAAAATCTGGAGGTGGGTCAAGTTATATATATATATTTGCAAACCTCCAAATCAAACCATCACTTTGTAGATCAATTTCTTCACCTTCCAGCTTTTTACACAGAATTTTTCTTTTAACATTTAGTCATTTTTATTTTTTTATGTTTTGTTTTTTATGAATTTTACATCATCCTGCAAAAGCTCCACTTACACTCATTTCAGTGCTAACCCTTTGTTCAATAAAACAGCTGTGGACAAACACTTTAAATACAAAACAGAAAAACTTAAATGTCAAAAGAGACAAATATAGTACATATAATTGTTTTTGTGATAATAATTGGCAAGGCCAAAATCAGCCCTTTAGCATCACTATGTACAGTAAGTAGTCCTGATGCTAGTAGACAGAAATAAAACTAAAAACATATTCATTCTGAGCTGTTGTTTTAATACTTTACTCTATGTTGTCATTTATAACAGAATGGTTGGTTATCAAAAGGCATCACAAAAGGAAGGCAAGTTAGTGTAAGGCCACTGCTATACAAAATGAAAAAGAAGCTAAAAGGTTAGCATAGTAATGTTAGCTTTCCCCTACAAGAACAGCCTCACTGCAAAATGTAGTTGTAAACACATTGTCTGATGGTGTGACAAGGCTTTATAGTTGGAGAACTGAAACACCACACCTTGTTTTCACTGGACAGTGATATGAAGTGGATTTTGTTTCATTGTGTGTGTTGGCCCAGCAGCCCTGACGGCATGAATACAGAGTGGCTGCAATTTCCCTCGGGGTGTCAGGCCCGCGTCCCAGCACCGACAATCATCAGGAAACAAATTCGCATCTTTACTCAGAGGATTAAAGAGCTGGTCCTGATTCAACATAGCTTATTTAATCCACATTTTCTGTGTATATGAGGAGGTGGATGAAAGGCAAATATCTCTGTGTTTTCTTTTGGTGCTTTGACCTGTTTCATTTGTAACCACCGAAATATTAATAACACAACAGGGATATGAAAAGGTTTTTACCAGCAAATTGATCAGTATGAAGGGAGGCAGCTGCTGTTTGTGAATAAGAAAACAACATTTCACTCTAATGAGTAATAACCGCACTTATGAAAAGGTCGGAAAAACATTCAGTGTTTTAACAGCAGAAAATATCAACTGCGGAGGTATTCAGTGTCAGATGGATGCACTGCAAAACATGTCAGCATCTTAATTTAACTCCAACTCATATTCACAAACAAGAGGAAGACTGAATAAAACCAAATAACCATTTCTTGTTTTGAATAAACCTTTTCAGAGGAGTTTGTGAAATGCTGTATGTCTTTACATGTCTGTATCTCGATGCAAAGTGGAATGTTAAATGTTAAATCATGTTGATCTGAACTCGAGAGTGCATGTGGACCAAGCTCATTTTATTTGAGCCACGCTAATTGAGAACATTTGATCCAGACAAATATTTTCACAGCTTCTGGATGTGTTCCAATTAAATTCAGTAAGGTTGTTACAGCCTCTAATGATGAATGTCATTGCTTATCTCTTTTTATTTAGCTCCACAGGAAAGTCAAACTTGTCCAGCACTTCAGCTCAATCAACACTTGAGTCCACACAGATTCATACCCCTGTTGACAGAGCATCTCAGAACCTGATGCCCGAAGTCTTGTCATCTTTCACTGTTCATTAATAGTATTAGAGTGTCTGAATTCAAAGTATGATGTTCATGCACTAAATACAGCCCCAAAACATGGAACTGCAACAAGCAATGCACAACACTCTACAGATGCTACAAGTCACAGGTTTGCTCACTCAAATGAGGTAGATGCGACAGCCACATAGCAAAGGTCAAGATGATAATGAGATATATACAGTATGCAAGCAGTTTATTTAACAGAAGGGAACTCAGACAATATCAACATTTCAACAATATCAACTTCTTCTCGGTGGGTAGCTGGAAAGGAAAAGGACCCTGTGTGGAGAGACTTTAGTGAGAAAATGAACCTGAAACAACCAGAGTGAAGCGACATGCTCCCATCCCCTTTACACCATTGGCTGCGCAGGTGTATCTTATGAAATTTTACCAGAAAGAACAACACTTTAAATGATGCACTCTTAAGGACGAGTTTATGCTTTATTCATGGCTCATTAAACACTTCATATTGATTTAAATGACACTTTAGTAGTTATAAGGGACAGTATATAAACCCTTGTACTTTCTTAGTTTCTAGTAAGACTTTATATCAGCAGTGATGTTAAACATATGACTAAGCCTGCAGCTGCTGTGGAATTAACAAACAGAAAACAACATTTTTGAAACATAATGTTATTTGGTCCACTTTATACATTAATATATATTCACAAGCTATGAAGCATGAAATATCAATAATTAAAGATGTTGAAGGAATAAACTGAAAGTCCACTGTGTTTCTTGGAGGAACATCAATAAAAGATATTCAGAGCCAGATTCACAGAAAACTTTTAACTCAGCAGCTCAAACTGTTTCACACTCCGAGTGTCTGCTGCTCCTATGAGATAAAATCAGGGCTGAAGTCGTCTATCAGTCAGAATATCAGAGTAGCAAAGAGAAGCTACTCTAAAAAGCTGAAAAGACAGTTTTCAGCCAGCAATGCATGTTTGAGAAGCCACATCCAGTCCACACCCCTCACCCACCTCACCTCAGACCCAGCAGCTGCTCCCCCAACAATCACCACCCTTCCCTCCAGCCCCCCACCTCTAACGATCTGTGAAAAGGATGTGCGTGGCCTTTAAAAAAAAAAAACAACTAAAGATCAAAAACGCTCCAGGCCCGGATGGCGTGACCCCCTCCTGCCTGAAAGCCTGTGCTGATCAGCTGGCCCCCATCTTCACTCTCACCTTCAACAGATCACTGGAGCTGTGTGAAGCCCCCTCCTGCTTCAAACGCTCCACCATCATCCCAGTCCCCAAGAAACCCTCCATCAGTGGACTCAACGACTACAGACCTGTCGCCCTGACATCTGTAGTTATGAAGTCCTTTGAAAGACTGGTGCTGGCCCACCTGAAGGACATCGTAGACCCCCTGCTGGACCCCCTGCAGTTTGCCTACCGGGCAAACAGGTCAGTGGATGATGCAGTGAACATAGCACTACATTACATCCTGCAACACCTCGACTCCCCAGGGACCTATGCACAGGTCCTCTTTGTGGACTTCAGCTCAGCGTTCAACACCATTATCCCGGACATCCTCCACTCCAAACTGACCCAGCTCACTGTGCCTGCCCCCACCTGTCAGTGGATTACTAGCTTTCTGACAGACAGGAAGCAGCAGGTGAGGCTGGAGAAAACCACATCCAGCACCTGGACAATAAGCACAGGTGTCCCCCAGGGATGTGTGCTCTCCCCTCTGCTGTTTTCACTCTACACCAACGACTGCATCTCGAAGGACCCCTCTGTCAGGCTCCTAAAGTTTGCTGATGATACACGGTCATTGGTCTCATCCGAGATGGTCACGAGTCGGTCTACAGGTTGAATGGCTGGTCCTGTGGTGTGGTCACAACAACCTGGAGCTGAACACGCTCAGAACAGTGGAGATGACAGTGGACTTCAGGAAGAGCCTATCTGGCAAACTGCATCTAAACTGTGTGTATATACTTCTAAGTACTTTATTCTTATGTTCCTAATGCACATTCCTTTTCTTTTTTCTTTTCTTGTTCTCTCAGTCTTATCTTGTCTACTTGTTGCCTTAGGGAAGCAGAACATTGTACATCCACACTGAGAGCCAATGCACCACAGTCAAATTTCTTGTATGTCCAATGCACCTAGCCAATAAAACTGATTCTTATTCTGAGAAGAAAATGACAGCATTCAATTATTTACCTAATTAACTGAGCTAGCTCAAAAAATACTATTGTCAGGCAACACATGAAAAATAGCATTGCTATGGCAAGAGTGAGACCATGACCAGCAGTGATGGAGTGGATCAGCTTACTGAGAAATGATCACATTATTGATTATTGATGAAAGGCTATAAAACAATTTGATTGTTTGCAAAGTGATTTTGAAGCTGTTTTAATAATTTCATTTCATTTTAACAGACTCTGAGATCCAAGTGATTTTGAAGCTGTTTTAATAATATCATTTCATTTTAACAGACTCTGAGATCATGTGTTCTGTCAGCATGCTGTCATGTTCCCTCACTGCGTATACACTATAATGAACACCTCAGACAAACACACACACACTTAGACGTACCTGCCGTAATAAACCCAGCTTTTGCCCTTTCACAGCCGCCACAGTGATCACACACTGAACCTTTGGTTTGGCTCTTCCTGCTGTCTGATGATTCTCATTTACCTTCACTGAGGCTCCATATTTGACTGTGGTTCACTTCAGGCCAAGGTCATTTCACACTGTGACTGTAAAGACCACTGCTTGTCAGTGGTTAAGCTTAACACAAACAGGGCCTGGACTGTAAGTGAGACACAAGGCAGGTTTCACACATCATTTCCTTTTATTTTTTATTTTTTTAAATCTCTCCTGTGACCTCGCAATGAGAGCTGAGAAGTCACTTCCTCCTGGAGGGGAATCGTGAGCTGTCAGGAAACAGAGCTGATTACATGGACATCTAAATTACTGAAGCAAGTTAATATTTCTCCAACATATGTTTGATTGTGAAATGGGAGCTTCCTGTTTGTTGTCATGAGGTGTATCCCTCATGTAATGACCTGCCTGCAAGTTGTCACCAACTGCCCCAAGCACAGATTAAGGTCCGCAGGTCAGCTGGGAGCTGGGAACCGCAGAATTGTCCTTTATGTTGCTTTGTCCACTTGTGGTGTATCATCCGCCCACCCCCACTCCCCTTCTGGGACCAGATCAGAGCATACATGCATCACAAGCAGCAGAGCTGTTGTTGAGGTCACCATCAGCAAGTTTATGTTCTGCTTTCAGCAGATTAACAAGACTCATCAGCAAATTTCAGTGTGCTAGTCGGCTGCGGGCGGCAGCAGCAGGCTGCGAGCCATCTGTGGAGCTGTGCTCTGCTCCAACTGGGTCTGTGGGTCTGTTTATGTGACAGGAATCTGCCAATACAGACAGATGATACTTCATTCTGATTGGCTGAGGGCCGTGCATTATTTTCAGTTAACAACATGGATTAAAGGTCAAACCAAAAACCAAAATTTAAACAGCTGTTTCTACTGTACAAATATATTATATGGAGGCCATGGCAGGAATCCGTTTTCCATTTCAGTGTGAGTTAATCTCGGTTGCTCATTATGAGTACATATTATGTGCAGTCTTCTGTACAAACTGACTTTTCCCCTCAATTTATTTACAACCAGCCACATTTCAGAGCTTTGTTATTATTATTGGAAGTTAATAACCAGTGTCAACTTATTATATGACGCGTTGCTTAATTTTAATTTCCAATTAGCACAATACCTGACAGTGTTTAAGTTAATGACACACTGTTCATTAAAAGACTGGTTAATGGTGCATCTCAGGTATTAAATATCCTGTAAACGGGGAGTATGTTTGTGTTGCAGATGACAGCAGAGAAGAAGAAGAGAATCAGATCATCAAGGTCGACTGGACCTCAGAACAAAATGCCACCCTCTCCTGACCTTTAAAAGCATGCTAAACTAGCAAATGTGTCCAGTTCATAAAGCCATGAGGTAAGCATGTATGATGTCCTGTTCTACCATTAGGGGAAGGGTGGAGCTTTTTTTAGCAGGTGCGCTCTATTATCTGTCATCAAATCCCCCTCTGAACAGGAACAGCTGATGTTGCGGAAATACAAGGAGACCCAAATAAGCTCAATCAACAGAACTGATAATATATCATATCCTGTGTGTGTGTTTCTCTCCTACTTTCCAGACAGTGGCCCATTTTTCAGCCACTTCACTCGTTACCCACAATAACCTCTATAGGGTCAACCATAACCCCACTGAGAGGGCGTGGTGAGCAGCTCGGTGCCTTTGGAGAAGCAGGGCATCACTTCTGTCCGTCCAGCCACCCAACTGTGCCAAGGATCCCAAAAAGTGTGCACAGCAAAATAAAGTAGGGAGCCAGACAAAACTATAGAGCAATAAAGGTGGAGGGAGAAAGGGGAGTAAGGAGCCAGTACAGATGAGGAAAGGGTGGTGAAGTAAAGCAAAAAGCAAGGAAGAAAAAAAGGAAGTAGGGCAAAAGAGAAGGTAAGGCAGGAAGTGATCATGAAAGGAAAGGAGAAGGAAGTGCAGAAAAGGTGGGGGCAGGTAAGCAAGGAAGGAATTAGCAATGAGGAAAGGAGGAGGTAAAGAAAGGAGAGCTGGGAAGAGAACATTTAGTGAAGGAAAGGCAGCAGTAAGTAAGGAAATGACAACTCGGAGGAGGTAGGAAAAGAAAGAATAGAAAGGAAGAACTATACAGAATTTTAAAATATGACAATAGGAACAAATATATTTAGAAAAGGAGAGGAAAGAAAACATATGGAAGTGGAAAGAAACGTGTAGGTAAGACAGGAAGATGTAGAGAAGAAAAAGAAAGCACCTGAATTTTTAAGCACTGAAAGGGCACAGTGACCATTTTTCTTAATCTTTAGCAGTGACACAATGTGCCACAGCTCCTCAGACAAAATACTGGGCCTCATGCAAGAGCCAGTCATAAGAACAGATTTGTCACTAGACAATTTGTGTCATTCACCAATTTTCGATTAGATACATGTGAAACTGAGGAGTGGTCGAGACGCTGAACAGAGCACATTAATTTAACTCACTCGTTGTTAAAAAGTTCCAGTTGTTTTGGCTCCTCTGATAAGAATATGACTCTGCTGAGCAGACCTGAAGCTCTGCACTGTAACATTCTTCTGTTTACTCATGTATGACATTTCAGTGAATGCTACTTTGTCACAAAATGATTGAGAAGCCCTGTCTGGCAGTTCTAGGGGTGGTGACTATGCTAATGTTCAAATCTCATGAACACACACCTCCTCATGAACAGGTGGCGTTAATCAGTCCCAGAAGAGCAATTTACTGGTTCATTCAGTTAAGAGAGTTTGGTGAATCTGACTTGGAACATTCAAACAGACAAGCCTCACAGAAAAAAAAGTCAGAGAGAGTTAGAACAAGAACACAAAAATGTTCTTGCAAAAGATCCATTGTTTTCAGTTTTGGCTGTTTTTCAGACTGTTTCTGAGTCATTCGCTGTCACATTCTGTTTCTCTCACTTATGTCACTTCTCCCTCGCAGATCTGCTTCCTCTGTCACTTTTCCAGTCGAGGAAATGACAGAGCTTCATGGTCCTGTGGTGCTGAGTCGCTGCAGACCTGTTAGTGTCAGTATACAAAATAAGGGCAGCCGAATCATTCACATTCATACACTTCAGAGCAGCGCACCGTGAGTGTTAGGCTGGATCTCAGAATGGCCCGTTACATTTTCATTTTACAGTCTGAGGGGTTTAACTGACACTCTAACACTCAACAAGAAGCTTAAATTTGAGATTGGCAGCTGTAGAGGCAACCAGCTGTAACATCAACACAAGAGCCAGCACACAGCAGCCGGAGGAAAATCGGGGAATGATGTTAGTTTAACAGCCATACCTTAAAGGGTATTATGGTTCATTACAGCTTGGGTCTTTTTTGTATTGTTTTTGCCACTGTTCTGATTGGTAATAATAGCATAACAAAATTAATTCTGCTAAAGTAATATCTGACATCTGGGAATTCTATTACTTGTTACAAATGAAAAATTTTAAATACATCAGACCACTTTATGGTTTTTGGAGGTAAAACTGAAAGTGACAGTGTCTGAAACCCATAATAATTCCTTTTTTTCCAATACAGGAGGGTAAAAACAGTGAACTCTGAGTTATGTTTACTAAAGACGTAGGAAATTAGTTTACTCGGCCAGGTGTTACCACTTAACTCGAGGAAGTGTCTTCATAACAGAGACAAGAATATTCAAAAACTATTTGCATTAAAAATGACATTTCTTACAACCTTACAAAACATGCAAACAAAATTTAATCACATGGTTTTGTGAAAATATTGATTACTACTACTCCAAGGACTTATGTAATTCAAATCAAAGGAGCTTATAGCTTGAAAGGTTTTGCTTGTAGTGGTATATCATCTATTCTGTGGCTTTATGGAGCGTTTTAGCCTCTCTTAGGTCCTACATCTGGGCTTCTGGCACATTTATGAACAGTATGATTCAGTCTCAGTGTTCCAGAGACAGACACTGTCACAAACACAGGTAAAAAAAAAGTCATGATAATTTTGCCATGCGCCTGCTTGAGGTAACACACATTTGCTAACCTGTCAGAGTTGGATCTGCCTTCATTCTAAGCTAGGCTAACCATGGACCTATTTCTGTACTGGATGAGCAGATTTCCATTTTATGATCTAACTGAATGTTTTTAAATTGTTGGACTTTTTAAAAAATAATCTTTCTTTACCTAACTACAGTGAGCAGCATGATAGAAAGTAGATTTCCTTCCTCTGCTGAAGCTGCAGTTGTGGTTGACACCCACATCAGTTCAGCATGGTGAGTTTCATTCTCACTCATCAGCACCAGCTCATTAAAAAGATCAGATCGGGCTGTTGACTCTCTAATAGGCCTCCTGCAGCTCCTTAAACGCAACATTTGCTAACAACCAACAGTCCTGTTGTATGTCTTTCATTCATCTTCCTCTGAACCAAATCCTTCCTTTAGCACTCACCTTGAAGAATTCCCAAAACATCACCCGCTTTTGTTAGGCAGATCACTGAGCTTGCTTCCCTGTTTTTCTTCCTTCTTTTTTCAAAAATTTCTAACACTGAATTGTATTTAGCAAAGTACTCGAGGCAAAGGACTTTTCATTCCCAACCGTACTGAGAGCACACAAAAGCAGCCATTGTTGGTAGTCTAATGGGAATGTTAACTGCAAGCAGGCAGAGCCA
>NW_018127901.1:1907518-1907994 GCF_001952655.1 Monopterus albus
GCAGGAATTTGTGAGCTAAAGGGAAAAAGCTTTTTTTTTTTTGGATCCCTGCTCGGATGCATTGGCTTTCATCTCTCAGTGCTCTTAAGTGAGAGGCCTGCTGTTTGTGGAGGGAGAAAGGGAATCAAAGCCAGTGATTACAAGTGAATATTTGCAGAGGTTTGAAGAAATGAAGAAAAGAAATAAAGAGAGAAGAAAGAAACTACATAAAAAGAAGTAAAAATTGGAGAAAAGTTAAATTTGCCATATTCAAAAAGTTGCTGGCTGTGTGCTCCCTGCAGGAGCTGTGGCCTCCAGCAGCTCCTCCTCATCTCCATGCAGAATAGGTCTCTCTTTGTTCAGAGAATCCAAATTGTTGTTTAAAAAAAAAAAAAAATCACACCATCATGTTCCATTATTTTGCTCTTTCAGCATCTACAAGAGGAGCACTCTATGTTTCTTCAGCACCAGAACAGCTCTCTGCTCTGTTTGGGATC
>NW_018127901.1:1908016-1919395 GCF_001952655.1 Monopterus albus
AGGAATTAGTCTTTAGTTTTCCCCATTTTTTAACCTGTGCACCTCAGGGCCTCACACCTCTTTACTATGAGCCCTTTGGGAGAGGGTTCTACAAGATAGAAAAGCCTACTGTAGTAGGTCAAGTCCATTTCAGCATGGAGGCTGTGTGTGTGTGTGTGTGTGTGTGTGTCGCTCAGTTCCTTTAGATAACATGGAATTAAATGGCAAGTTATCAAGCAGCAGCATGAAGGGGAAGAACCAGAAGGGAGTTTTAACTGAATATCAATAGGAAGTTCTGAGCTTTAATGGAGGCCACTGGAGGTCAAGAGGGAGGAAACTGAGTGGAAGGTCAAAGATTTTTCAAGTCAAGTCAAGCTGTGTGTGAGGTTAACTTACACAGGAAAGAGGCTGGAAACAAGAAGAACAGGAAGAAAAGGGGTATCATGGCTCCCCCGCAGAGGAGCGCCGCTCTGCCCCCCTTGATGCTAATCCTCTGAAAGCTGTTTTCTAGTGAGGATTAGTGCCAGCGAGAACAAGGCTTAGAGCTCTCCGCCGAGTCGAGATGAGAAATCGAATACAGGTGCTTGTCGGGGGCTGAGCCCAATGACTTTTCTGTGTGCAATATCATACAGGGGGCTGGCTCTCGCTGCACCAGCTGGTATTACATCCTTCAGGGTGATATTGTTGGAATTCAGGCCAATGCTGACTCGTGCAGAACAAAAAAAAACTCCTCTGATGCTCAGTGGATCCTCTAACCCAGAAATCACAACTTCCTCTCCCCACACAGGATGAGGTTATTCTGCTGTTTGGGATTATTATCAGTACTGACTAATTTACTAAAGTGCTTTTCAGTAACTTGGTTAGTTATTTGCACTGCTGAATGTATATCCAAAGGTTTGATGAATGCCCGTCACCAGCTGTAAAAACCCAAACAGATCCGGTTTACAGTAAGGTGAAACAGAGACATTGCTTTAGCTGTGCTCTCTGATGATCTGTTACATCATGTGTCTGTGTTCAAAAGTTGGATGAAATGTTTTTTGTAGATCTGCATCTTCTTGTGTCAGAGCCAGAAAACAGTGACAGAAATATGGTAACAAAAATAGGGAGGACTTTTACTAAGATTTATGCAGCTTGTTTGGTTGTGGGTTGACTTTACTGTAAAAACTAAAGATTGAGTTCTGTGACTAACATGTTAATATTACATAAAATATGAACTCTTCAAAACATCACAGTCCAGAGTCCATGCTAATAACTAGAATTTATGTGTTGACTGAAAATGACTTGGTTGTCTCAGACAAACGAACAGCCTCTAAAGCAGAAAACAGTAAAATGACCACAAGTCCGCCTGAATAATGAAGTGAGAATGGCACACCAGTCCTGTCTGTACTTTTGCTACTGTTGCATTTTCTGGTATTTATTATGCTTTGTTTGTGTTTCTGTGTACATACACTTGTGCATGTGTATTTGAACTAAGACAGTAAGCTTCCGTGACTAGTACCCTGCTCTCAGCTATCAAAAGTAAAACATGTCTTACTGAATCTGGATCATTTTCAGGCACTGATGTGATGCTCATTGTTGCTACTGCATCATTTACAATTGAAAAGTTCTTTTATTTAAGCAGATTATCTAGAATATATCTCTCCAAAGTACCCGCTAACTGCAGCTGTCAGGTAAATTTCCACGTGAAAGATTGTGGAGAAAAAGTCTCAAAAAGTAACTTTGTGAGTGAAGTAGCAGGTTGCAGTTACAATACTTGAGTATTTGCTCAGGTGTGAGTTCTCAGTGAAGCAGCAGCAGCTAATGAGCCTGTTCTGTTTTCTCAGTGATGATATTTAATTTTAAACCTGATGCAGCAGAACATACATACAGCCTGTTGTACATTATATAAAAATAAACTCCCAGCTCGTCCTTGTTCAGGGGATTCTTTTCTGTCAAGAGCTTCTGCTTAATTTTTCCAGGCAGCCAGCTGGTGCGGCGGTGTGTACGTGTATGTTGTGTCCCCTGAGGTTGGCGGCTCGGCACTTGTAATGCATGGCCGTGTTCACCTGTTCGACACGGGAGACGCATCGCCTCCTCTGCTGAGGCTGCAAGACTGATGAGGAGGAGAAACAGCAGCATCGGCGCTCCTGGAGGTGACCCAGCTCCGCTCGGCTCTGGAGCGCGGCCGGGCAGGAGGGACGGCAACGGGAAGGTCGACAGTTCAAGGTGCCTTTGAGCAAGGCACTGCACCCACAATGGCTCCCAGTGGATAGAGGGAGTTGTGTTGCTGTGGCCCACTTCCTAACCTTATACTCAAACTTTAAGATATGCATTATATAATGAGGATGATGGTGCACTAGTTAGTCAGTTAATGGATTTAAGTAATACTTAACTGGCAGCTGTGGTATGAGTGAAACATTTAACATGTCAAAACTTTGCTAGTAGTAAGAAAAACTAGAATTCATGGTGTCTGTGGTTTCTGAGGTGTCTGTGGAGCTGCCTCTCTTCAGCTGGAACCAAACTGAGCCACTTCTTGAAAACAACCATGTGTTTTGTCTTCACTTCACACTTTGTAATGTTTGGGGGAACATGGCTGTTGACCCTCTGTTCCCTTGTGCCTGACCACCTTTGCATATTCACAAGCCACAGTACAACTAGTCAGGAATTATTCTCCAGCTCCTCCTGTCCACATGTTAAAGTATTTATGAGAAATTCTATAAATATTTAAGGGAACTCACTGCACTAATATAAAGGGAGAGGACACTTACAGTTATGATGGATTGGCAAGTTAAAAGAACAGCCAGGCTACATAACCTAGTGCTTTTCTTTTTACTAGTTTTATACATAAAATGAACATCTATTACAGATAAAACACCTGTTAATATATATATTTTGGTTTCATCAAAACTGTAATTCTTAAACTGTCTACTTGCCTTTGTCCTGAGTCTTGTTCATGGCAAGATGGTGAGTCCATCACTGTCCATGAGATGTAAAACAGGTCGGGTATCTGTGCACAACAGTAATGACCTTAGTGCATCTCGCTGCTCTGTGGAAGTTTCCAGCTGTGGTGTGGTCGCTGATGTTTTTCCCCTCTTCGGTTTCCTGGAGCAGAACGGATCCAAAGGCCACAACCCATCAGCTCCCTCATCAATACCTGATAACCTTTCTGTGAGAAACGCACCACGCCTCCATTTCTACAAATAAACAATGTTCCTAATCAATAGCACCCTGTTCAATAAAAGGAAAAGTGCAACAACACATTATGGACTCCAGCTGATTCTTAACTTTGCAATTAGCTGAGGCCTGGTGGCCACGCCTGCCACTCACTGCTCCCCCCCGCGGACCACCAGCAGCATCAGCCTTGTCACGTCCAGCCTTCGCCTGTGTGGTGACGAGCTCGCCGCTCATTACCAAGCAGTGGGCAGTGCTCGTCATTTGTGTTCTCATTAACGAGCAGCAGGTCTTCTAATTAAACAGCTCAGTGGCTGCTAAGTGGCTTGTCTTTATTTTCCTGAACGGGATGATTTGTTTGTTACACCCCCAACAAAACACCCCCACCACTGCACACAGCAGTCCCTGGCGCCTCGGTATTGATGAGTCAACCTGCTGTTTGCTTCTGTGATGACATGGCCCACAGCTGAAAGAAGCTTTGCTGCTCATATGTCACTGACCAAGACGAGTGTCTGAGTAAATTATTTCAGTCTACAGTTACTTGTCATAGAGCAAATAAAGAACTAGACGGAGAGTCGTGCCGTAGTCCCTTCACAGGCTGCCCATGCTCATTACACCTAAATGTGACAGTGTTAGATGCAACAAATGTCCAGAAGGAGATATACTAACAGCAAATATGCAGATTTATAGTGCTGCAACGATTAGTCAGCCAGTTAGAAAATTAATGTGCAGTTAATTCAGGCCAACAACACCAGGGTAGTGACATTCATGGACCACAGAGGATGATCTAAATTGAAATTAATGACCACCCCGTCTCGCCTCTCAGCACTATCAGGCAGGACAACGCATGTCAAAAACTGATTGTTGAGATTTTTAAAATTTGTTACAAGCATTCACAGTCATACAATTCCCAGCGAGTGTCTATGCGGTGACTTGTCACGGACAAAAGTGTTGCTCAGAGAAAGAGTTTGGCCTCAGATTCTCACACCAGAGTCATATTTTATTCAGCTATGCTGTTTTCAATGACAACATCAAATGTTCTTCAAAATGAGTTTCCTGAATTATTTTTTGCATGTTTTATGTAAAACAAAGATCCATGTTTACAACATTATGGAATAAAAGAAAGCAGCAGTGCTGTGTAGCCACAGCAGCACTGCTAGTGTGAAAGTACATAATTTATTCCCCATTTCATTTCAAGTCCCTGAAATCTGGAGGTGAGTTAGAAAGAGCAGAAGGAGGGAAGGGAAGAAAAGAAGAACAGGAGAGAGGAATGTCTGTGACTGTCACACTGGTGGGCACGGAGCCGTGAATAAGGGAAGAGGGGAAAAAAGAAAGCGATCCCATTTCATCTCCGCGGGAACATGACAGAGGAATAAAAGCAATACTGAAGTTCAATGGGCCCTGCAGATTTTCTTCCACATGCAATTTGTCACAAGCAGCGAGGTCCATCCACTGGAGCTCCACTACTGCTGCTGCCACTGTATTTGTTACAGTGCGTATTGTTAGAGGAAGCGCTACAACCTGCACGTCCATGAGTGTGTGTGTGTGTGTGTCCTTTGTCCTACTTGGGGACTACAGTCACACTTTAAGAGTAACTCCACATTAATCTTGTTCTAGAAGAGAAGTACTGCTGCACTGACCTCTGTGGGTTAAGAGGTTCAAGTCTGTTGTGCTTGACCACACCCAGCTGTGATGTAGTGTCGTACTCTAGTGCACCGGTAACAGCTGCACTGCACAGGCTCTGGACAGTGCATGAAGCAGCTGGAGGAGGCTGTAGTTGGTTTTTAATATCTAAGGCTGGCATCTTCCCCCACAGACTAACAAGTCACAGATTTTCTGTTCCATAGATCTTCAGTGTTGTCCAGAATCATAGGCTGGGAAACAGCCACAGGGTTTAAACCTGTGACTTTACAGATGCACGAAACATTGTTCACTGCAGCGGCCTGTCGTGTTTACCCGACTTCAGCTGAGTAGTGAATGTGTTGTTTTCACTCCAGTCAAACTTGTATTTACTCGTACTGCGTCAAAGAGAATAGCAAGGAAAAGCCCACTTAGCTCACACCACCAGGCACTAGCAGAGTGTTCTCAGATTGAGTCTGACCGGGCTGTGGAGTTTGCAACTGTTCCAATTCCAAGTTGGTTTGGGTTTTTTTGCAGCATGATAAACATGCACTGGTGAGAGGAAGAACTACAACATGACCTTTAAAGGCCTAAAGTTCAGATGATTGGTGTTTACTGTAGATGCAAAAGGAGCAGGATTTGGCAGGAGAGTTCAATCAAGAGCAGTGTGAACCTAATGAGGCACAATAAGTGAAAACACCTGCACAGGTGGACCAAAGCTGTGGAGGCTTGAAGTTAAAAGGTGCACTCAGTCTGGCCATCAGTCTGTTCACCCTGACAAGGATAAAATTCTTACCACTTGTGTGATTCAACTGTGGCTGAGCAGGTTTATGAAAATCAAGATGTTCCCCCAGGCCAGGATGGACACTTTCACTATGTGCTGCAGATAAACATACATAGCATTGTTTCCCTGAATGTGACTTGTCCTGAAGTCTGTCAATGTCACACGATGATACACACATGCAAAATAGCAGTTTTATGAACATTTAAAAATATATTGCTTAAAGATGAACACAATAGTTGACTGATGCAATATACCAGGGGTGTCAAACTCAGTGGCACAGGGGGCCAAAACCCAAAGCACACTTTAGATCACGGGCCGAACAGGATAAACATTTATTGAACAAACTAAAACTAAACGTTTTTTAACATAAATATGAATCGAAACAGACAGGATACAATATTATTCCAAAATAAATAAACTTGAACTTAAAATCACCAACCGTATTTCTGCTAAGCCTTACATTAGCAAACACCTGCTTTTTGTCTGGACACCAGACGTCTCACACTTTCATCATGCAGCTCTTCAGAAACTCTCCCTCGGTAAATGTCCGGGCTGATTTTCTCCTCTGTCCCAATAAAACTTGCTTTCACAGCAGCTTCACTGTGTGATTTAGCTTTGGTGAAAACGTCTGCTGTGATGTCAGATTCCTCTTCAACTCCTCTACCTTCTGTAGCTTCTGCTCTGCATCACGTTTCTCAGCTTGTCCTGATGTTTTGTCTCGTAGTGCCGTCTTAGGTTATATTCCTTAATTACAGCCACATTAGCTCCACAAATAAGACACTTGGGTTTACCAGCAATGTCAGTAAACATATACTCAGCCTGGTATGTTCGGTTGCGCTGCATTATGGGATTTGTAGTTTGTGTGTTATCAAAATGGGCCATTTAAAAAAAAGAAATATAAAATGATCTCGCGGGCTGGATGTGGCCCGCGGGCCTTGAGTTTGACACATGTGCCATATATGATGGAAGTCTTTTGGGGGTGTGGCGGGATTTATTTTCTCCTTTGGTAACACACATTCCAGCAGGGAGAAAATAGCAGCATCCTAAGTGCGACACAACATATCAGCTCTATGAATTTATCCATAGACTCAGCCCATCATTACACAACTGACTGGCGGCTTATTCATCACAGAAGCATGCTGGGAGATGATGTGCTGTATGTCCCACAGGGCTGTGGGTGGAACTGCAGTGTCAGGAGTACTTCACATACATACTCGCACACTCTGCCCAGCATTTTGTAGGTGGTCCTCATTTCTCTTTCTCTTTCTCTTTAATGGTTTGTGTTTTGTCCTTTATAACTCAATAAAACACTTTGTGACATATTTATTTAATTGAAAGTGCTAAAGTCTAAATCATGTTGACTTTTGATGAATCAAGTTGACTAAAAGCAGAGAAGGCAGCAACTAAAGGTCTGAAAATTAGGGGACTGACAGACATAAAAGAAGGGTCACATTACACTGGCACACAGTATTCCATCAGTCAGCAGAGAAAGTGTGCACAGTGTGCAGGTGAAAGCCAATGAAAACATGAAGAAGCAGAGCTGACTTCACATGTGACTTACAACATCAGCCATGTGTTCAGCCATTTCCTGATAGGCCCGACTCAGACATCTACTGCATGGACAGTTCTGCCTCAGTAAGCATCAGTAATAAAATTAATTTGTAAACCAATGGTGGAAAAATGTCTGCATCAGAGTGGCATCATTAGAATGTTAAAATGCAGTAAACTAGTCTTTTTATTTTAAAGCTTTTTCCACGGTGATGAAGACCCAGTGAAGTCGACACCAGTTGCCAGTTTAATCAATGTGCCCGACTAAAACTGTAATATGACTTCTTGTTGCACTGCCCATGAGATCCTGAAGAACATTGTCTCTGACCAGTTTATCTTCAAGAGTGCCTTGAGTTTCTCTGGACTTGGTGCATGTGAATCTGTGTGCACACTTTCTTGGTAGCGGCCAACCCTTTGATGGAAACACACTCACTATAAGAGAACAGATTGTATTTCTAATTTTAAACTGTATTTTATCATATTATCTGTTGGTGCCATTTACTCTTGCATCATGTTTACATTGTCTCATTGTGAGGCAAATATAATCACGTTGGTGATCCGCTGACTCATCGAGCACAATTATTAAATCAAATTTGTGTTCAACACTTTGGTTTATGACCAAATAACTGCAGATCTGACATTCCCATTAGCCTCACCAGACACTATGGAGAGTGATAATTGGAAAATATGCTAAGGCACTCAACAAAAATGATATCCAAACATCAGAAAGGCTGTAATTTTACATGTGGTGAGGCAACACTGCTAACTGCTGCACCACCGCTCTGCCCATGATATTCTTCATTTATTAAATTAAAAAAAAAATAGATGCTCTGGGCAGAAGCCCTTCCTCAGCCAGCCAACTGGCAAGAATGTCACTGTACAACCAAGCACAAATGAGTTGTACAAAGACTAAAAATTGGATCAAAACATTACTGTGCCCAAGTACAACATCAGTGTAAAGCTAGTGTAAATTTAGACCCATCAACAAAAGTGTTCTTTTCTAATTATTTCCATTTGCTTCTATTTGACCATTTCCTTGTCACCACTAAACAGCTGTCAGTGAAACTCAAAACATGTTGCATAAATATGTTTTACATTAAAAACCTTCCACTTGCTGCTTTACTTTTATTGTGATTTGATCTAAAGGAAGTGTTTCATTAATGGCAGCTTAACATCAGGTCAAAAAACCTTTTGAAGTAAAAATCCCTGGAATTATTCAGGCTAGAGCACTGAGTGGTGGTTTAAGACTTGGCTCGTGTAATGGTGGAACTGGTGATGTCGAGATGTACATTAATCTGAATTTACCATGGTTAGAGTACAGGCTTTCATATTTGCATCAGATGTGAATACTACCTTTTTTCCAGAAGTTCTAGTCAGCTCTAATGTAACTGTGGCACTGAATAAACGCAGCAGCATTTAGATGGCTGCCTTCTGGACGATGCACATGAACGAACAAAAATAGAAACCGTGCAATGCAAATGCAACTGGCCACAATAAGGAGTCACCTCACAAAGCAGCAGATAAATGTTATGCAGGAAACAAAGCTGGTGGGTCCACTTGTCAACAGTAAAGGCATTACAATAACCAGCAGAGAACATCCCTCCCTCTTCTTTCTCCCCTCTTCATCCCCTCCTTCTCTCTCTTCCTATCTATAGCCCAAGTGCTGATTAACTCCCCATGAGGCTGAAGGCTTGAACACCACTGAGGCCTCCAAATTAAAGACCCTTCTTCCTGTTCCTGTGCAATCAGCAGCTCCATCCTGCTCTTCACAAGTGATGTCAAGTTTCTTCTCAACACTCTGAGGAAAGATTTTTTACTGGAGTCTTGTCTGAGTGGCGAGCGAGTGATCGGTTGAAGTGTCGGAGCTGCCAGCATGGAGGGCGGCTCCCCTGCAGAGGACGCAGGAACCTAAAGTCACAGCAAGGTATCACAGCCTCCTGAGTATATCCAAGCTGTGAGACTGCGGTGGCCTTCGGTTCCCTGCAGCACAGAGCAGCTCAGCCAAGGAAAGGTTGCCCTAAAGTTCCTTGTTCACAGTTTGTGTCTGTAAATACTTTGTGCAGGTTTCGATAGGAGCTTGTTTGTGCTGGAAATGACTTTGATGTAGTTTCAGTCCCTCATCATGTAGACACAAAACAAAATGCTCTTTCTACTCACAGAACTGTCACACTGATAGGAAAAATATAATCGTCAGAATTTTCATTAGCAATTGCACGAACTTTATTGGCAGTACCAGACGAATCAGTCTGAAGGTGTCTGCAGTCCTGAGGGGACACATTTGGAAAAAATGCAACAATTCATTTTCAATTATTTGAAATATTTTCACTAAAGCAACGACAGCCAAAGCATTTTTGTTGCAAGCAAAATTTAATACTTTTCCACCCTCAAAATAAATAATAAGTGAAATGTAGTTGCCCTTTTTAAACAAGTAAGAAAACTGTAAAAAGCCAAAGACACCTGCATGCATACAGACAACACCTCATGTGCATAAGGTTGTTCAACAACAGCAGTCCTTCTTTTGCAAAAGGCTAAAGGAGGAAAACCACCTGCAATGATAACAGTAATTACAATAATAGTAAAAATTATTATGAAATTGTCACATGTGGACAATGGAATAATCTGACTATATGATGTTTATTGGTTTAGTACAAATGAAGAGATTTCAGTTATCCACCTGTAAAACGACAAAGTGACTGTGATCTGACAAACGATAACAGACAAGCAAGTGACCAAAACCAAACAAAAACAAATCAGGATTAAAAGGAGTAATGCTTGGAGGTCAAAGGTGGACAAAACAGACAAAAAGATACACAACAGGATGTGGAACTGTTCCTTTAACACCATTCCCCACCCTCATGTGATTGACACCAGCCAATAAAATTCAGCGCTGCTCTGTGACCTCAGCAGATTGTTCTGCTCCGTCTCAACTTTCACTGTGAACTCGAGGTCACAGGAATGTTTGTTCCATCTATTGTCTGCTGCGACCTCTGACCTCAGACCTCACTGCTGCTGCTGCAGACCGGGAGATGTTCCTCTCCGAGGATCACAGAAGTCGGTCTCAGTGCCTCAGGAAGAACAAAGCCACAGTAATAGATTTTATTGAACCAAGTGCATTCATGTGCTGACTACACACACAAGCTTGTGCGAGGCCTGCGGTGTTTAATTACGACCTCTACCGGTGCTGTTTGTTCCACTAAATGATGCATTAGCATTAATTAACATTAAATATGATTGTAATTTAAATAAAATCTGAACTGTACACAGTGAGGTCGCATTTATAAATGGGTTATTAGTTTTTCTTCTGCAGAGATGTGGACATATTTTCAGATTTATTCCCACTGGACATTTGTTATTACATTCATTCAATTTAAACAGTAGAGTGACCAGTGCAAACCCTGGTTAGAGTTTAATTCTGTTAAGTGCTGCATTAGCATGCTGGTATTACTCTGCTCTGATGTGAGAGCAGGTTTTGGGCTGCTGTTAATTAAGCATCTCAGAATTATGATCATAAAATTTTCATCTGAAACATTGCAAAGGGCAGCACAAACACGTTTGTTTTTTAAATGCGAATCAGTGGCAGTAGGTGCACTAATTCTTGAATATACATTTAGAGTTAGGGTGTTTTCACACCAAGTTTTCTATTCCAGCTGAGGACCGGTTCACGTTGTTCCACAGATCTCTGTTTTCTTATTTTGTCTCCCCCAGAACATGTAAAAACGATGCCCTTCCTGTCCCAGAGACTCTCCTACACTCCTGCTGCCATTCAGTTTCACTAGGGCTCAGAGTTAACAATGAGTTTCATCATAAATGTCCTACACCAGATCCTTTTAGTCCAGTCTTGCATATCATTGTTATGTCTGGTGCATTATGGGCATTTGGTTACAAAGGATGTATAATCTCTTTTATTATATTGTAAGGTGCTAGAGAAGCTCCTGGAGTGTTGCAGTACAATGAAATGATCATGTTCTCAGTCATTCCTGTAGCATATTGATCTTTTCAAATACATGTAGACTTCTCTTCTGTGAAGTGAGGCTGAGATGTGAACAAGTTATTTTAATCCAAGCTACATCACTGAGATATTTTTTTATAAACCAAATGTTTACATTATGTATTTCCATGTCAGCTTGAATGTTTACTCATGATTTTGCTCCCATCATCCACTTGTTTAACCATCCATCCATCCATTTTCCTCCGCTTATCCGGGGCCGGGTCACGGGGGCAGCAGTCTAAGCAAAGATGCCCAGACTTCCCTCTCTCCAGACACTTCCTCCAGCTCCTCCGGGGGAATGCCAAGGCGT
>NW_018127901.1:1919674-1924221 GCF_001952655.1 Monopterus albus
GTACATCGACCGCATTACTGCAGAAGCTGCCTGTCAATCTCCCGTTCCATCCTTCCCTCACTCGTGAACAAGACCCCAAGATACTTGAACTCCTCCACTTGAGGCAGGCACTCTCCACCAACCTGAAGGGAACAAGCCACCCTTTTCCGGCTGAGAACCATGGCCTCGGATTTGGAGGTGCTGATTCTCATCCCAGCCGCTTCACACTCGGCTGCAAACCGCCCCAGTGCATGCTGGAGGTCCTGGTTTGATGGGGCCAACAGGACAACGTCGTCTGCAAAAAGCAGAGATGAGATCCTGTGGTCCCCAAACTGGACTCCCTCCGGCCCCTGGCTGCGCCAAGAATTTCTGTCCATAAAAATAATGAACAGAACCGGTGACAAAGGGCAGCCCTGCCGGAGTCCAACACGCACTGGAAACAAGTCTGACTTACTACCGGCGATGCGAACCAAGCTCCTGCTCCGATCGTACAGGGACCGGGTGGCCCTTAGCAAAGGGCCTCGGACCCCGTACTCCCGGAGCACCCGCCACAGGGCGCTGCGAGGGACACGGTCGAATGCCTTCTCCAGATCCACGAAACACATGTGGACTGGTTGGGCAAACTCCCATGAACCCTCCGCCACCCTGAAGAGGGTATAGAGCTGGTCCAGTGTTCCACGGCCAGGACGAAAACCGCATTGTTCCTCCTGAATCCGAGGTTCGACTATCGGTCGAATTCTCCTCTCCAGTACCCTGGCATAGACTTTCCCAGGGAGGCTGAGGAGTGTGATCCCCCTATAGTTGGAACAGTTGTTTAACCAGGTTCAGACAAATCCACAGCACTGCTGAGTCCTGAAGGGAACAGGACTATATTTCCTAACATACAAAATATAGAAAGAATAAAAAACATCTGTCTCGTTCTTTTAGTATTTAGCCATGCAGAGAGTTTCATGGCTTATGAGCTTCTGTTGGAAGATATTTGCCTCTAAAGTTTCTTTTTTCATTGAAACTTCTCTCAGGGACGCTTAAGTAACAGGACATTGTTTCTGAGAACGACAGCGCTATTTAATCTTTGAACAACACAGCACAAATCACATTCCATTCCCATTGAATGCATTAGACAAAGATATTCAAAAAGAATATGATAAAAATGTTCAAAGTGAAACTATTTGCATAGCCATACACTATTAAGGTTGAGTGACACGTGTATTTTCTTTAAATGTCTACATTCCTAAGCAATAAAGAGGGGCCAAATATTCAGAGCTAGACCAGTCAGGGCTGCTTCCTGTTTGGCAGATCTAGCCCTGGTCTGAGCTTTTCCAACTCTGACAGCAGGGGGTGCTGATGCCTGTGTGCATTTCTGCCCACAGCTTTTGACACTGTAGCAACATTTTGATGCCGATCACATCTCAAGACACTGCAGATGGGCGGAAACAAGCTTTAACCTTACTGCTCTCCTGTTTAGCCGCCCACTCCCCAAAACTCCTCATCCTCAGCTGGATTAGTGTGCTAGAGAGCGTAATGGAGTTTACCTGACCTTTGACCCCTGCTGAGTACTTCCTGAGCTGTGTGTGGGTTTGTTCGGCTGCAGCAACCCGTCCCTTACCCTCTTTTCTCATCATCCTGCTTGACTCAGTTTGGCTCCCTGGAAAGGTTTGTACTGCACTAGCAAGCAGAGAGGAAGAGGGAGACCCTGAGGTTGTGCCAGTCTGAAGGTGGCATGCCTTTGATTATACGATCTAATCCACGCATTAACATGCCTAGCGGCCAGGCACAGTGTGGGCGGTGTGTAATGGTGGTGGTAGTTGGAGGTGGGGGGCTGTTGTTGTTGTTGGATGTTGCTCTCACACATCCCTCTGACACAGGTAGGCGATTCATCCCCGGCTGGTTGAGCTCCAGGGCAGAGTGGCGAGTGTGATTCACATCAATCCAAATTCACTTTCTTTATTTCCCCCACAAACCTTTTTCTTTTCAAGCACCACTTCTTCTCTGGAATGCAGCTCTGTTTGGCACTAAACACTGCAGCTCGCTGTGTGGATGTGTGTTTTAGTGTGTGAGCGCGGTTTAATCCCCTGCTACCCAAAGACCTTTTTCTGCAAAAGTGGATTTCAGTCGAGAAGGAGAGCCGAGTCTTTTCTGTGTGTTATTTTTTTGGAGCTTGTGATGTCGGCCGCCCACAAGCGTGGAGGATTCGGTCCAATCTTTGTTTACAATGCAGACACTTCTGACTTTTTGCTCTCTTCCAATTTTTCAATTATGTGTCCTCTGGCAAATAGCAATTACAATTCACTTGACGGAATCCGAGCACCTTATTCCCCCCTGTGTGTGCCGTGCTGCGGTGACGTGGATTAAAAAGATGTGTTCTTTAGTATGACTACAATGTTCATCCCTCCCGATGGGGCTAACTAAACAGAGGCTTATCTATAACTCTGACACCACAATCCATCTCTGACATGGACAGACGCAGTACATTAAGCTGATGCAGAATGCACAGCTCTCTCAGGCCTCCCCCACACACTCAAATGAGCGTCTGTTTCAATTATTTTATACTGGAAGTTCGATTTGTCTTACTGTCACATTGAACTGCAGCGGACGGTAAACTGATTGGAGTATATTGGATGGTGGGGTGAGTGGCAGGCTGGCTTCTGGTTAAAGACGGAGTGATGTGCCTCCTCTTCCACACGGCTACATCTGGATACATTCTATATCTGCACTTCAAAGATAACCTAAATTCAATCTTTTGCAGCAATCCCAAAATGTTATGATCTTAAAAGCCATAACACCTATAAGTTTTGAAAAAAAATTAAGCCTGTGGATGTGCAACAAGCTCAGGCTATGTATCTGCATCTATTTAAGTTTGTGGTGACAAACCTACTGATAAGTGTGGCTCTAAGGAGCATCTTTTACTCTATTTCATGGTTTTGGTTTTACAACTCTTGTTCTGTTTGGTTCAGTCTCAGTGCTGTTACCAGTTCTGTTTTCATCAGACAGGTGGGGTAAATCCACTCTACACTATATTTTCAGCACCAAGCAGCAGACAGCAAAGAAAGTGGAGCATTTAGCAGCTAGACAGATGTTTTTCCTCAGGTGTCGGTGGAGACCAAACCAGAGCTAAAAGAAGAGTCAGTACACATCAGGTGGACAAACATGAGTCCAGTGGGATCACGTTGCCCTGTGCCAGTTATATGTGTAAACAGTTTGCAAACATGTTTTCCACAACAACAACCTCTGAAAAAGAAAAAGGTGTTTCAAGAGTTTTGTGGAATCAGGCTTTAGTGTTTTAGCATCAATCTGTCTCTAAATACAAACGTTCCTTTTGCTGAGGTGGAAAAGATGTGCAAATCAAACTGCACTAAAGGCAGACAGAAATTATATAAATAAAACTGATGATACTGTCGTTCAATATGGTCAGTGTTTGTTACCCTTTTTATTTAAGGATACAGTGTACTGTCAGGTCCGCTCGACGCGACCTGCCTCTCTTTCTTTTCTCTCTCCTGCTTTTCTCTTTTTTTGTGTTATCCGTGCCTCAGCTGTGTCGCTTTTTGCAATTAGTGACTCATGGGTTGTCGTGCACAGCTGAGGCACATTAGGTAATGATTTCCTTTCCTTACTTAAACTGCTGGCAGACGCTCCGTCGTTGCCAGAGCATTACTTTAATAATCTTGCATACCCCATAACAGGCCAATACTCATGGTATGTAGTGTACGTCATTTTGTTTTCCATGCTGACAGTTCCTGTGCTGTGGACCTCTTTGTATGATTTTGTTTTCTATAAGTTTAGTGATACATACGTAGAATTCGCCGCTGACAGTTCCTGTGCGGTTGATTTCTTTTGTCGTTCGCCACTTTCTTCTTTTCACCTGTCCGTCCTCATTCTCCTACTCTCCTGGTTCCTGCCGTTAGCCTGTCTACTCCCCTGGTCGTCCTGGTCTCCTCCACCATCTCTACTCCACTCGGATTGTACATGTACATGGACCCTGTTATGTTGTTACTTTGTTTTTGTTCCATTAAACCCTCTTCTTTTCACTAGCACCTGGGTCTCCAATCTTGAGTCCTACCATAGTTCTTCCTCACCCTCCTGGTGAGGGGGACAAACCATAACATATACACCGAATGTCTGCTCACCTTCCTCTTCATGAGGTTTCTTCCTTTCTGTCAAAGTTTGCTGCCCTTGTTATATAATTTGCATGAATTTTTAATTATTTATTGTCATTTTCAATTTTAAAGTCTTCTGAACTATTAGAAAAAATCATCAAAAGTCTTGACTTGGGATGCAATTTAGGCCTGGTCCAAAAGATATTCAGCGGAATCTGTTGCCAAGGACTTTTCTGAATTTTAATACCTGATCCAAGTGGACAAACACATGAGCTTGGATTATGTGGTGTGTCACACTCATTGGTGGATTTAACAAGGGCTTGTTAAGATAAAAAAAAATTTTCCCTGGCAGGGCTATAAGATTTAACTCACCTGGAGGGAATATTTATTTTTATTTAAAAATATGTGTTAACAGCAGAAGGATTCCCATCCTGATGTTTTTGTGGCATTGCCGTACAACTGCAATGGAGAAGG
>NW_018127901.1:1924233-1957525 GCF_001952655.1 Monopterus albus
AATTTGTGTTTTGGCCAGCCACTGTCAGCGGCTGACAGAGAGCAGAAAGACACTTAAGGTAATTGGCTCCCATCCCTCTCGCCATCACCTGCGGTAAGGAATTAAAATAAGAAATGGGGGGAAATGATTCTAAGCTCTTACAGCTCAGCGCTGAATCATAAATCAGCCGTCACTCATTGCTGGTGGAGAGTAGCTCAGATGAATCATCTCTTGTCACCTTACTTTTCCCCTTTTTTTTTAAAGCCCAGGCATCTCAGTCATTAGCTCTACCGGCCTTGCGAGAGATGAGAAAGTGTATGCGTGAGCAAGAACACATGCCAGGATGAGCCTTAAGTGTAATAGATGTCAGATGACAGCTCAGCGAGCCAGTGTGTGAACACCGCCAACCTGGGCACAGCAGTGATGTGTCCACTGAGTGGGAGGGAGGTACACTTATTGCTAATGTGCTCCTGGTGTGTCTGAAGGGGGGGGGTGGTGGCAGAATGCTGGTATGTTGTCTCTGACAGAGCCTGGTCTTATAAGTGAGCTGTAGTGGAGGAGGGAGTCCTGCTCTGGGCCTCTCGTGTAAAAACACTACATTTGAATCACAGGTTCTCTGAAACAGAAGTTTCATGACAATCTTTAGAAAACCACAAAGATTCTTAAACAACATTCACTGCTTTTCTGACATGAAGAAACATAACTGATATTAAACTCTTTTGCAGATTTCCGCAGGCTGAGATGTTTCATTAGAGCATTGTGGTGGCACCTGGTTCGGCTTCAACAAATGTTCACAGGACCCGCAGAAGAGACTCAGCTCCTGTTTTTTTTTTCCCTTCCAAGTAACTTAGATTTGATATTTATCACAAAAGTGTGAAAAAAACTATGCTAGATTCTTTTCAAATCAGATTTGGGCCACTTCCACATGTGATCCTGGGAGGCCCCGGGTCCTTTCTAAACCAATTCTGTTCTCTCCTCATTTATTTGACATCCATGAACATGAATTGTATGAGACCAAACTTCCTGTAGTGGTCTTTTTTCTTTCTTTTGATTCTTTTTTTCTGGCACCAAACTTAACTGCGGCTCCTTGGTAAATAACAACACAACTGATCCACTGCTTAGTGCCAAAGAATGGGCCGCAACACATTAAGTAAATATTCCCTATAGTCGGTATATTGAGTTTGTTTTGGATACACTCACTTGAGTGCAGCTTTAAAGCCCAGTAAAATCTGAATGAAGTCTGGAATTGAGACATGGTGCCCAAGTCTTGTTGGAGCCAAGCATCATGTCAATAAAGATTAAGTGAACTGGAATGATAGACTGATAGAGAGAGAGGGAGGGGGGAGGACAAGGAGGTAGGGTGTGTGTGTGTGTGTGTGTGTGTGTGAACCCTCTCGTTCAGCCTGTCTTGACCTCCCGCCTTTATTTAAGTGCTGAAAGAGGCAATTTGCCTGCAGTCCGCCTGCGTTCTCCGCTCTCTGCTCCGTCTGAAGTAATCTGCCATCTAAGACCCATTTTTACCTGATTGCTTCATCAAAAACAAAGTGACACCTAGATCACACTCGGATTGGAATGTAGATGCAACACAAACACTGTACACCCACAGATTGAAAATGAGGAGTGGACTGAAGAGAGAAAACATTTCTGGCATTCTCAACATGTAGTGGAGCTGATAAAATGTCAGGTGTTTCTGTGGAGGTGGAGGAGCACGGCACGTAGACGACCTTCACCACGTCACTGTGCCATGATCCAAACCTGTTAGTTCAAGCTTTGCTCTCTGTTTTTATATTAGTTGTTGATTATTATTTTAACTTGGCTTTATCAAATTTGCATGAGTTAGGTGTCATTATGTTTACACAACCAGTGGTTCATTTGTAAATTACAAGATCCAGAATATCAATTGAAGATGAACCCCACAGGTCAGTGAGGGGAGAGAATGTCCCAGAATGAGGAAAGTTCCTCAATGACCAGCCTGTTTGTGTCATTTCCACATTAAAGGAGCAGCTTAAAGGCAAAAACACTATGTGTTGTGTGTTTAGAGACCAGTAAATCACATAAGAAAATACATTTGCAAGTGCAAATTATACAGTTAATGTTGAGTGTGAGTGATGCTAAATACGTACATTAGGACTGTGAGGCTGCAGCTTTCACCCTGATATCTGGGGACTTTCTTACTCCACACTAATGTTACAGTACCAGTTCTGTCATGACATAATAAGCCTAACTTCCTCTTTATATTGCATTTAATTATTCAAATTTTAGTCCAATATGTTGATGTAAAATTAGAATGTTTTTTTTATATATATTTTTTCAGGGAACCCATTTCTTTCATATGTTTTGCCAAAGTAGGTGTCAGTCACAATCTGAGAGGGGCTGGATCCTGATCCAGCTTGTTTCTGCACAAATTAACCTCTGCACACAACCGGCCCCTTTTCATGGGAAACACTATTAATATCTTCCAGGAAAAACTGTCTGATAATATGCACAGTCACACCCATTTTGAAATGGAATTGTGTCTCCCCCTTTTTATCACAACCAGCGTACTCCATCTTCCAGTGTGGCTGCTCAGAATGACATGGTGGGACAGTATGTCTGAAGAAGTACCGGAGCTCTGAGAGATCACAAACTGGCCTTTAGTCAAATCTATACTATTATATAGCATAAAAATACAAACAAGTGTGTGTTTGTATTTAAAAGACAATAGATTGGAAGAGATTGTCCTAGTAAAATAAGTGAATACATTTGAATTCATTTTTAGGTTCCTGCTCCTGCGTCTGATAGAAAATACTCGGTGAGAGAAATCCAAAGATGATTAGTCGGCCGAGGATTTGGAGGGCTGACCTTGTGATCTGATAACTCAGCACCACATTACCAACAACAATCAGACCCAGTGAACGACAGTAAAAGCAGAGCAGGTACTGAGTAATGGACCATGTATCTGCAGTGTGTAATCTGTAAACTACAACCAAAGGCTGGTGACTTCTTTTATATCAGCATGTGTCACGTCAGGATTTACAAATTTTGTAAATAATTTTTAAATAAACAAACACATCTACATACTCAGATATTGAGTCATCCTGGTTCCTTTACAGATAAGTGAAGGATAATTTGTTTACATGTATCTTCATATCCTGAACACTAATAGCTTTTTGTGTATGGGTGAACAAAAAGAGCTGACTATCGCCATGGAAACAGTCCAGGAAACAAAAGGCAGTGCTGCACAACAGAGTGTATACACATTAACATCTGCATGTGACAGTGAGGCCAATACTGTTCAGAGGGCAGTACACATAGAGCATGGTTTATACTGTGGGTCAATGGGGCTCAGAAACATACTTTTACCCTGAGAGTACAAACACAAGCCAGCAACCCCACAAACGCTACATATGAATTCATACACTATAAGGTGCCCATTATAACACAGATAAAAAAATAAAATACACCCCAGTCTTTTCACCTGATGCTGAACCTGGCAGCAGGGATTTTCTCTGCCTTATTAGGTAGTGACTAACACCCGCCCACCCCCTGACAGCAGATCACCCAAAAAAGCTCAGTGCAGTTCAAATCCTGGTGGCATCAAATCACAGTTCAGTAACAAGCAGTGTAACTAGAACAGAAGTTCAGTAAAGTCAAAAATCTCTATGTTGGTTACTTATGGAGTTTGTGACTGTTCATCAAACCAGCCAGCCACTGCTAGTCAATCAGAGCTGGCCCAACTGAACCAGCTCCTTGTTTTTTGTTTCAATGTAATCACTTGCTTTTTAAAAAGTTTTTTTTCAAAGCTTCGTGAGGAATGTACAGCCTGATGTACATACTGAGGTATTAAATTCTTATCGTATGAAGTGGCTGTTTTTATTTTTTGGCATCAGAACTGAATTATGTTTTTGAGATGCAGTATTATGCAAGATCTGAAGAGCTTATGAACATCTTAAATCTCATTACCACAAATAAATTATAGAATCAAACCACTTATCTTGTGACTGTGATTTAAGTAACTTATAATCTAAAGATGTCTAATAGTATTTTGTGACGATGATGTTGATTTTGGATATCACCTTATTATCTCCTAATCACGGCAGAGTAAACTCTTATCTTGAAATATCAAATTGTTTTCCCATGATTGTAATTACATTTCCATATTGATATAAAACTTGGAACAAGAATTATACCCTGTTTACTCATTTCAGTGGGTGAAACAAAAGAATGTTTTGTTAGACAGAACATCCCTAATTTCATTTACAGTGCAGTGCATGGTCTGGATACGAGCTAATAGCTCTTTGTTATCTGCCAAACACGTGATTTTCAAGATTTCCCTGTTATAGACAGGTCTTGTTAGCAGGCTGTCTCTATAATTCAGCTTTAATGAGCATGTAGCGGAGGTTAAAGGACTAAGGGTAAATAGTCACTCTGTATACTGGAACATAAAAGATTAGTTGCAGACAGCAGCTTGTGTTTTTTTCTGAGGTTGAGTTAAAGTTAGGGAAAGCTCCAAGGAAATGGCTGTAAGTCATAGTAAGGTTTCCTAGGCCCGTGTGAGAGTGTGTGTGTGTGTTCAGACATGTCAGGTTCCAGCTCAACAATTCATGTCTGCAGATGAAAGATTTCTACTCCGAGGAAACGTTTCTTTGCAAACTCTGAGTGCAGTAAACTTTGAAATCTGAGGCACAGCCGCTGGCGAGACTGTACCTGTTACCTTCTGAACTCCAAACAAGTGTCAGAGCATGCTGACGTGTTGCCCTGCCTCGCCCTGATTTCCCCTGGCATGGCAGCCAGCATATTTGGAGTCTCAGGTTGCTGCACTGGCCTTTCAGCACTGAACCCTCAGCGGGTAAGAAGTGGGTCCCTGTGGCTGATGGCCCGCCATCAAAGGAGCCACCACTGACCACAAAACAGTCCGCTTGGACTAATGAGGTCCCTGGATACATATAGCCAGCAGGACGGCACACAGAGTGCAGCTCACTGACTCGGTCCAGTCCTGCCTGTAATGTGCTGTAAACCACTCTTCAACATGATGCAGCAGCTCTGTTCTACAGACACATGACTCTGAACTAAATTCTACTCGCTGCAGCCGCTTACAGACAGTCTGCAACCCGCATGCTGTTCAGCCTCAGTCAAACACAACCAAATAGTTACTTTATATTAACTTATTAAGGCATTTTGCCTCTGATAATGTAAAATCACATAACAGACTTATAAATCTCACATAATTCAAAAAAACACATTGTATGTTTTTTTTTACATTTTGGTTTTTATACAGACTAAACACTAAACATTTAATTAGTGATGTTTCACTGTGAGCCTAAGAAGTCTTTTGAGACTTCAGCTTTATTTATTTATTTATTTATTTATTTAGGTGTACATGCATGCAGAACTACGTTAGTCACATTTTGGGTACGGGGGTCTGCCACAGTAGTACTGACCTGACATTTATAGTACTACTGGGATTAACCTATATCTGGATAATGACACATTATCTTGATTCTGCCCCCACTGTGACTGGATCTTGCTAAGCACATCAGTTACTGTAGGCAGGACTTGCCAACAAACATATACAGTATCTGAGGACAAGGGTAGCATCTCTGCTACTGCTTATAGCTTTTGCTCGGCAGATTTCTTCCTTAATAATGTGGTCAGCTTGTACAGTGGTCCATTTATATCTGACCAACATCTGATCACAGTGTGAGGGTGTTCCAGTTGTTTCCTGAGCTCAGACTGTTCTAGATACATTTGAACTTTGTAGTAACGTAATTTACTCATTCATGTACAGTGACATATCCAGATACTGATTGTGCAAGTTAATGCCAGGTGTAAACGAGACCACGGTGAAGGCTCAGCACCAGGTCTGTCTAAGGGCTATCAGTCTGTCTTGATGAATTAAAGTTTAAAGACACATTGGATGCATTTTGTAATTTACTACTGAAGATTTTAATGAGAATAAATTATATTATTGTCTGATTTTAATGAGTCAAAATCAGTATATACATGTTTATTCCATTAAGCACCTGCAGTACCACTACTAGCCACCGGAGGTGCCAACCTCGAGCTAAGAACCAGTGCTGTAAAATAATACGAAGCTCTCAGACCAAGCACAGCCTGTTTCCCTGCCAGTATATGATTCCTCTAGTCACATCCTATTGCTTTTGTTTAATTTTGAGGCAAAAATGTATTAACCTCATAAAAATGAATCATTGTCTGAGAGAGCCAGTCTCTTCAGGAGACTGTTTTGTTCAAAAAGAACAATATTAAAAGAAAGAGCAACATCAGAATGTGGGAAGCTGCTGCTGCAGGATGGGTGTATTTTGTTCAACATGTCTCTTAATGTTGACCTTTTCTAAAAAGCCTGTTCCCACAGGGATTTCTGGCAGCACAACAAATGGCAGCCTGTGATGCAAAATGGCGACTTTTCCTGCTTACACCCTGCATTTACACCCTGAGGCTCTTTGTTCCATCTCCTGTTCTGTAACATCTCATATTTTCAAAATGGAGATGGACAGCAGAGAGGAATCAACACAAAGGTCAGAGCCTCACCTCTGTCCCCTGGCGAAGAGTGTCAAGGACATGATGTGGCCTTAACTGTGTCATTAATTCTTATGAAAATCATAGGTTAGGCATGGAGGCCATGCCCACACCCCCCACCCCCTTACCCACAAACAATTACAGGTCATCCAGACATATTGCTGCTGTCTGTGGAAATTGCAAGCTGTTGCTTAAGAGCCCAGGAGGGTGACTTTAATTAAAGGCTGCAGTGACCGACTGCTGCTGGCAATCAGCAGACGCCTGCTCTACCCGCTGCCTCTGTCTGTCTGCTGCTCCCCCCTCTCTGAGGCATCTCTTCACTTCTTCTCTGACTTCAGCTTCAGCTCTTCATATGCTCCTGTTACTGAGGTTATTTTAAGTTCCTGGTAGCAGTTAGTAGCTGCTCAAGCTGGACAGTTGGTTAGCTTGTTTGACACTTCAGCCCAGACTTCTAAATGAAAGAAATGTATTTATTTATTTAACCTCAGCTATTCATTCATCACACACTCATCAGGAAAAAAAAATGTTTGCTTTAACTTGCTGCTATTTTGCTGTTGTTTGGCATAATGTGTACACAAAGTGAACTTTCTGGCTGATGGATGGGTCAGGAGGTCACCAAGATCCTTAGGAACAATGAATTTACACAGCATTTACTGCCAACACTGACCATACTGTTGTTGGAGAGAGAAATATTATCACGAGTTTCATATAATCATAGTTTACTCAGCTAAAATAATGAAGTATTATAATTATGACTTACATTTGTTTAAATTTGAACTAATATTTATTTATTTTCTTCTTTGATCAACAACAATTAAGTCAGTGTGTTCGTCTCTCCTACTTCTGATCTGTCTCTTTACTGTCCACAGTGGTTCCTTTACCTTTTTCATCACTGCCTCTGTCTAATTGTCTAATACTCCACACAGTCTCCGTCTCCATCTTCTTCTGACCATCTTTCTCATTTTCCTTCCTTCACTCTCCGTGTGTGTGTTGGATTGATTGTACCTCGGGTTACATATTCTGTCCACATTTCTGCTCTCTGCCGCTCGCCTCTCCTTCACATTCGTCTCTGGAGTGCCGGCGACTGTGGGCTATTACTGTCTCATTAAAGAAAGGCTGGGGAGACGCATGCCTGATAAATCAATCAAACTTCCCCTCACTGTGCCAGAGGGGAGATGGATTGAGATGGATTTTTTCCCAGAGAAAGAATATCCCAGGGTGCACCTCTTCTAAACGGTGTCAGAGCATGTAGATGCTGGAGTCAGCACGCTGACTCCAACAATAGCTGAGCTTCTATTTTCATACATTTAGGGGGATTACACTGGCAGCAGAGGGACAGTCTGTGCTTTCATTATGTTGCACACTCAACATGCATCACGGTCAAAGAATCTCGGTAATTAGACAGAAATAACTACTGTCATCTGAAGGGAGCTGACTCTAATTCTTCCTCTAGACATGTAAACTTACCTTACTTTTTATGGCTGGCTGTCACACTGGTGTGTGTAACACATACATTTATTAATATGAGGGAGAGTTTTTTAGAGCAAAGGGGTAATGTAAGGGGGAATTCATGGCCATATAAGAACAATGTGGGCTGTCCCAAGATATTAGCTACGGTCTACAGCTGTGTGTAGGAACAGTGGTGCTTTGAGTTCATTACTAATTTAGAGCTAACTCAATATTTGTATATTTTTCGTACTTTTTTCTACTTTTTAATGGCATTCATGGTGGAAGGCAAAGGAAGAATTTCATTCTAGCAGGCCGTTTGTTTCTTTATTGTGCATATGACAATAAACACTGAACTTAAATGACACTGATCCTTCTATTAAATGGTGTTATTATGATGCTAGAGCTAGGAGCTGATACTGTACACTTATAAAGCACACTAATGAAGCTTAAGGGCGAGGTGCTGCGTGCCATTTGTTTAATCTATACACAATCAGTAAAAACAGCATGTTGTGATTTACATGTTGGAGCTATTTCTTGGCAAACTGCAGCCAGGCGCAGTTCCTACAGTCTCACTGTCACTGTGAGGCTGCCAGGCAAGCGTCTCTAGAATATGCTGCTCTCAGACTGTTTTTGCCACTGATAATATCTGTGGTATTTTCAACTGACAGTAAACACATCACTATATCCTGACTGCTGTTTTTGTCTGAGCTGTTTGTTTGTTCTTCTTTCTGCTTCTTTAATTTCATTTCTGTAGCTTGTAACTGTGAATTGAAGATGTGCTGCGTTTACACAATGTTCTTAATAAGGCCAAATGTCTCAGTGACCTCTAGATGGAGCTTGATTAAATTAGAATCCATCTACAATGTGTCTCAGATGTGTTTACACTGTTGTGTTATGCAATTACAATCCTATTACTAAGATGTATTGATTGACTCAACTCTGGGCTGTGTTTGGGGCTGTGTGCTGTATATATATATGTATGTATGTTTTTTTTCTTGTTTGCACATTATCTTGTTCACTCTGTATTATCTTGTTTACTTGTTTACTCGTTGCCATATGGAAGAACACTGTTCATGCACATTGAGCCACTGTTCATGAGTCAAATTCCTTGTGTGTTCAACACACCTGACTATTAAAGCTGATTTTGTTTCTGAAAATGTGTTGTTTGAATTGTTCCTTGTTGTCTCTGAGTCATGCAATTGGGTTTTGTGTTTCTGAGCCATGACAGAATCGTTTTCCTCAACAAGTGTTTCCTCGATGTTCGTTGGCGTTTCTTCAGCTTCCTAACATCTCATGATCACATGTGACACGGTGGTGCAGGGACGAGCGGTTCCTGTCAAACTGCAAATGAGGAAATGTAAACAGCTGAAATATGACAATAAAGCAACGGCAAACATGACGCCCTCCATGACTGATGAAGTCCCCATCAGAGCTAATCAGGAGCGAGCATGTCTTTTCAATTTCAGACCACAGATTCTGATTCTGAAATTTGATTGGGACGACAGTGTTGCGGTGGGTTGAGCAGTCGTCTCCCAACCAGAAGGTTGAAGGTTTGAATCTTGGTGCCTGCAGTCCACATGTCGAAGAGTTCTTGGGCATGACACTGAACCCCCCACGTTGCCTTTGATGGTGACGCGTACGCACGTAGCGGCCCGGGGCCCTCGGCTCCAAACAAAGTTTCGTTGTACGTGTGACAATAAAAAATAAAGCTTCTAAATGTGAGAAGCATTTTAAATGCTGGAACTCAGATGTAAACAGCTTTTTTGTTACCAGATTTTTTCAAAATCCAACAAGATGAGCAGAGATCACAGCGCCCCCTGAAGGCCAATTATTCTTATTATTCCCAGTCAGCAGCAGCAGTTTGAAGATCTCTTTCATTTGACTTGTGAGACAAACACACAGCATCATGCTGAGGTGAAGAAAAGTGCAGCATTTCATTTCCAGGTTTGATTTGCTAATCAGATTAGAAGACTCAATCCATGTGTACACTTCAGGCTGAAGAGGGAGTTTTCAACACAGCCTCCAGATATTGTTGTTATTGTACTTTTAATTTGCAGCTGCATCTTTTGACCTTCTGGGTTTTATATTCATTTGACTGGCCAGCTAAAGGAATGGTTTGTGGAGAATGAGAAGTAAGTATTAAATAATGTGAAAGCAGCTGCTTCACTAGCTTCAATCTTCCAGTCACCACACTCAACATGTTGACTGTGTTCAGGTGTGTTTCACCTGAAATACAATGGAACAAGCTGCATTTAAATCAGACTAGTGATGGTTGAGTCTTGTTTGCAGTGTGGGTCTGCATGAAGACCACCATGCATTAGACATAACAAATCTGTTTTAATGGATAAAACTGATTAACAAATGCAGCAAATAATTTTTTGTCTGAAAAGAAAGTTTGAAATGAAGTCTGGGTTTGGATCTGGTGGCCAGTGGCCTTATTTTCCACCAAACTTACCAAAACCAATACAATGCAAAAAATAATCATAATAATCAACAAATAAATAAAAACTTGAAGCACAGAACCTCTACAGACGGAGAGACTGGAAACTGTTAAAGGTCTTGTACCTTTCACTGTATAACATTTAATGTTCAATAGTAGAGCGCCGTCCCTGGTAGACTAGTGGTTAAGGCACAGCACTCTCGCTGCTGCGGCCCAGGTTCAAATCAGGGTTGTGTCAGGAAGGACATCCATTGTAAAACATGTGCCAAATGTCAACATGTGAGTCGTCAGTGTGACGATTTGCTGTGGCGACCCCTAAACAGGAAAAGCCAAAAGTGACTTTCTTTCTTTCAGTAGTATTTATGCTTTATATTTTATATTTTAGAATCCCAACTTGTCTGGTAAATTCAGCTAGGATTATGTTTGTTACACTCAAAAATAATCAATTGTTTTTGGGAGGGGGGGGTTGAAGTAGAAAGACTATAGACAACCATGTCTCAACAATACTGATAGCTGTCTGTCTTCTTAGTCATCCATCAACGTAACAGCGACATACAACTGGATCAATCTGTTGTCCCAAACTGCCGCTGTGAGCCGTCAGTCATAAACTCAGATCACTCACTCAATCATGAAGCCAGGGCTGGTCTAATCATCCTTTTCTTGTATGCGTTATTATTTCTGATGGCTGTATATTGTGTGATGCTTATATTAACAATAACAGTCAAGCTATGTGTGTAGCAGTCATAATCCAGTAAAACACCACAGCTAGTCATATCCTTGCCAACATTATGGCATTGAAAATATAAAAAGATTGACTAAACAAGCCACATACTGATGATTTTGCTTTAGTGAAGCTGTGGCAGAAAGCTCCATCCTCTGGGGAGACAGGTGGATGTGTACAGCATAGATTAAGTGATACAACAGTTTAAGCCCATAGAGTGTCCACAAATATTAATACAGACCATGTGGTGTGATTTTCAGCTAATCGGAGGGAAGGTCAAATGATAAATCATAAGTACACCGGGTTTTGAGCCCGCTGGGCTACTACAGTGGCCGTGGATGCATAGTATCTTACGGTGTTTTTCAGACAGAGAGCAGATACCGGTGTATACATGACTGCAGCCGTGCTGCAGTGGAAAGGAGGATGACAGCTGCTGTTCGCGTGAACATGCACAGCTCTGTGCGTTGCATTTGAAGTTGTCATATGATGGTTCAACTTCTCACTGCTGCGGCTTGTTGTGTGATGATAGCAAAAAAGAACCAACAGTGAAGGAAATGGTACAGGAGCTCATTATATTACACACCCCTTCACCATCAAAGAACATACAGATCAATGAAGAGAAACAGTGTTGGAGCAATCACTGCTTCAAAGTTTGATCATCCAGTCTGGAACAATAAAGATAAACAAGTATAGCAGGGCAGCCAAACTTCATGTGTTAATCATGTCATATTGCTCTTCATTTCCTCAGTTTGACTATCCACTGAGTTTACCTGTGTGACAAGGTGGGCAGTGACTAGCAGCAGCATGTGAGTTGGGTCACGGGCAGTCAGGGGTCGCGGCGGTGGCATCACGTCCTGCTTCTGGCAGCGGTGGCAACCACTTGTTGTCCAGAAACACCTTTACACTGAAAATGTGAAACAAATGAACAGATATTCACATTCTGGGGCATCACCACTAGTGAGGCACAAAAAAATGCAATAATATTTGACTTTTTGTACAATGTTTGTGATAAGTCAGTCTCCTACACCTGGACTGTTGAAATTAACTTGATGAATGTTTTCACTTTCAGAGAGCAAAGTATTAACACTCACATTAGCCAAGATGTGTGTGACATGCTCTGTGCCTGATCAGGGCCAGAAGTGGCTCTGCTAGACTGAGAGACCTTAATTAGCCAGCATGGCTCCTACAGCTCGCCATCATGCTGCCATTGATCCACAGACACACACACACCTACTCTGTTAATGACCTCTGACAGCTGAGTCACGGCTGCTGGTAGGAACTAACCGCTTTTGGATCACTACAGCTGGAACATTAATATAGCGTATAGTGTATGTGTGTGGATACTTACTGCAAGTGGTTAAAATAAAAGGAACATCTGCTCAAAAGTGGTGTTTCATTTACCATCCAATTATTCTGTGTGGAAGCGGAGAGCGGCAGCGGCTTTGAGAGAAGCATTCTTGCTGCAGAAACAAAGCTGTTAAGCTCTGAGCTTTGCCTCGCTCACTACTAATTCAAGAGGAATTCTGTTGTCTCTGGTCCTTCCAAACTCCAATTTGTCTTCTTTTTGTTCTTTCCTGTATGACTGTTAAAATATGCTGATGAAAGGAGGCCGAACATTTGCAGGGAAATAACAGTAAACCAATGATTTTACACCCAGAGGAAGCCAGGCTTCTTGTTAGACTGCTTTTCTGCCTGACTTGACACTTTTGCTGGATCAAACGTCTCATCACAAAATGCACCCTACAAACAAAAGTGCTTACCCATAATCCATCAGTGCAGGTGTGTGATATGACGGGTTTCGAAATGAACAGCAGAGCTTGTTGTTAATCCTTCAGACAAGCTTCCTTCTAATTAACAAGCTTGACTTTAGCAAAAAAACAAAAAAAGAATTGTGTTTTCTCAACAAAATATAATTTGCTCCTCTCCTGCATCCTGTGTGTGTTTTGGCAGGAGAAGCTGCATCTATCAAAGAAAAGAGACTTTAAAACATAACCATATTTTTGCAAATTGAAGCCATTTACTACAAAACATGTTAATGTGAAGCTATAACAGCCTCAACTCTAATGGTTTCAGTCTTTTCTGTTCAAGCCAAAGGTAATGATGGGGTTAAGGTCAGGGCTCTTTGAAGACCGGCCATATTCTTCCACACCAAAATGGGAACTGCATCTCTTTAGGGAGCTGGCATTGTGCATGATGTGTTGTCACATTTAAAGAAGAAAATAACAAACATAATCTGTTGCCACAAACTTGGAAGCACATTGCTGTCTAAACTATAAAATATAGGCTTCAGGATTTCTGCAGAACTCATTGGATCTTTGTTTACACTTGAGCAAAAGCTGTTGACATTGTGGTACATGGGAGACTCAAACCTGAAACTTCTTTATGAAATAATAATAAAACAAGTATAACAACTATTGGCCTGTACAGCATCAAACAGACTTGACTCTTTCTCACCAGGAGGGCCATCTAGGTGCTGAATCAGAGTAACTCCCTCACACCTTTGTAGTTAATCCAGAACGCAGGGACACACAGCAGCATTATGACAGGAAATGACATTTCTACATCATATAGAACCAAACTCATGGCTGACTTGAAGAAGACGCCAGGTGTTGTAAACATATTGCTCTGGAGGATGGGTGGCATCTACAGCTGGTCTACCCGCCACACAAAATGAGAAAATACTCAACGTAAATGAGGGCCCCTAAAAAACTTCATTGTGGTTCATTGTGTAGCAACTGCTAGATAATTTAACTGTAACTTTATTTAAGAACATGGACACATGCCCCAGTATAGTGTTTGATTCCAGAGGTGGTTCACATAACAAGTCTTCTGTTGTGCTAAGTGGTTTCCCCCAGTTGGTGAATGAGTTGATCCATCAGAGCTTTGTGGACTAGAATAAGAATGGAGACATTTTCCTACAGTACATAAATATCCAGCTATAAAAAAGAAGCACAAAAATGACAAACAGTTGACATGATACTGGTGGGTCCGAGTTTAGTACTACTCTACAAGCCCTCTCTTGTAATGAGGCTCTGTATTGTTCTAAAAATCCAGTTTTGAGAGCACCATTATTCCAGATGATACTGTTCTTACATGGTGCATTTTCACTGTGTATAATAAGATCACCACAGACCAGACCTGAGCCAGTACAGGAATACTGTCATAATGTACATGCATGATGAGGACCGAGGGTTTCTTGGGGCCCAGCAACTAGTTTTTGCTCCATGGCCCCATAAAAGTTTAAATTGCACGTTTACATGTACATAAGCTAAATTGTAGAACTGGTTCAGTAATTTTAAATATTCAGAGGCTGAGTTTTTGTTTATCTTGCCCAGTTTACATGAGCTGCCTAACTGTCAGTGCCACATAGTGTCCATTAAAAAGTGTTAAATCAGCACAAGCAGTGTTTTGGGGCTTGTTATTATCTTATACAGTTTGGAAAACAGTTTGGTGTCTCCTGTAGATTGTATTGTGCTGATGTAGAGAGGCCAACATGCTACAACCTAAAAAAGAGGACAGCAGCAATGAAATGAGTTGGTGAAGTTTCTAAATTTGGCAGCAGAGAGAGAGAGAGAGAGCGAGCGCTGATAACTGTACAGAAACAAAGAGGCAGGGGGGCATCAAACATGGAAAGCATCTACTTGCCTGATTGTTGCTGCATGGCGTCAAGCCCGTATTACACTGCAGAGAAAAGAGAGGGCAGCGACAAGCCACTCTCGCCTGTTAACACTCAGTGAAACAGCCAGAGCTGCTTCTAATGGCCTCGCCAAAACTTTTTATTATATAATTGGCAGGCAGCCGCGACGAGATTGACAAATGAGTGTCAGCCATCAGCGATTCCCCGAGCTAGGGATGCCAGAGCAGGAGAGCGGGAATCAAAATAATTAAAATAAATAAGGTGCCAAGTGATGGCAGTGCTCCCTCCAACATGGCAGATGAGAGCTGCCAGTGAAAAAGAGGAGGGATGGTTCAAGTGTCAGTCTTCAACTCCTCTCCAGGACCTCTCACCACTAAACCATTATTAGTGACAAAAATCTGTCAGCTAGTCAGTCGTCTGCATGTATGTGTTTGAATGTGAATGTGTGTTATCAGAGGTGTGATGATCTGATTGAAACAATGCATCGATAATCGGTCGGAGTTTACACCTCAGGATGAACTAATTTTCACTTCCCCTGCCTCCCATCTGCCCTTTTTGTTTGCATGTTGTTACATAGAGGCGAGATGTGATCCGCGTAATGGAGCTGCTTGAAATACAAACGAGAAGCAGCTGCTTGTGTGAACACGGAGGAGGAAGCAGCAGCCATGTCCCCCTTTACACTGAGGTCAACATCTTGTATCTGGATTGTGTTTAGATCTGATGCATCAGAATTACATTTACACAGAAATTAGCTTCATCTTCTTTGCCTCATGAGAGTGTATGAAATGTCAATGCCATTATTGAATTGATCCTACTGACAGTTATTGTGTGTGTACCTTAATTACTGGGAACACACACACTACTATTTGGTGTCAACCCCACATATGTAAACCCTCCTGCTCCTGTATCAGACACACCACACCAAGTTGTTTAATTTCATTTCCCTCTACAAAATATGCCAAGCAGATAACATGAAAGATTTATCCCATTTCTGTCCATATGCTTGGGACAGACAGGAGATATGGCGTCCCCTGGTCTAAGATTAGAATTGGAAGAGAAGCCCTATGAAATAAGCACATCAATAATAATTTTCAAACTAATATTCTGTCAATGAACCCTTGCAAATCAGTGATGGAATATGGAGTGAAAAGCAGCATTTATTTATTTTTTTCCCCAGAGTAATTTGTTTTTTGACTTTTTGCCGGCCACAGAAACAACTGTAGCCAATCACAATACAGCCTGCTGGAGCGTTGCAGCATTGTTACCACAAGTGCATGGTGCACCAGTCAGCTAAACCAATTTATTAAAGTTGTGTTCAGTGTATATTTTACCACAGACCTATGGCCAGGCGCTATTCCGGGTTGATCGGGTCATTGCAATTGCTCCTCTGCCTCTTCAAGTGCTGTGGCAGCAGTAACTCCTCTAATGGTCCCGTCTACAAATGATGAGTTTGAAACAGCACCTGCAGGTCATCATCACTTAATATAGAAGTGTGTAGCACAATCTCATAGAACTTTCTATATTTGTGTCACATTTGTTGAGAATATATGTGGTGCATTTAAAACTCCCTCTAATAAAATTGATGTCATATGGTTTATTTGCCTAGAACTTGATGTGAAAAGACCTTTACCTTATTTTCCTGGATACTGAACCAGAACCACTACTTGCTTGAGCCCAGGCCTTAACGTAACCTAATGTAACCTTAACCCAGCGCTACCTTTAACCTAACCATAAATCAAGTTGACACTTTAAGATTCAAAGATCTACATGGTGGGAACCAACATCTGGTCCCCACAAGTTTGGCAGGTCCCCACAATGGGAGTGTCTAAACAGGTCCACAATGTGAGTAATACCAGTAATACACACACACACACACACACACACACATATTGTCTCTTTTGTATTCTCGGCTCATTGCTCAATCCCACCCCCACCCCCACCCCTTTTCTATTTAGTTTCACTCTCATTTTCCCTCCATCACTGTGCTGTTATCTAATGGAGCTCTGCCATGATGTGTGATGCTACGTGAGATGGCAGCAGAGCAGACAGGTGAAAGCCACTATGCCATCAGTAAAAAACCACCTGCGAGCTTCCAAAATGCTCATTAGCACCTTTTTGCTTCTCTTCTGAACGCTCACGCTGCTGTTGTTCTGTTGCTAACCCCCAACTGGCACCGGCTTTGTTCTGAAATGTCAAATTGCCATCCGGTGGTTGACAAATACTGACGCTGATTACAGAGTAAGGGCCTGGACAAACAGCTCAGGACAGGCAGAGCAGGAACATGAAGCGAGAAGGAAAATACCCTTTGAGTTTGTCCCTGATGTTGCCAGTCCCTTCAGCGTCTCAGCCTGTGACTCTGAGCCATTGTTATTGATTCACAGGTTGCCAAATCTGAGTTGATTCCAGAGCTGGACTCAATCTCTTTAAAACAATAAATACAGACTGTTTCTCCTTGATGTTTGCTTTAAATTAGTGTGTTGACCTGTTCAAACCTGTCATTACCTAATGACTGCACTGATCCCCTACTGCCACAATCAGGCCAAAATTTCACCCTGGACACAAAACATATGCCTTGCTGGTGGTGGTGGTGGTGGGGGTTCCACAAAGCTAACTCTGTGAAATAAAGGCAGAGGACTTTGAGTTTTCAAGTTTTCAGCCCTTAAACTTGTCTTTCATTTATTCTTCCTGGGATTCAGGTGAGTAGGAAAGCAGAGGACATCCAGAAGCAGAAGTGTTGTGTCTCTGCCAAACGAGCATTCAGCAGGGAGTGCAGAGTTGCCTTCTATTTTATTTCCTTAGATATGAGCCTGAATAAGGTCAGAGAATAACCTTTGAAGTACTGCACTATAAACCACACAAGGACTGACTCAGAGACTGAAGGCATGTGTGTGTTTGTGTGCACCATTGGCATTACTCACATTTTGGGGACTGAAACCTGTTAACACAACACACTGTGGGGACTCAGCCTTTCTCGTGGGGACTAGAAGCTCATCCCCAATATGGTTTAAGGTTACATGGTTTAAGGTTAAGGTTAGGCAAGTAGTGGTTATGGTTAAGGTTAGGATACGTCTCTAGGAAATGAATGCAAATCATTTGAATGTCCCCACAAGGAATAAAAGCACACTCTGTGTGTGTGTGTGGTGTGTGTGTGTGTGTGTGTGTGTGTGTGTGTGTGCTGTGACATTTCCTCCATCCTCTAATTTCAAGGCGATCCACTTTAAAGATTTTGGAGGTGGAAGGACTCCAGTGTTTTAGAAGAGTTTATCATCTGTTGACCTTCTCAGCCACAAAAGCCACAAAGTAATGGAAAGAAAAGAGCACAAAAAAGAAACCCAACGAAAGCCACCGCTTTCTCTTGTGTTCACTGAAGATGTTGATCCGTGTCATGCAGCAGCTTGTGATCAAAGCCAGCAGAGTAAACCAGCCCGTGCTCTGCTTCTGTCTAATGACATTACCTTTTCACTGACTGGTTGGTGAGTTCTCGCCATGAGGGGAGCGGCTCTAGTAGTAAAACTGGAGAAGGTACTTTTAGCCTTGGGTCTCATTCAGTTCAGTTGTAAACAATTACACCTGGAGTACTTCACTGGATATGAATCATCAGCACCACCCTAAGAAATGCCCTGGGTAAAATCTTGTTCTTTGATGAAGAGAAAAAGGTGCATATCTGTGTCTCAAGGTAAATTATAGAACAAATCATCCAATCACAGAGCTTAAATTTCTTTTAGGTTGAACAAATGCTAAAGTTCAGGGTGTTCAACAATAAAAGCTCTTAATTTGCTACACCTCTAAATACCATCTCGGACTCTTTAAAACTTTTTAAACATACAGGAATGTATTAAGTGGAATTGGATCCTGGATTACACAACATCGGCCAATTCATGAAATTCATGAAAGTTGCTCAGTTTGATGACAAACAAGTGTTTATAAGGTATTCCAAGGTGGCTAGCCCTTTTAATAACCTTGTAGTTGCACCGGATAAACAGCCTTAATTAGCTTCTGTTGTTGTGTGTTGTTTTTTTATTTGGATGTAACTGCCAGCTGTGTTGGCATAATAAAAATAATAATAATACAAAAATGGCAGTATAATCATAAAACTTAGGGGAAATTCACAAGCTACCCAGGAGTACATAAAGTGCTTTAAATTATAAGCATATAAGGTAGTTAAAACTAGCCGCCACCCCTTTACCAGCTGCAACATTAAATGTGATGTATACAATAATGTGTCAGCAATTATAATCCAATCATATAATATACAGAAATGTGAAATGTTCCATTCTGCATAATAAGTACATTTACCTTTAGTACTTCAAGTATGTTTTGATGCTAATACCTTGAACTTTTAAGTAATTAACATTTCAAACACAGGACTTTTTAGGTATTGCTACTTTTATTTAAGTAAGGGATTTGAGTACTTCTTTCACCACTGGTTGCAGGTAATTCCAGCAGATTAATGGCTCAGGAAATTCAAAGTGTGCCTTTAAGACTATTTTAAATTTGGTGTGAAGTTGGAAGCTTCTTCTTGACATAGAAAATGCTTCCATTCTCCATTTTTTAAATCATGACTCATTGCTAAGAACCAATGCCGTGGCAACTTGATGCTCTCCAAAAACATTTTTTTTTCCATTTTTGTTTATTTTATGTAATCTTTTGTCTGTCGTCCTGACCTCACACTGGCCTGGTAAAGCTCTCTGCTCCATCCAGCCTCCCTGCTTCTCACAGTCTTCCCTTGCATTGTTAGTTCTTCCTGTGACTGTGTGCTAACCCTAAAGTCTTTAGAGATGCCCAACTTGTTCTTTCCAATCATATCTGCTTCTGAGTCAGTGTTCTGAGGTTTGTTTATTGTGTTTGTAGTTTCAGAATAGAAATGCATTTAGTTAGCATCTGTTCCCTCCAGAGGGGGAAAGGGGGCAACAGATGTCGCCATTTTGGCTCTGATTGTTTCTGATCAGCCACAGGCAGCAGCACAACTCCTGGCCATCAAAGCAGATCAGTCGCCGTCATGTCACACACACACAAAGTGTACGTACTGTATGCACAAAAGTATCTGTACAGTATATGTCTGTGAACAAAAGCACATTTAAGTACACACAGAAACACAGTATATGAGTACATGGACACACAAGTACACACATGCACACAGAGAAACCATGGGGAGTAAATGGGCTGCAGTTGCCATAGAAACAGTTGAGTCCCACAACATCCATTGCTGAAAGCCTTCAGAGAAAAAAGAAGTGTTTGTCTCATTTTTCAGATGTGTGTGCTTGTGTGCGTATGCCTCAACATAAAGACACACACACGCACACACTTATATACTGAGAGCCTGTGAATGTGTGTGTGCGGCGGATCCCCCTCTGTGATCGCAAAGAGCAACTCTCATCCCTGAGAATCCCATTTCACAGCAAGCCATAGTGGTGCTGGTGTGTTATTATGTGTGTGTTACGGTGGAGGTGCCAGAGGAGGGAAGGGCGGGCGCCAGGCGGGGGGTTACTGGATTACTGGGCCACTGCTCATACAGGTTGGGATTATTTCAAATAAGATGTGAAATTCACACCACCAGTTGGAAGATATCAGTGTGTGAAGCCTCTGATGTTTCCAGACTGGAGATTTTTGTAGGTTAAAATAATTGAGGCCAAATTTACATTTCCAACTAGTCACTGCCTCGCAGCGTGAGCATTTTCTGATCTGACCTCCAAAGATCAACATGTGCTCCATCCTAAAAGACAACACGTCATTTGTGAACAAAATTCAGTCTTATTTTTATTCCTGAGATCCATTTTTTTCATGCATAGTGAATCTTAATGTTAATTTTGCACAAAAAACTCCATAAAGCCTGGCATGTTAAAGGGCTGTTCTGTAGTTTTGGTTAAAATCATACTAAGATCAAAGACACAGTCCTGCAATGATCTGCTGCCTGATCCATTACCAAGCATTTACTTCCCAATCATGGATGATTTTTATGGCGAGGGTTCGGGGGGGGATCATTACCTGCACTGAGTCCACTGACCACGTCATACCCCTTCTTATCCAGCTTCATGGCTCCCTGTATAGCAATGGATTCACTGCAAGACTCTCCTCCTTACCTTCAAACATAATCTGGCACCCCCCCTCTGACCTTCTCCATCCTATGTTCCTCCTTAAAATCTTCCTCAACTGCTCCTCTAGCTGTCCCTTGTTTTAGACACAGCACCATGGGTGCCAGAGTTTTCAGCTGCCCTCACCAAGATTTTGGAATTCACGGCCTCTACAGCTTCACCAGCTGGACTCTATTGTACAATTCAAATAACAGCTCAGCTCACATCTGTTTAAATTAATGTATTCATCAGCTATGATCATGTCATACATTTTAACCTTGTCCTCTGTATTGCTGTGTTTTAATTGCTGTTTGTTCCTTTTATCTGCTACAGTTTAGTGTTTCAAGAATTTTATAAGAATTTCCCATTCAATCAATTAAAGCTAAGAAAAATATGAAATAACAGAAAATGCCATTTTTTTCTTGAAAAGAGTTGGCCTGCACTAGAAATAAATGAAATGATCTCTCCCAACTGGCAGTTTCAGTTTTCCCACTTGTTTGAAAGCTTTTCAGCTCACTAATAAACTGAGCAAACAACTGGTTCAGATGAATATTTTGCTTCAGTGGTTATAGGTTTGATGCAGTGTGAAGGCTGGATTGTTTTCAGAAGCTTTTTCTCAGGTTGAAATTTAAGAGGGCCAAAGTCAGACACCATTCAGCTCCATCTAACTCTGCATCTCCACTTCTAGTTCCCAGTGTAACAGAAAGATTTGGTCTGAGAGCGCCTGATGGATGCAGTGATTCTCCCTCTGGTCTGATAGAAGTTATTACAGCTTACAGTGAAATGAGATGCAGCTCCTGGATCAATAGTAGACAGTTCAGAGGACAGAGGTCAGAGCATATAGATAAGAGAGGATGCCTGGAGTAATAGCGATGATGATGCCAGAAAAAGGAATAAACAGGAAACAGAGAGCAAAGACGAGGGAAAGCTGTGAATGACAGCAGAGCAGTTTGAGGCCTTAAACAGATAAATCCTCCACACAGAGGAGATAAAGGAGACAAAGTGAAAGAAGAAAGCATGTTTCTGGGCAAAAGAATCCATAGAGAGCAGCAGCTGATGTTGCCAAATACCAATCAGAACTTCTCTATGATCTGTACAGCGGTTCATTCACTGTCCGGAGCTTGAAGATGGATGGAAAAGAAGGCATCAACAGCTACAGTACAGAATGACACTGAGCTGCACTTGCTTTGCTGCAGGGCATCTACATGTGCAACCTGTCATCATCAACATCCTTTGTATGAAATTCACAATTTGAAACTTGGAATTATAATAGAAAAAATACAGAAAGATTTTTTCTTTAGTTTAAGTATTTTCAAAATCTGGATTATATTACAATGTAATTAAACCTGATTCAAACCAGGAAACTGCGGGGATACACCACGCTCACATTATGAGATGGATGACTGAGATGGGAAAGATTTCTGTTTACAGCCTGCTTGTAGAACTGGATGTGTGGGCAGTTAGAAAAACTGCTCTAACGATATACTGTAACATTATGTTTATTAAATTTGGGTTTAATTTCTTTGAGTGATGGGTTTTGGCTGGCAACAGTGTTCATGTTAGGATTAAGTCAGACATGTCAGAGCTTTTAGAAAAACCAGGGTTTCCCAGTCATAAGTACAACTTTGATTTTGATGTAAATGCTATTTACAATAATAATCACACGAACTCTGATACGACAAGAATAATGCATTATGGCAGAACTGTGTTTGTTTCTTGGCAGGAAGTCAAGAATATTTAGTTTGAAACAATTCAGGATTTACTGCTGAACAATGTTTGACAAAACAGGTTATATAAGACTTTCCTTTCTGTTTTGAACATCTTATGTGTAGGGTGCCATTAAATTAATATGAAAGCAACTGTATATTTATGGTTGTCAAAGAATAAATCTTAACAGGTTTGGTGGTCCACAAATCCTCGTGCCACTATCAGGACATAATGTCAACTTCTCACACAAGAGATCTCATAAAATATGAATTCACATATTGCTTTTCTCCTCAGGTTTCTGAATTTGTTTTCTTCAAGTGAAGGCCTGCAGGGAGCCATGAGGCATTACACAGAACACAGCCTAGCTTCTGTTTCTTCTTCTAAGGGAAGAATAAATGTATGTGTTAGCAGCTGGTGTGTGAGTGTCATCTCTGCAGCCTGTTAGTTATTAGGAAATAACATCAGGACACATACAGCTGGATTGTGTTCTTGATACTGTATGCTGACCAAAAAACTGTTACTGTGACAAAATATTCAAATGACCTCCAGCAGAGAGAGCAAGAGAGACAGTTTTAAAGTGAACATAGCTCAGACCGAGCAGATGGATGGTGATTGCAGATCTGTGATCCACAGCAGATTAAACAGGTGCTTCCGGCATCATTTCACTTCTTGCTTATTTTTGTAAATTGCTCATTTTTTATTTATTTATTTTTTCCAGCAGGTAGCAGGAGAATTTTTTTAAACCTCTGCCTAATTCAGTCACATTTAATTCAAACCAATATCTGATTTTAAAGAGAAAACTGTTGTATAAGTTCTGTGCACTCTTTAGTTGGTGCTGAATTTGTTTAAAGCTCCCCTTCCATTCAATTAAAAGCTGATAGACAAACCAAAGCAAAACTTTTTCCAGCAGTTTCAGTCAGGAGACTAAAACAGAAATTAAACTGCATTTGTGATGATTCCAATATTGTTAGAGCCTCCCTCATAGTGGAGCTGAAACTAAAGTGTCCCATGATGACGGCTCTAAAGGAAAGACAATTGAAGATTAAAATCAAAAGTCATGGCTTCAGTTAAAAGATAAGGCTGGTTGTTTTCTACATTAACAATATTTTCAACACTCCCAATACAGAGACTAAAACCAACAATGATTTGACTCCACTCAGGGTTAATGTCTGACAGTCCTGGATCAGCCTATTTGTCTGTGCCACTGATCTGCATTGTTGTTCAAAAATGATTAAAAATGCATCATGGAAACATGCTGCTATACTGGGTGACATGTTTCCTTATTACGAAACACCAGACCTTGTTTTGTTTGTTTTGTTGTTGTTGTTGTTTTTTGTATGTAGCTCTGAACAGCCATAGCTTTTTACAGCATCTGAAGGACTCAAGAGTCAAGGGCCCACAGGCAAGTTATATAAAAATTCACCTCCTATACAGTTGCCATGGAAGGGGCAATTAGCTAAAGAGACCGACAACATTTTTGTACCAGGCTATAAACATGTTTATTTCTGCTATAAAGGTTGGCATTTTAACCTGGGAGTCTATGGGGACTGACTCCCTCTGAGAATCAGCCTCAAGTGGCCATCTGAAGAACTACAGGTTTTGAAACTTCCACACTGGCTTTTTCTTTCAGGCCCACAGGTTGCTGCTTGTCCCGTAGTAACATTTGTATGTTGTAAATGACACAAGGTGAACTTTTGCTTGTCTTCCTAACTGAACACACCTTTAGGATTCATCCTCCGGGGAGCATTAGTAGCTTTTTAGCAACACATTGTCTTGCATACACTATGTTGTGGATCTGGGGCTGTGTATCCTTACTACACAGTCAGTGTAGTGTCTTGACAACAACCAGCAAAATGTGTTGTCCTCCATTTCCTCTGCATATTACATTGTGAAGCTACATAATACATCAACAGCATACTCAAAGAGTAAGTGTTGTTTAGTCTGCACACTCCTGTTCTGCACAGGATGATGATGTAGTATAGAAATGGGGACAGAGCCATATACTCTCTCTTCATGTTTAAAACCTCTTTTCTTACATAAACCTATGTTCACTCAACACCCAGTGTGGATAGGAATGACATGAAGCACCCGTCATATGTCATGTAAAGCCCATTAAGCAGCTTCGTTAACTTTACATCATTTAAAAGAACCTTACCTGCAGGTTCATGCAGTCGCCTCAAGCCCACTGCCAAAATCTCATGGCACCCGGGGCATTTTTTGGTGGTTTTTGTTGTCTACTTAGAATAGAATAAAATAGAATAGAATACAATAGAATAGAATGAATTCATTGTCCTTACATGTAACATACAATGCATCTTGGTGTTTCTCCATAAACAAAAACTGTATACCATTCACTCCTCTGTTCACACCCACACACCACAAACACACGTATCTACACATAAACAGTAGATTAAAATAAATATGTAGAAAAATATAAAATTGTATAAAAGATTTAAGGTGTCTCATATGTTATGACACCTGCCTCCGTTGTGCTGCTCTGTTGGCTCCTGAGCAGTTCCCACACCAGGCTGTAAAACACTATGTTAAAATGCTTTCTACTGAGCAGTGGTAGAAAGACTTCAGCAGCTCTAGCAATAGTTGGGCTGTCCTCGGGGTTCTAAGGAAACAAAGTCCACCCTTGAGGTCATCATTGACGTGGATGCCCAGGAACTTAAAGCTGGACACCCTCTCCACCTCTTCTTCCCATTTTCAGTGGCAGGGAGCCCTCTTGTTGTCGTCTGAGCTCGGCTCCGTGTTGTGGTGCTGACCTGATGGCTATGAATACACTTGCTGATACCGCTACCACCACATATGCCCATGTGTGTCTGGCTTCCACAATGGCAGTCATCACCACTTTTATTCTACATTTACATATAATAAAATAATGGAAAAGTTCATTTTGACTTTACTTCTTTTTACCACTGTATTAGTTACAGTGAACTGCAGAACCTTAGTCTTTGAGGTTTTGAAGAGTATGATTTGTAAAGAAAACGTCCAAGTGGTCTTTAACTGAGTTCATTATTGGAATAACAGACGTTAAACCAGCGGCTGTGCTGACGCTCCAGAGGAAGGTTTTGTCTGAACTGGATAGAGGCTTTGTCTGTTAGAAGCTATTCTGCCTCCACCCTCCCTCTCCTCCTCCACCTTTAGTCCTCTGGGCCAATTTTTGCAAGCAGCGGGGGACGAGAGGAATGAGTTTCCTCACAGCGAGGTGTGGTGCTGAATGGGGAGAGGATGATGAAGGCTGGAGAGAGAAAAAAGACAACACTTCATGGTTTGGCAAACTGAGTGCAGAGGAGCTTCAGAAACCTTCTGTTTTTCTTTGTCAGACTCGAGCACACGCTTCATATTTGTTAACTGACACATACAGTATTTACTTCTTCCCCTGTTTCCTATGGACATTTCTCTGAGCATTTGGGCACAAACCTCACAGTGTTACCCATTTTTTGTTATAATTACTATATCCTTTGATAATTTAAGATTAATTTAACATTAAGTAACACCGTGTGATCTTTTCATCATGTGATACCTACTGTAGATCAGGAAAAACAAGTGTAAATGCAATCAGAACGTGTTGCATCAGAATGCTAATGAGACATTAACTGTAATCAGCTCTAAGCAGCTTGCATATGTAACACAACACACAGTCTGAACACTTTGTTAAAGTTGCATTAATTAATACATTTTAAACTAAGAATCAATCCATCAGCTACATGTAAAGTGAAAGATATTGCTTGTTCTCACAGAACCTTCTGGCTACCTCTGCAAATGTATGGAGATCTTCAGTCTGTTTTGGCTACTAGTTTTGATTTTCCAGCTTATTCACTCGCTGGTTTAGTCTCAGAGTTTCCAGCAGCAGCAGGTAAGCTCTGATAAACCCACTATACTCAGATTGCCCAGCACCAAACAGCAGACAGACAGAGACTAGCTGGTGAGGAAAGTGGAACAACCAGCAGTTAAAGTGCAAAATATTTTCCACAGGAGTTGGTGGAGAGTCTGTAGGGCAGAGGCTGCTGGAGGAGCCTTGGCCAAGTATTCACAAGACCATACTTAGGAGACATTTTTATGGACCTATATCCGAAATCGGTTATTGTTGGACGCTTCAGATGAAGGATCGGAGGAAAGGACGTCTCATATTGTCAATGACTGGTATTTCCTCAAGTCCTACACCTGCACGTCTTCCTTGCATCTTCTGTGGGCAGGACAAAGATGCAACAAAAAGATGAGCGAGGGAAAGGATGCCCCTTATAAAAGGCTTGAGGAAAACCCTCATTGTTGTGTTACATGTTGTTCCACTGTCCCCAGGTGGTGCAAAAATAAAGTCACTTAAAAAAAAAAACAACTTAGCTTACTGAAAGGTCACTGAACTACTAACTTGGCATCTTCCCACTGTCTTAAGATACCTGCCAAAAAGGTACAGATGAGCTCTTTCTGCAAAAGATGCTGCAGCATTGCACTTCTTTTCACTTCAGATGCAGCAGTTTGTTCACAAGACAACGTGATTGCCAGTTCCACCTAATTTGCATATCATAGTTCATTCAAAACATGGGCATAATGGAGACAGCAAAACTGTTTATTAATACCAAGAGTAAATGCACATGTAAATGTCACAGTTCTTGTCTCCACTCTGTGCAGTTTGCTCTCGACCCTTCCAGTTGTTCATTTTGCCACGAGATGTCCTCAGACTCTCCCTTTTTCCTGTTCACCAACACACCTGTTTACCATTCTCCACTGTCAGACATGGGGCTCATACCATGAAGTGAGACTGGGATATACCCTGAGTCTAAGCTCAGCTCAGTTTTTCCAACACAGTAAGTTAACTCTACAATCGGGAGACAACTGCTGCACTTTTATTTGACACACACTAGATTTTCATTCCTCATAAGGTCTTTACATTGACTTTCATTTTCTGCAGACTTACCTAAACCAAATCATCACCACAAATTTCAGTGATTTACATGGTGGGTACCAGCATCCTGTCCCCATGAGGACGGCCCAGTCCCTACAGTGTGAGTGTGTAAACAGGTTGTGGTCCCCACAGTGTGGGTAAAGCCAGACTGACATACATACGCAGCAGGTTGTGTCTCTGCTACTTTTCATCATCGATTTCAAAGATCGACCTGCTGAGCCTCACAACATCCAGTCAGTAACCAGTCGGCAACTGACTGACCACTCCATCGATCCTCTGCTTCACTGCCTGATTGATTAAAAGCCTAACACGACTGTTGCCTGCCTGATTATTAAATGAATGACTGGTTTCCCGTTCGAACAGCTCAACTTGTGTCTGTGTCCTGTTTAATCCTGCACTCACTTGATTTTCTTCTTTCTTTCTCATTCTGATTCATTTCTTTTTTTCTTTTGGGTTTCATTGGAGGTTACTTTAATGTTCTCTAATGTAGAGGTCCAGACAGGGAGTGCTCCTGTACTCAGCAGGCTGCAGGTTTGATCCCCACCACTTTTAGCCCTGTCAGAGAGCTTGGACGTTAAAAGGGTTGAAGGGTCGATATCTCACTGTGTGACAGCACTCGATCAACAGACAGATAAAAGCTCCTGATTGGCTGAGAAATGTTTCCATGGATTTATATGGAGGAACAGGCTTGGATTTTAGTTTCAATGCTCAAATCTTTTGGATGTTTCCATTTGGTTTTGTAGGATGATGACAACTCAAAAGGTGTGATGTGCCAGGCGACTTCTGCTCAAAGAGAAATTACACCATGTTTATTTACACCAAACTCAACATTCATAGCGTTCCGCGACCTTTTATTGGGCAGATATTTTCTTCAATTTTCTCATCAAGTGTTTGGGTTGAAAGCAGCCTCAGGCTACAAAAACACATCAGATGGAGAATTTCACACAATTTTTTTTTTTCACAAGGAACCTCAGCTTCTGCCATAATGGTGAAATACAGCACGCGTTAACATGACTGATGTTTTTGTGGACTACTAATGATAAACTCTCCGTCTGGTGAGAATAAATGAACAGGAAGGGAGGTGGCGGAATGCTGCTTCTAATTTATTTCTGCTTTTTATTTTTTTTTATCAGTGCGAGCCTTCAGAGCTGCATGTTTTCACAGTGAAGTGGTAATTTCTTCAGGGTAGGAGCGAATTGTTTCCCACCTGCACACTCTTGTCCTTCCACTCAGAGCTTGTTTGGAGCTCAGCATTGGCATTTTTAAAGCTGTTTACTTAGAGCTTTACTTGGCATGGTGAATGCACAAAGACCCTGCAAAATCACATACCCCACCCCTCTGAAAAATTTCAACCACTGCATGATTTTTAGCATGCAAATCAGAATTCCAAGAAGAGAGGCAGTGATGTGAGAAAGGATCGCACTGAAGCTGCAACAGTTTGTGCCCAGGTGACTCCCCTCATAATTTGTAGTAACTGAAAATTAATATAAATAAAAAATGAAGGGAATAGTTTATTTGGGTTTATTGAACCTCTTAGGCAGCCTGAAACATTGTTAACATCATGATACAAATAACCCTTTCATTTTAGCCCTTACAACAAGACATTAATCAATGTAGGATGGTCTTGTGATCATCTACCATTTGTCAAATCATCTAAGATATTTTTAGTGTTCCCAGAGCTGTGGTTGCCCACTCTGGTCCAGGCTGAAGATATAATAAAATAAAATAAACTTGCTGGCTACTTTTTAATGGAAACTTTACTCAGACGTTTATGGCTACAAAATAAAGAATCCTACTGACTTTGGTGATTTTTCTTTTACCGCCACCATGGATTTGTTATTCTTGTTTTCAGTAAAATGTCTTGATAGCTTCTGGATGGATTGCCATGAAATTTTACAATGATACTGATGCTACCCAAGGGATGAATTCTAATCCTAATTCTGAAATGCTACTGGCTACCTTTAGATAGAACTTCTTTATATATTTATATCCACCTGATGGTGTAATTCTTACCTGTAAAATGGGCAAAAAGATCACCAACTATGCAGTAAGTTCACATTTTCAACATTCTCCTTGTAACCTAATGAATGTTATAAACCTCTGGGTGACTGGCTATATTCATGCTTCCCAGAGGGGAGGAAACGAGGTCACCTAGGGTTCAGAGCAGAATTTCACACCACCTACATAATGGGTGGAAACTTCGCAGTACAATGGTGACCTACAAAGTCATGTGGTTGTATTTACTTTTTAATGATTACACCACAGATTGCCCTCTCTGTTTTTATATTTCTTTTAAATTGTGTTAATATGAATTCAGGGACTAGAACAGCCAGCTGGAGGACACGCCATCGCTACCTTCATAGTCTTTACCCACAGAAGGAGGCAGAGAAGGAGCGATGGAAAGGGAAGTAGAATATGAAGGTGGAGTGAGACAAAGTGTGTTTCTCTCTTTTCCCAGTGCCTTCAAATTTTATTTTTAGAAAGTTTATCTCATACCACAAGTCTGTGTGAGCTTGATTTACATGGAAAAAAAATCCTTGCTGAACTTTAAGTAGTTACCTGAATTTAAGCAGGTTATTGGTTGGTAGTTGGATGGTGCTGTTTCCCTGTGGGGGTCTTTAATGATCAGCACTGTCCTTCCTTGCGTTAGCCAGTCTGGCTAGAGGCTGGTTCATTTGTGCTGCTAGGTGTTCGTGCATTGCTGTTAGGTTCTTTAACCAGCAGGCGTGGATCATTTCTGGACAGGGTGCTATCTAGCTCTGTTCTACTGTTTGATGGTGCTGTCCCACTGAGCCTTGGTAATCTTACTCAGGAGATAACATTAGGCATTTTTTGCCTATGATTCTCTGCCTCATATCAGCAGCTGTGCCCTCTAGTGGACATGAGGATCCATCTTTTGTTGCTAGTTGTTGTTAGATGCACTTTCATTTGTTCTTCCAAGTCTTCTTCTGCCTGGGGTGTAGTGTGTAGTTGGTTGATCTCCAGCTGTGATAGCAGCTCCAACAGTTAGAGGCTTTGATTCAGTTTGGCTATCACTGTTGGACACCAAGATTTTCTTGTAGTTCTTCTGTCCAGCTCTGAGATATTCTGTTAGAAATCTCAGAAATCCCTCATATCTGCAACTTGAAATTGCAATGAGAGGAAAATGTGAATGTTTTTGTTACATAGCAGTAATTATAGTCTGTGCAAGATAATGTGAGTGTGGCTTTAACTGTAATGGTGGCAGGTGAGAAAATGCTCAGGTGAGAACATTTAAGACACTGAGAAACTACTTTCATTTGGCTTTGACATTTGCACATATTATACACAAAGGCAGTTCAAAGTGTTTTATATACAGGTAAACATATGTGGTGTTGAATTAAAAATACAGTGTTACCCTGCATTACCCAAACATTTCTCAAGTGTTTGTAACCACTGTTATAACTGTGTCCTGACTAAAATAGCAAAGAAAGATGTTTCAACACATACCCAAAACCTCAAAAATGGTGTTTGTTTATGTTCCGTTTATGTTAAGTGAAAAAGCCCTATAGTAGCAGCTGGAATTACTGTAAGACTCTTGTGTGACATAAGAAAAGGAGAAAATGTTGAGATGTTTTATCAAAGCCACAAAGTCCACAGGAGGATGAGGTCATATACAGGTCAAGAAAATATGCCTAAACATAGCAACAACCGTGTAAAGAGCTGAATGAAGAGTGGCTGGACAAACTGCCCTAACTAGACTGATGTCATATCAGACACTATTTTATATAGATAATAGTTTTGTGGTAAACTTCACGAGGAATAGACACAAGAAAACTGTCACAGTTTTTCTTTATTAAGTCATTTATTATGTTATCACCCTCGTTAGGCCAGTAAAACAGATGATACCCTAATCCTAACCTGGGGCCCTTGAGCCAATGTACACATTTACTTCAAATACTGTAGAAATGAGATTTGAACAGCTACCTGTGGAGGTTATGCATGACTGAACAAGCAAAGCGTAGGAACAAACAGACTTGCTGTATAAAACAATGTAGAACTCTGAGAGACAGTGAAGACTGATACATATGCAAAAATTAATTTGCTTTACAATACATCTGCGGTGTAGATTTCCCTTACAATGCTGAAAACAAACATAGAAGGATAAATAATCACTATGTGCCTTTAGGCTGATCTGAGCATAGTCTCATTATTGTTTGACAACTGACAGCCTACACATTCTTCATACAGAGAATGAGTCAAGGTTTCAGTTGCACATAATAAATTCCCTAACCCCCTCACAAATGCCTAACCCAAAATTTTACCTTAACCTTGTGCTAAACTAAAGTCTCACCTGAATCCTTGAGCCAACAAGTGCTTTGAAAGTGTGAGGACCAGACAAATTGTTCTCTCTCCCATAGTATAAAACCCAAACTGGTCTTCACAGATGTGTGGCCATGTAAGCACATATGCAAATCCAGCATTTTGTCCCTAGGAGGACATTTGTGTTTGTCACTTACTGAATCTATGTATTGACTTACATTTCCTAGATAGTTACCCAAACCATAACCACTACTTGCCTATTGCTTCCCTAAAATTCAATGATTTACCTTGTGGGGACCAGCATCCAGTCCCCATAAGAAAATCAAGTCCCCACTTTGTTAGTGAGCACCTGGTTTTGGGTCCCCACAAGTAGAGAAAAACAATGCCACACACAGAGGCTTCTTTTCATTGTTTGTGAGGACTTTACACTGACTTACATTCATTTCCTAGAAACTTACTCTAACCCCTAACTTTAACCTAGTCCTAACCCTAAACCAAGTAATCACCCTAAAATGACAAGGTTTACATGGTGAGGACCAGAGTGAGGGCAAGTCCCCACAATGTGAGTGGACTCTTGGTTCTACGTCCCCACACGTAGAGTAAATCAAGGCCACAGGCACAGGTATAATTTATTAGAAAACTATATTACAGTGAGTGAGAGGCTGCATTGTGACTCTGCAGGATCTGACTTCACTCTTTAAGAGAATACAGCTAAAAACAAGGCTGCAAATAAAGATGTGTGCTTTTGTGTGTGTCTGTGGTGTTTGCTTCATCAGATGAAAGACATTTTCTTTGGATCCATAAATATCTTCCATTTTGTGTTTTTCTGCCTGGGTTCTCTTTCATCTGCAGGATGCTGACATAAGGTTTTAATGAGCATTCTGCTGTTATCATCATTAGCACTATTCTTATGATTTGTTGGTGTGCATTAAGACTAGACTAAACTAGAGAGCAGAGAGGAGAGGTCATTTTAACCTGGTTGGAAGATCTGCACATTTATATGTGAGAAAAAAGTCTATCTACATAAAATGAACTCAATTTTTTACAACACTGAAATAAACAGAAATATGCTCGTGTTTGGTTTTGGTGTTTCTCTGGTTTTATTTTCAGCAGATGTCTGTGAGCTTCTGAATTGGTTCTTGTTTCTGTTTTGTGTTTGCAATTTTGGAGCAAGTGTGAGAATTTGTAACAAACTTTCAGATAAAATTTACTTGTAGTTGAGCTTGCAGGAAACAAGAAGAAATGATCTGTGAGATGGTCTTTTTCTTCTTCCGACTGTTCCCGTTAGGGGTCGCCAGAGTGAATCATCTGTTTCCACCTAACTCTATCCTTGGCATCCTCTACTCTCACCCCAATTAACTTCATATCCTCTTTTAGCACATCCATATATCTCCTCTTTGGCCTTCCTCTTGACCTCTTGCCTGGCAGCTCCATCTCCAACATCCTTCTACCAATATAACCACTATCCCTCCTCTGCACATGTCCAAACCATCTCAATCTGGCCTCTCTGACCTTGTCCCCAAAACAGAAGACCTGAGCTGTCCCTCTGATGTGCTCATTCCTAATCCTGTCCATCCTGGTC
>NW_018127901.1:1957777-1962369 GCF_001952655.1 Monopterus albus
CCAACGCCTGTCTCAACTTGTGTCAACATTCTTTCTTTTGCAACTTCCATCACTTGGTCTTCTTTTCTGTCTTACCTCTCCTCTTCTTCCTGACCACCAGAGTCATCCTACACACCACCATCCGATGCTGTCTGGCTACACTTTCCCCTACCACCATTTTGCAGTCACTAATCTCTCTCAGATTGCCTCATCTACATAGAATGTAGTCTACCTGCGTACTCCTACCTCCACTCTTATATGTAACTCTATGCTCCTCCCTCTTCTGGAAATAGGTGTTAACTACAGCCATTTCCATCCTCTCAGCAAAGTCCACCACCATCTGTCCTTCTAGGTTCCTTCCCTTAACACTAAACCTGCCCATCACCTCCTCATCACCTTTGTTCCCCTCACCAACGTGCCTGTTGAAGTCTGCCCCAATCACCACTCTCTCCCCTCTGGGAATACTCTCCATCACCTCTTCTAACTCACTCCAGAATCTCTCCTTCTCTTCTAATTCACACCCTACTTGTGGACCATAACCACTGACTACATTCAATATTACTCCTTCAATTTCCAACTTCAAACTGATCACCCTGTCTGACACTCTCTTCACCTCTAAAACATTCCTCACTAGCTCCTCCTTCAGATCACTCCTACCCCATTTCTCTTCCTGTCCACACCATAATAAAACAGTTTGTATCTCCCTCCAATGCTACGCACTTTCCACCTGGTCTCCTGCACACAGAGTCTATCTACCTTCCTTCTCTCCATCATGTCCGCCAGCTCTCTACCTTTCCCTGTCATTGTACCAACGTTAAGAGTCCCTATTCTCAGACCTATACACCTGCCCTTCCTCTTCTCTTTCTGTCTACGACTCCTTCTACCTTCTCTCCTTCTTCGACCAACAGTAGTCCAATTCCACCAGCACCCTGTAGGTCAACAGCACTAGTGGTGGTCGTTGTTAGCCCGTGCCTTGACCGATTCGGTATGGAATTCGCACTGATGATTCACATGTTTAAATTTGGCATGTTTTTACGATGGATGCCCTTCCTTACACAACCCTTTCTATTTATCCGGACTTGGGACCGGCACAGAAGTCACTGATCTGTGGGATGGTGAGAATACAAAAAACATTTTAATTGAATGTGGATATTTCCTGCCAAAAATGTCATAAGGGGGTGGCTGTGGTTCAGTGGTCGTCTCTCAACCGGCGGTTTTTGGTCCGAATCACAGTGCCTGCAGTCCACATGTCGAAGTGTCCTTGGGCAAGACACTGAACCCCCAAGTTGCCCCCGATGGTTAGAGGTTTCGGTGTGAGCTGGCGCCGCAGATGGCTTCCTTAGTTCTGTACCAGAAACAAACTCCTCCTTTTGTAACATACTTGGCCAAATAAAGGTGATTATGATTATAATCTGGTCTCCTCTGTAATGTTACAATACAAAAGGCCTGTTTCTAGCTTTACATCATTATTTATGACATTTTGCATAAGGTTCTTTTGCAGTCCAGTTCAAGCAAAGCACTGATGTCACATTGGGATTAGTTGATTGTTGTCAGCTGTTATGTTGATGCTTCTTCATGGCTGCTTACCAGCTGACTAATAACATCCAATCAGGTGGAAAGCATAGCCTTTATAACCTGACACTTTTATTAATCTGCTGATCACATGGGCAATTGAGGGGATATGCAAACCATTAACCCATTTTTTTAACATGTCGTTTCGACTTGGTCAGTTCCCCAATAATATGAAAATAGCAAAGGTTATTCCACTGTATAAATCTGGGGATAAGCACAACTTCACAAATTATAGACCGGTTTCTCTGTTGTCACAATTTTCAAAAATCTTGGAAAAACTCTTTAATAACAGGTTAGACACATTTATTGATAGACATAAAATCCTCTCTGATTGCCAATACGGTTTTAGGTCGAACCGATTGGCCATTACCGACCTGATGGAGGACATAACAAGTGCTATGGATGAGAGGAAATACACGTTGGGAATATTTATTGACCTAAAAAAAGCATTTGACACAATCAATCATGAATTATTAATGGATAAGTTAGAAAAATATGGGATCAGGGGAATGGTTCGGGCATTGGGTGAAAACCTACAGAAACTCTCTGGACGGGTTACACAGGAACTTGAGAAGATAAAGAAATGGTGTGACAGTAATATAGTATCTCTGAATTTGGATAAAACTAAATTTATGGTATTTGGGAATCGTAGACTAGATAATGAACTTCAATTGAAAATTGGGGGAGCTAATATAGAACGAGTATATGAAATTAAATTTCTAGGTGTCATAGTTGATGACAAATTCTCCTGGAAATTTCATATCAGATATGTTCAGCACAAAATAGCAAAAAATATATCGATATTGGCAATGGTTAGATATATTTTAGACGGGAAAGCACCGTATTTTGTATTCTTCATTGATTTTACCATACTTAGAGTATGGTGTTGAAAACTGGGGAAATACATACAAAAGCTCACTTCAACCATTGTATATATTGCAAAAAAGAGCGATAAGAATTGTGCATAAGATGGGGTACAGGGATCACACATGTAGCTTTCATACAGTCTAAATTGTTAAAATTGTTTGATTTAGTGGGATATCAGACTGCTGTGTTTATGTATAAAGCCAGGAACAATTTATTACCTGGTGGAATTCAAAAACTATTTAATGAAAGGGAAGGGGGATACAATTTAAGGGGTCAGTTAAATTTAAAAATTCATGCTATACGTACAACCAAAAAAAGATTTTGTATTTCCATAAGTGGGGTAAAACTATGGAATAATTTAAGTGTAGACATAAAAAATAGTAATAGAATTGACGAGTTTAAACATAAATATAAAGGTATGTGTCAATCAAGATATATGCAAGAACAGGTTTAATGATTAATTAGATGGAACATTGTGGGTGTGGTGTATGAATGTTAACACTTTGTAATAATTCTGTAGTATATTACTTGTGTGGTGTAGAAGATAATTATTTAAGAATGTAATTATGTAAGAATGTTAACACTGTTATAATCTTTTTTTAGTATTTTTACTAAACACTGTTACTATTTTTTAGTATTCACTTCTACCTACACAATACTTGTGTGGGTAGAAGTGAATCATTTACTGCTTGCAAACCAATGATGGTAAGATGATGTTATGGGGTAGGACTGGATAAGTCTGACTTCTTCCTACTCCATTCAAGCATATACTAGGTATAAGCAAATTGATATTGGATTATGTGTATTGTGTTGTCATATCAACTGTTTTTACATGCTTGAAAGAATAAATCAAATCAAATCACATCAACACAAAGCCTGGGCTGCTGCAGCCTTCTGCATGGTGTATAACTGTAATAATTTGTTACAGATGGTCAATTCCTTGATGTGTGTCTGACTGAATAGTCCAGTTAAGGAGCTATTTGTCTGTTCATATGACTTCATGTTTCACTCCATGTGTGAGTGACAAAAAACAATAATGGATCATGTGGGGTTTTTTTTTTGCTTGCTTGTTTGTTTTTTTGATCTGATCCTACTAAACCAAATGTCAGGTATAAAATCATTGATTCTTCTCTGATTATAGTTGTTGCAGAGATAAATCCTTTATGCCAGGCTTAAAATGCTAACTCTGACTGGACAGGGGAGAGATCAAGCCCTCTGTCTTGGTTGGTGCTGATATCCTGCATTACATATGACAGGATTTAAAATCTTCTTTAATCCGTGGTTTAAATATTTGAACTGTAGCTGCATTATGTAGTAACAAAATAAATCTGGATCAACTAAGATCAGATCTCTGAATTTATATATGAAACAATTCTAACCTAATTTAAATGATGTCTAAACACACTTTTAGTCTTACTTCTCAGCTTATTGGAATCCATAACTAAGAGGTTTCCTTCCAAAGGTAGAAAGTATCAGTACAAGAGCATTTCATGGAATTGAAGTGGTGGCAGAAGATGTAAAAGCATGCAAACATGTAAAACTGAACCCATTTGCAAAGTAGCTTTTTGTGATTTGAGTGAACTGAGGCTTTAACACAGTGTCTCTTCTGTGCTGTCGTTGAATATGTTGAAGGAAGAGACTGATCTGTTACCTGCCTTTCTCTCCTCCCTCTGTGAGAGTGAAAAGCTTTTTGTTTAGCACCAATTTGCCCTAAAAACTACAATAGCAGGAGACATGTTGAATATTCCTCTCTGTACATCAGATACTTTCTTTTGCATGAAATCAGATATTTGCCCCGTTAGTATTCTCCAGCTTCCATTATGCACACAAATAAATAAATAAATAATATTTTATACTTTCACCAAGAAAATGATGCCTGGGAGGCATTTCACTACAGGGGATGCAGCTGCAGCGAGGGGGCTGAGGCTGATAAAGAGCCACAGCAACCCCTAGAGGATGGAGGGAGAAGGATTGCAGAGGTACACAGTGGATGGAGGTTGGGGAGAGAGAACAGAGAGTGGAAGAAAATAATCAAAGGGAACCATTTAACGATTAAGATAGAAAAGAGCAAAAGAAAGGGGAATATATAAAAGGAAAAGGAGGTGAATAATAGAATAAACAAACAAACAAAGCAAGAGAATTTAGAAAGAAATAAGGTTTGGACAAATGATAAA
>NW_018127901.1:1962425-1981374 GCF_001952655.1 Monopterus albus
TCCTGAACTTTGAAAGATACAATATTAACATTGACAGGAAGGTTCTTGACAGGAACTTTTGCTGTCATGTATGCCTTTACAGGAACAGTTTATGTCCCCCGCCCACATGTAAACCTTTTTTTTAGGTGTTATCTGAATGCGACCAAAGGCAGGTCTAGAACATTTTGAATAGACTAATATAGATATTTGTTACAAAACTACAATTTGTTACAAAGTTTTGTCATCATCACTGTGTCTTGTATCTTAGATCTTTCTGTACATAATAAAGTTATCACAATAAACATCAGTGACCCACAGCTATACTGTAAACAACAGAGTTACATAATGTTACTTTTGCTTCAGCAAGTTTGAGAGAAACTGCCTCTAAGACAGGCTGATTATGCAGGTCAGTTTTATAAAAAGATGATTATACAATGGCAATTATGTAATCAGCAAATCAAATGCAGAACAAAAGATAACAGGACAAAGGGTGAAGCATGTAGGCAGTGAGGGAGAACTCTGTGTGTGTGTTTGTATTGAGAAGTTAAAGTTTTGCCAGATGCTTCACTTTTAAAACACTTGATTGTTAGAGAAAAGAAAATGTTTTTGGTCTGACATTGGAAACTACTGACTGAAAATTTGGAAAATTGTTAACAATGAAAAACTCTCACATCCATCAGAATGTGACTGGTGCACATTGTGCTTTCACTGGATACAAAAAGTCCCCAAAGTAAACCACTGGGAAACTCCAAAATTCAAGGCAGATCAAAAATGTATGATAGTTGATGTCAAAGCTGTCACAGAGTCCAAGAAAACTGAAATATGTGTATGTGAGAGGAACAGAAGTTCTGTAGTTGTACTGTATGAAAAGGAAAAATATGCAAGAAGTTATTTTCTACTGTTAGACAGAGAAAAATAAAAACTGGGGAGAATGTCAGCAACATTTTCAGTCTGGGGCAGTTTTTCATAGTTTATACTGTATATACAGTAAAGATAAATTTTAATGCTACACAGAGTGATATTTTATCAAGCCAGGATCAGACCACACAATTACACAAATTAGATGGAGTCATAAATTCTTGCTGTGATTTGGCTGAGAAACAAGGAAGCCTACACACTGGACCCTGGCCAATCACAGCTTGCCATCTTTCACGAGCACTGCATACATGTTGACCACAAATGTTGGCAATGTTGAGTTTCACAAGTGTTTGTCATATTTCAGATGAATTTACAATCCCTAGAGAGTTAGTTGGTTTACTGACTCAGATATCCAAATACAAATACATTATATAAAACTTCACATGTTCAAATAAAACAAATCAGGCCCAAACAGAATTCTTCACACAATGTGGCTCTTTTAACACAAAACAAACTCCCAACAACACAAGCGGCAAGGATGTGTAAATGATGCGATGTTGCAAATCACTGTCCCAGGTTTCCTGAAATGGAAAATGTTCCTGAAAATGTAATTTTAGTGCATTTTGCCGTGTTGTTTTCCATCTCAGATGCCTTCAACTATATGGGAAAAACAGATTTTCAATTTAAATGTCCCATGTTTGTTGGGTCAGTCTGGTGTTGTAGCCTGAGCACAGTGTTACACAACAGTGTTCGAACTTTGGGGCCATGGATTTTGATAGATACTCTCCTGTTGCTGCCTAAATAAAGACATGGTTTCAGAACAGGCTCCATCCACTGGAGCACAGATGTCATCAACCACCATCAGCGTTGGACCTCAGGAACGCTCACGGGTCTGAATGGAGGTAAATTCCTGCAGCCAGGTTCATCACCTGGAAGAAGAGAGGAGGCTGTCCACAAAGTTTTGGCCATGTGAGGTATATCAAAATTTAAAATCTTCATTTTTGATTTCCAAAGCCAGCATAGTTCTTCTCTACAGTGATGATGAACTCAGAAAAGAATGAACATTAACTGCTAGTCTGTCTTCCCTAATGCTCCACCTGACACTTTCACCTGTTCGTAGTTCCAACATAACCATCCTTTGACTTTACAGGCTTTCCACCTCAGTGTTTATTCCCTCTTCGTGTTTGTCAATAGGTCGCCAACACAGATGACCAGTGGGGCCACCAGAGCAGGTGTTCAGCCATATTGGGGCGGCCAATAATTACCCACAGTCCCCCACAACAACACGGGCACTGGGCATGCACCATATTGCTGCCATATTGTCATGACAACACATCAAACAGACAGGAGTGCAGACTCGAGTCTGTGGTGCTGAATTTTCATGATTATTATGAAAAGAGGGAGAAATAATTACAGCACGGCACTCGCCAAAACCTGCTCCATCTGTGTGAGAATGTGAGTAAGAGAGAGTGTGTGTACCTAGAGCTTTGTGGTGAGCTCCATGCGATTCCATTCCAGATGAAATGGGATAGCAACACAATTATCTCAAGTCCAATTCTTTGAGGCCTATTGTGTCTGTAAACTAAGCCTGAACGAAGGATTAATGTGTCTGTAGGGTTTAGAGATGAGGGATGGAGGGGGGAAGCAGTGGAAAGCTGTTGCTTCATCTCTCTGGTGAATAGACTCTAAGCTCTAACCATCAGTGAGGTGGAGAGAGGCAAAAGAGAGATGAGGGAATGGGGAGCGAGAGAAAAATCAGATCTGGAGGCAGCGGGAGCAGAGATGGAGAGGGACTGGCCTTCAGCAACAACAGAGAGAGAAGAAGAAGAAAAAAAAACACAGAGACAAGAGAACAAAAACCAGCCCATTTATACTGTCAAATGTAATGAATGTAACAAACATAATGACTATTAACTACACCACCCACCCAGAGAGAGAGGAGGCAGGAGAGGGTGAGGAGGGGCAGGGACAGCAGAGAGACAAAGAGATCAGGAGCCATACAGAAAGGGGGGAGATCATAGCCATCACCACGGCAACGGACTGGCAAGATGCTGTCCGGTTCTGCCAGAGTGCTCAGCTCCCCTCATCTGGTGTAATTTACTATCCAATGATGAAATGAGGAGTAAGAGCCCAAATCTCCAGCTGATAGAGTTTAAATTTCACTGAGATAACATGTCCACTGCTGCTGCTACTGCTGCTGCAGGAGTAGTACTGGAAGTAACAGTAGTGCTTTCAGTGTTAGGTCAGGTTCTGCAGCATCTGGCAGCAGCTGGAGTATACACAGCAGCTAAAACAATAGTAAGCATCTGCAACAGTGACTGTAGTTGCAGAAGGAGCCAGCAGAGCAATATTAGTGCTAAAACTGTGGCAGTAGTGGCAGCAACAGCATAGTACTACTGGTGTTGGTCGTCGCAGGAGCAGCAGTGAATTTGTTGCAGTAATAATAGCAGTATAATTTTAGTTGTAGTTGTAGGAGTAGGAGTAGGACATCAACAGACAAAGAAAAGAGAGGAGAGAAGCAGTGTTAGTGCTCAGGTGGGAGTCGGGGTGAGAGTCGCGGTGTGAAGGGGACACAGCTTCTGCTGTTAGTGTAACATCTGTCCAACAAATTCTGACTTACAACATCACTATGTTCCTTTAACCTGCTTCTATAAACACATTCTTATTGAGGCTTTTGAATAACTTTCCTTAAAAAATAAATCAACTTTTCTCTTTTACATGGTTCTGAAAAGCTATTTTTGTAAGCCTTTTTGTAACCTTATTTAATTTGGATAAATGTCTCTATGTGTGTTTTTATGTGCATAACAAGATTGGTTTATCTGTGAAATTATATTTAACTTGTAATATGCATGTGTGTTTTTCTGTTTCTTTTCATCTTGTCCATGTAAAGCATCTCGTCCTCTCTGGTTTTGATCAGTGCTATATCTATAAACTGTCCTAATAAAACTGGGACCAGTCACATGATGCCTGAGTGTACAAGTTGTTATGTTTGATCTCAACATGGTCAGCTTGCGTGGGTTGATATCCTTCATATAACATTTATCAGAGAGCCAAAATGTGTGTAAATGGGTTCTGGTTACTGTTTGTAACAAGAGTTCACAATGGACTTTACGCCCGGTTTCTGTTATTTACATCCTGCAGTGTTTGTTTTCCCCATTGGTCCACTTCCTGCAATAAATTTGCCCATGATCTGTTAACACCTGAAAATAAACACCAGACAAATATGAGCTGGTTTCCAGTTGATGGCTGTGGGGGATCACCTGATGCATCTTTAATCTGGTTATGATGAACATGACGTAACCAGATCTTTTCTGTTGGTTTTGCAGGTTGTGACATCAATAGTGGAAAACCCAAAAAATATATACAGCACATTTTATTCATAACAAGACTACAGATTGTTTTTGGAATTGTAATAGTTGGCAGCCATTTGACTTTCTGCAGATCAATCATATCACCGCCCCTCCCTGCTGAAAACAAAACTTTAAGATCCACACTTTTTTATCCGGCTTGACGCCCTCAGGCTGTTGTAACTCTGCCGATTTGATGTTTTTCACACTGCACAACAACAGGAGCGCTCAGCCTTTCTGACAAATCAAACTCACAATGCACCTGCTGCTCAGAAGGTTCACAAAGATGAACTTGGGAGGAAAGAAACATTTTGGTCCTGTACAATCAGTCTGCTGCTGTTAGAAGCTCTCTCCAGGAAAACGAAGACATGAAGTGAAATGTTAGAGATAATCAAAGAGAGATTATGACATAATGAAGGTCAAAATGATGATTTTATATATAGCCCATAATCATAACACAGTATTACACTGAAGAAAAGTTAAACTTATTATACAATATCAACAAGAGCGCCAAGACAATCAGTGTGTTATTGGTGTGCATAAATTTTGTACAAGAACAATAAAGACTGAAGTCTATACCCCATCTTCATCTGCACGTACAGTGATGTTTTTATGTTATAGGCTATGTGCTAAACTCTTAACAAAGCAAAAGGAAGTACAGTCACCCAGTCCTGGTTAGGCAACTACAGGCTGGTGAGCTTCATAGTGAGTTTGAAAAGCACCTTGGGTAAACATGTGATACAAGGTACTACACCATAATCTAGACCTATACCTCTGAGTTTAGACCTAAAGGCTCAAAAGAATTTTCAGTCCAACTATTTCTGATTTTTATTCTCATGGACTCATAATGCACAGATGATGATCTCTAACCAAATCACACAGACAGACAGCTGTACAGGTGCTGTCTGCTGTGTGTCACTCATGTCTGCTGAGCTGCTGTTGAAGAATGAGTGGTGGCATCCCGCGGCTGTCGAGGAGCGTGGGATCAAAGACTGCAGTGGGGAGCGAGCACTTTAAATGACATGCTGAGGCAAGGCGGCATTCGCATCACACAATAATCCTCAGCCAAATAAGCGCTGTGAGCAGAAATCAATGAAGACATGATGTCTCATTCATCCCTTTACACTGGTAACAGCGCTGATGCTCTGTCAGACCTCGAACACACAACAGATCCAGTTAGGACTTCTCAAAACCTGCCAGGTCTGTTGTGGCTGGTGGTCCCTGCAGGCTGAATCATGTATTACAGCCACACTGTGACAACAAACAACAGATGATGATTTGGGTAATTTAAGACCCTTCAGGTCATTATACACTGCAGAAGAACCAGTGGTGGTTGTCAGAGATCACTGGGTACCATCAGAACTGAAGGTCTTTGTTGGACCTGCCTGGATCCAGACAGATGTGTCTCATCACTCTCTCACTCTCCTCAGGCAGCAAAAGTACAGAAACATGGTGACCATGCTGAATGTCAGGCAACATCTCTGAACTGAGCTTGGATTTCAGGCTCTGTGCATGGTAAGAATTCACACTTTCAGATACTTATTGATGTTTGAGCCCCTGTGGATTTCCACATTGCCCTGGAAAAAGGCCTATTGTGTTTTCAATGTGTGACCCAGAGAACATTCCTGAAAGATTCCTGTGTGAAGCCTGGTTCAAATATTCATGCTTATTTTCATTCATTTAAGAGGTGGACATGTGGCCAGGTTGCCCATGTCATTGCCTGCTAGCCGGGAGGAAGCAAGGATTAAAAAAACCACCAACAACTATTTTGACACAAGTTTTAAAAAGCAAATTCCCCATCAGAAGTGTCTGCACTGAAGTATGAGAAGCATGGAGTGGTTTTGGAGAATGTGAATAATGATGATGAGGTTGTCAGACTTTGCTGAATCTCTTTCAGAAGCAGACAGGGACTTGTTCAGAGTTCTCTGAACACAAAATATTTCTGTGGAGGGTCCTTGTGCTGTGTTTTGGATGCTTTAGAAAATATGTTATCAATAGGCCTCATGTAAACTAGAAACCATCTCAGTGCTGTTTCATCCTGTATGGATATGGATAGTCTACAAAAAGTCAATGCCACCCCACCACTCTGCATTTTAAGTGCTTCCTTTCAAAAACCTTTGCACAACTCACAAGTAATGTTGGAGCTGCAGCGTCTGAATAGGAGAGAAGCCAACAGTTTGCAACTTCAGAATTATTGGCAAAGTGGCAGCCAATAAAAGTGATAAGAATTAAAAATAGTTTTGATGGTTTGAACACAATAATGCTGTTCTTGAACATCTAGTTGTAACATCTGCTGGACTTGATGCTTGGCCATCTGGACACTGCTCTAACTGGGGGGGTGGAGCTCTACAGGCCTCTCTGCCAGTATTTTATATTATTATTATTATTTGCTTGTGCTATGAACATCTTTGTGACTGTTCTGTATATTCAGTTGTTCTCTCATGCCTGCCAATCACCCATCCACCTGTCATTGCAGACTTTGCCCTTCATCAGCCAGCAGCTTCTGCCACTTCCAGTGACTTGATTATCACACCCACCTACACACCTGTTCCTCGTTCCCTCTTTGGTCCCTTAATACATACAACTCCCTCACAGATTATGTGATGTGCCACCATTGCTATGTCATTCCTGGCTCTTCCCATGTCTCGTGCTGAGCCCTCACTGTTTTTGGTTTGTACTTTCCTGTCTGCTCAGTCTTTTGAATTAATTTGCCTCTGCTGACCAGCTGCCTGCTGCTTTGAACTCTGTGCAATTACACTGCATTTTTAGTTTGCCTCCTGTTCCTGGGTCCAAATGGCTGTTACCAGAACAGATGTTGAATGCTGCCTTACCCACATTTATTCCAAAAAATATATTTTGCTACACAACCAGACAGCAATCTTCCATTTGAAAAAGAAACATAAATAATGAAAAAGCTGAAATGTTGATCCAGTTATATTTCCAAAAATATATTAATAATAATAAAAACAGCCAAGACAAATTTTGTGGGTATTCATTCTAGAAAAATTGTTGTGATTTGATCAAGAATTCCTGGAAATACCAGGATCTCACTATTCATTCCTTACTTTACATTTGTTTGTATGAAGTTAACTTTTAAGGCACTGTCACAAAAACATACATCTTTACTGCAAATGAGTTGCAGATGAACTTATTCACAGGCAATGAAGCTTCAACAGAGATGAATTTTTTTGCAGTTTGTTTCAATTACTGATCACTTTACTAACACATTTATTATTTGGTGCTCTCTGATAAGTATACAGGCTCCTCATCATGTTGTATTAATCTGCAAGAACATGGTTCAGCTTCACAGCTTCAGTTTTAATTGCCAGTTTGCTCTTTGGCTGATGAAGCGAAAAGCAAAGCACCAGGCAGAATGTTTGTTTATAATGACACATGAGAAGATAAATGGGGATAAACAGAGGAGACCCCAAAAGTCACTTATCTCCAAATCCTGAACTTGGAACATAAATCATGAGCAATAAACAAACTAACTAAATAAATAAATAAATACAGTATTGCAAAAAAAGTCTTTATGGTGGAAAATCTGGCATATTGATAAAAACAAACTATGACAAGGAAACAACCTATATAGAATAATATCATGACATACATAAAGCATGTGAGTTAAACATCACCAAAGGTTCCACTGAAGAGACATCTATTTAAGAAACAAATATCCTGGCACTCTTTTAATGACATGAAGGCGACAATGTGTGAGTCATGGCAACGACACATTTCCATCGACTTGCAATAAAAGCTTTCTGATTTTGACCATATCATAAAATCAGTAACATGATCTCTTTTATGAACACCCATAAGATCTCAGATCTCTGCTCACAGCATTGTACTGAAACTGCTTTCTTAAAAAGTCACTAAAAATCCTTTAGGTGATGCACTAGACTGATTTAAACTGTTCTTTATCTCAGCTCAACTCCTGATACAGTTTATAATTTTGTTTCATTACATTTCCTTGAAAAGTGTGTTGGTATAAGGCATGCTGCACTAGACTGGCTTCAATTACTGATCACTTTACTAACACGTTTATTATTTGGTGCTCTCTGATAAGTATACAGGCTTCTAATTAGTAAACACAGCTTTTTCAGTTGTGGTTGGTGACATATCCACTGACCTGTGGTGTTCCCCAAGGCTCCATCCTTGGCCCCCTCCTACCATTCATACCATTCATACACACATTATTTACAATCATAAATGGCCAGAAACTCTCAGTCCTGAATCTTTGTCGTATTTACTCTTGAGGGAATTTGACAATCCTTTGGAGTATAGAAGTATAGTATGGGAGTACATGAAAAATATTTTGAATATACAGTGTACAATAAATTCTTTAATTAGTGGGGTTTATGAGAAAATAATGGAGAATCTGGCAGCTGTTTACAAGGCTTAAAATGATCAGAGGACTTGAAGCTATCAAGTTATAAAAATAAATAATATAATACTTTACGTGGCCAAGTGCCTAAGAAATTGAGAAAATATAAGTTGATAATAATGATGATTAACATTTGTTTTTGTGCATTTGTGACATCTTTTTTTAGTGGATAAATTCAGGATGCTGCTGTTTCTGTTTTGAACCAGGCCATTTGAGATGGTTTTATCTCTTCACACACAGTTGTGATTCCTACACTGCAGACCAAAACCGCTTTTAGCTTTTCAAGAGTGAGCTTTGACAAAGGATGGCTGCTTTTGAATGCAACAAAAAAGAAAAAACTACAAGCATGGTGATGAGTGATAGAGTAGCTAATTGTGTCCTGGGAGATAAAGATGCCGGCATAAGACAGAAGTAGTAATTCCCCCTTGGTTATCAGTTTCTTTCTGAGACTGCGACTGGCTTGGAGTTTCATCTCTAAAAAAAAAGCTTGTTAAAGGAAATAAAAAAGGTGTGAGGAGGCACAAAGGACGCTTATCCAGCTTTCAGTGAGCCAACAAAAGGAAAAAGTCTCAGCTCCAGCTAATTACAACCAAGGTGATGAAAGAGATGGTGGGAGACAGAAAGGAAAGAAAATCCTTCCTTTTTCTAAAAGTGGAGAGGTCAACAGTTTCCCCTGAAACTCAATCCTATGAGGGAAGATGGGGGATGTTGACTTAATGGACATGGAGGTGATTAGCGGATGCTCGTCTTTGTCATCTTGCCACCACAGAATGAAAAACTAAAACAGTCTCCCAATCAAATAAAAGCAATGTGCCCTAAAAGCTTTTCCTGTAGCTCTTTTTTCCATTTAAAAACTCTATCACTCATTCATTCAAGCTATTCCAGAGCAATTTAACCTTGACTTTGAGATGTTCTAAAGAAATAAAGGCTAAGGATGGAGGGGAAGGAAAGTGGGAGCAGATCCAGGCAGGTTATCCTTTCTAAAATCACAGCAGCTGGGATCGCTTCCAAGGATGTGATGTCTTTATGTCTTGGCATGATGCTGTGATTAATAGAACTATTTTTTAAAGGATTTATGAGCGCGTTCCTTCAGCTCAGATGCACCTGCAAATCAGACTTTAGTTATATTGTATCATCCATGAGCTAGAGCTGATTCATCAACTACTGTTTTATAAATAATTAATCAATAGCTTTTAATTAATTGAGTTAGATAGCTTTATGTTATAACTTAAAAACTGTCGACTGTTGATCAAACCAAACCAAGGGAGTGTGAAGTACATTTGTGGCATTTGATTGCTTTATTAATCAGGAAAAGAGTTTATTTGATAATAAAAAATAACCTATTACTCAGTTTCTTTATTTCCCATTAATGAAGTCAAATAAATTGAAATTGCTGTTAAGAATCTGCAGGTTGCATCCCCATGAGAGTGCTCTCATGCATGTGCAAAACAGGGCCCATAGGAACTGAAAACATTATGCCCTGGTGCTTCTAGTGCCCAAAACTGTATAGGGTACTTTTTAAGGGAAGTATCAACTACAAATGTTTACATCATGGCAGCCACACAGAAGCTGTAAGGAAATAATGTACTACACTGGCTGTACGTTCACCGTGGGCTACACAACATGATCTGTATGGTTGCATTATTTTCCTGTAATTATTGAATGAAAATTGTATTATTATCTAGCTTGTGTCTGATCTCTGTTCCTGGGATTAGAATAGAATAGACTATGTTCATTGTCATTTTCATATGCTTCTTTCACTGCCAGTTTTTAAGTGCCTTAGATTTTGTGATTTAGATTTTGTGTCACCTATATATTTACTTTATATTTCACTTATATTGTGTGGCATTCGTGTGGACGGCAAACTAAGAATTTCATTGCACAGGGAAACACATGTTCCTCACTGTGCATATGACAATAAACAGTTGACCTTGACCTTATTGCACTGAAAACAATACAATGAAACTTAGAAAACAGCTCTCCTAGAGATGCTTCCATCACTCAGGCCCACCTATCTCACTCTATCCATTGATTAAAAACTCAATGAAGTACATAAAATATTTTTAAAATAGCATTGCGACAATTGCACGCAGTTGCTACATGAAACAAGTCAAAGGGCTAATAAAATAATAGAGGTGGGGGTAGTGGGCTAGGGGACCAAGAATTAAGTTCTTGGACAGCTGAGGGGTAGAAGCTGTTCCTCACTCTCATGGTGTGACACTTCAGGGCCCTGTAGAACATATTATATGGGTAACTGTTTCTGCTAGGCCTTTCTAGTCAACAGTAAATACAGGTCAAAGATGAAACAGGAAGTGGTTCTGTAATAAGTGGTGGATATTCTACAGCCAACTGTTTGGACAGTAATTTTGCTGTAGGCTTTTCTTTTCTCTTCCAAATAAGTTTGGCTGATCTGGAAGTTGTTTCCAGTTCTGTCTGGTCATCTGACTGCCGTCTGGCTTCATGTTACATTTATCACTCTGTTCATAGGTTACTAAAAAAACTGATCTACAAAACTATGAATTGTATATGTGAGTGTGGCAGTGACAGCAGCCAGCCTGTAAACAGCTCAGTGTCAGAGTGAGGAGAGCGTGCAGAAGAGACAGCTGCAGCAGAATATGTTTGCCAGCCCATAATCAGACTTATGTTGCAAACTTCAGTCTACCTGTTGCTGGGAACAGGTAGAAACAGCAGCGACAATGCTCAGCGCTGAGAAACCAGTGAGTGGGAACGGGGAGCGAGCCGCTGGGGTCAGAGTTCAGCTGCTTTGTCATGGTTAGTCCCACAGAGAAGAGACTCTCCACACTGTGAGCTGTTATGACTAAAAGACCGTCATGGGGAGCAGAGAATGCCAGAAAGGCTTCGCCCTCAGCAGCCCTCCTCTTCAGCTGGCAGACAAACACATGGGCTGTCTGAATGATTGTAAATAAACAAGAACCTTCAGGCTCTACATGCTCCACTTCTTCTGCTCTCTTCAAGAGCCAGCAGCCAATGTCAGCACTCACGGCTAAATTATCTGTGAATACGGTGACTTTGTCAGAGTCACCAGTTGCATTTTCTCTCCCCACAGAGATCAGAGGTCTCTCAAACTACCTGTTAGCTCAGTGTCACCAGTACATAAAGGATTGTTGCTTTTCTTTTTTCTGCTTATTGAAGGAGAGAGACAGCAGCTCTACTGTGTTTATGTTCGGCTCTGTTTGTCCTGTCTCAACAGCTGTTTGACTTTCAGCTGGATGAAACATCAAACAAACGCTGAAATAAGCTCAATGTTCTCTTAGTTCAGGAGCTCAGAGCATTTCAACTTTCTTCAACTTTGTTTTTGTCATTTTGCTCATTGCACAAAATAAAACCATGTAACAACACATTACATAACAACCTATTTAGTAAAAATATGTCATGTGGTCTCTTAATTTGTCAAGGGATGGTTAAAATGTAAAGCAACAATACAGTATTACATTGTTGCTGATTTATTATGTTTATTTTTAACAATCTTTTTTCAAACTAACCTAAGACTGAAGGTCACCAGTCTGACAGGCCAAAGCCAGCCAAGTAGTGAGCTAGACATTTATCCAAATTAACATTCCAGATCTCTGAATCACTTCATACATCTCTAATTTGTTCAGTGATTCAGATCTGGTGTTGTACTCATTGATGCTGTTCACAGTGGCTGGATTTGCAGTCAGCCAAATCAGAACTTTGTAGTTTGGGATTGTGAGTGGATTTCCTGAATGCATCCATGAAAAATAGCAACATCAAAATGGTCTCAGAAATGTCAGAATGCATGGATATGGTTAATGAAGCTGTGCAGGTCACTGTAAATCAACTTAATAACTGTTAAACTCTTCAAATTTGTTCAGTTGTTTTGGGAAAAAAGTTAAGAGCACTTAAAACCCATTAGGTTCTGCATCAACAGAAGGGAGAATTTTTCATTATCTAGAAGACACACCCTGAAAACATTTCATGGAAGTTGTAGTTTTTAAAAATGGTAACAAATGAAGCTATAGCTGTGTCCCAAAAGCTACAGTGGGCTGGCTGCCAGCTCCGCATGATGTCAGGAACTTGGCTGCTTATTCTGGCGAGCACTAAAGTTACATTCATATTACTTGGTAAAGTGGCTCAAATCCATTTTTCTTCCCTTTTCCCTGACACACATCAATTAAATTACAATAATTGTCATTGTGTCAATTTCTGTTTGTCTGTAAACCCTAGCGAAGTTTTAAGAGTCAGTGCAATCAACATCTGATGTTGCCAGATGAAAGGTCAGTGCATCAGCAAAGTCATAAGAATACATCACCTGGAAACCTGCATGAACGTTTGTACAAAGTTCCTGCCCAGTGTTGTTGCCATCCCTAGAGCCATGTCCCTACCTTGGCAAAAAAGCATTTATGTCTTCTTAGTCAGAGTCACATCCCCTGCCAGCCAACTTGAATCAAACAGTGGTATATAATATGGCCCTCCACCCTGCTCTCCTGGCCACAGCCACACAGTTAAAGGTCAGACTCGACAACATGCACTCCAGTGACCCAGGCAGTCCCCAGTACATCGTCAGCTGGCACGGTTTGGAGTGCATTCCAGGCGGAGAGGCACACCTGCTCCCAAGGATTAGAGTATTGCTTAAGGAAAGTGTTGGCGTGTCCTCGTCACCAGATGATCTCTGGTAATCCTCCCAGTAACGTTGATTTGAACTCTTCGGCCTGATCCTCACCCTCCACTACGGGGGTCCTACACACCGGACCAGCGATCACCTGTGCCAGTTCCTGCCTCCTTGGACTGCTTCCTGTGGCTGCAGCGCTCTCCTGCCAAGAGCCAGCACACTCGGCTGTTGAGGTCCTCAGTATTACTACTGGAGCTAGCTCTTACCTTAGCCTACCTGTTACTCTCTCTGTCATCCTCAGCAGGCTGCGCCTCTCCTTCAACCCCAGGTTACATCGCTAGTAGTCCAGTTAACGCAGTGTTCCCAGCTGCCCCGAGATTGGCTGAAAAGACCGGCTGTGTCTACTTGTCATTTCTATAACTCATTAAAATACATTTACCTTGTCAAGCCTGAACTGGAGTCCTGCATTTCTCTGAGTCCGAACTAGCACAAATGTAGGTTCACCATTTCTCAAAGCTTCCTAAAGGTGGTGGCTGAAATTTCTGGGTATTGTTTCATATATTGTCAAGTGAAATTAAGATTTCTTTTAGGTGAGACCTTAACTGTAAAGCAGCATTTATGAAGGTTTCAGATCAAGCACAAGTTTTAACAAACAGTAAAAGCACAAAATCAAAGTAATTACCAGTAGAAATCCATTTTTGATTAAGAGGCAACTGGAAACAAACAGGGACCAACTTTTACAGCTTAAGATTTTTTGCACAGATGGCAACTCAGTGTTACAGACCCCAAACAGCTGGCACATAATTTGTCCTTCGTCGGATAAGCTGTAATGTTTACGAATTTCCTGTCGTAGTCATTATTCTGAAGGTTATTGGCGCATCAAGCTTTGGATGCATTTTGTGGAGTATTTGCCCTGTGGGGTTCCTTATGCATTGAACATTTGAAATCTTGTATTTGGGGGGCGCATTGGGTAGCGCTACCTTCCGGTGGCGCGGTCGGGAGCGCACAACGGTGGCCTGGTGTTAGCGTATTTGTTTCAGAGTGAGATGGTTTACGGTTCGCAACCCTTCTGTGTGGAGTTTGCATGTTGTCGTAGTGATTGCGTGGGTTTTCTGTGGGTAGTTTGGCTTCCTCCCAGTGTCCAAAGGAATGCGGTTTAGTTTGATTGTTGCGGGTGTATTGCGGGTAAGAGTGAATGTGGTCGGTTGTCTGCGTGTTGGTTCAGAGAGAGAGAGAGTTTGGGGGCTGCTCCCTTCAGAGCGGCGTAGCCCCGGCTATTGCATAGCCTGGCCCTCGCCACTGCTCCTCAAGGAAGCTGATTTTAACTCTCTTTTTTGCTGTTAAAGGAAACTGCTGCAGGTGATGTCACATTCAACACTTCCAATTACTGATATCACACACTTATTGAAGTTCCATTTTGTCAAGTTCACTGATGTGCCAGATGAAGTGTGATGTCCATTGAGGGTTAAATCCTGGGACACCCAATCAGCACATCAACATCTAATTTAATTAATAACTCTTCGGTCTAATTAGCAGACGACAGGCTGGGAGGGAAACAGCTGCAGTCACCTGGGCCTCTCAGCTACTTCACAATCCCCAAAAAGATAAAAACGGCAAGATGAGTCTCTGGGCGTGATGGCAAGGGACGTGTTGAGAAAGCTCAGTGTGTATGTGTGTGTGTGTGTGTGTGTGTGTGTGCAGGAGGGTCTAGAAGTGCTGATCAACTGTAAATCCTCAGGGTATAATGTGTGTTTGCCAACAGCAGGAAAGCCACCACTGTGTTATCTGGTGGCAGCAAGAACATTCTCTGGTGGAAAGAACTGAATGGTGTTGGGTTTACTGTTGGGATTTTATTGACAAGTGGTGGAGCAGCAGATGCACTGGTGGCCACAGGGCTCGTCAAAGCTCCCGTCTGGTTGTCTGAGTAATTAAGAGTGATTGAGTTGACCCGTTCACATCCACAGACTGTAATATCACGGGGCTAAGATAAAAGCATCAGTACAGAAGGAAACATTTTTAAAGCTGGGTCTGAGGTCACGGGTCAGATCTGATGAGTTTTCTGTCATTATGAAACATAGGAGCCTTTCTGTTAAGGGCTCATCTTCAGCACCTTCTGCAAACATTCATAATCTAAACTCACTTGGTATTTCCTAGTAGTTCTAACCTTATTGCACTGAAGTAATAACAGTGAGTCAGAGAGGACAAGCTGAAACAAAACCACACTGCTGTGAAAACAACTCAAACCTTGACTTTTATTTCATTTGCAGGAGCTGTAGTGAGTTGTAGTAGGATGGTACAAGTCAAAATATCTCTTTGGTCGTGAAATCAATAAGATTTTTAATTAGAGTGTATGAGTTTCCATTTTTTCTCCTCCCCTCTGACGTTCATAGTGAAACTGAGCCTCTTTGCCACACACATACTGTAGATCACAAATCTTACATACAAAAAAGTAGGAGATTTGTCCAATAGGTGTGTTCATTCATTCTATATCGCTCCAGGTGTGTTCAGACTGTGTAAATTTCTTTTATAGAAATAAAAATGCATCTTATCTGGAAGACAGATGACTAGACCCAATTTTTAAACAAAATTCCTAATGACCAAAACAATAATAGTAAAAATAAACATTTCAAATATATATACATGTATATTAAAAATTCCCCACTCGCCCCCACTTTGCGGTGGTCTTGTATTCCTTCTGTAACCCAGGTTATGTTTTGAAGGTCAGATTTACAGAGTGTCCCAGAACGCCCCATTAGCAAATTAGCGCGAGATATGATAGATTTAGGGGAACTCACGGAGGTCTCGAGTTCTCTCGCACATGGCTGAGCAGACACGCACCTTCCGACGGGTCGGCAGAGAGGAAAGCCATCAGAAGTGCAGGAGACACCTAGCAGGATATTTAGGAGCAGTCGATCACTGCACTGTGTTTCATAGGAGCTAGCAGTGTCAATAATAGAGTTATTGAGCATATCTGAGGGAAAAGGACAGGAAAAACTCCGACGTCGTTCCGCTCGAATTGCAGATTACCCTGGTGAGTTAGCTCTTGTAGCTAGCACATAGCACTGGAGATTTTTGTTCTTTCCATATTTAGCTGTGGGTTGTATTAAATGTAAGCTCGGTTAAAACCAGCCAGGGTAGAGTTCAATTAATGTTGTTCTCATAAGAAATATGTATGTTTTAGTGTTATGTGAATGTGGTATGGTTGACCTGGTTAATAACTGCTCTGCATACCTGTATGCAGGCTGGTTTTTTGGGGGGGGGAATTCTTCACCTGGGACTGTTTCAGTCAACTGGATCACTGTCATCAATCGTGGATGTGATATCTTCGTCTGGACGCTGTTCTGGATTCTGAGCCGTTCCAGGAGGCGGTAGGACTGACTTAGAGGAGACCGATTGAACAAGAACTGAACATCTTTTTTTCCTTTCACTATTAATTCTTACAATCTACAAGCCTTACTCCAGATACGGAGACAAACCCTACAGAGACACTTGAAGTAACTAAGTGGGTTTCAGAGTATGAATGACAGATATCTTAATTTTCCTGTTCTTTCATTTTTTTCCTATACGTACGTGCTCCATGCTAATGACTTAATTTGTTTCGTGTAAATCTGTCAATTTTATGTTGTTATAAATACAATCTTTTTTTGTAACGGGTCACGGGTTGAGTGTGGGGAATTTCTTGTGGGCTGGAGGTCGGATCGATAATTGGGTGGAGTCTCTGCTGCCAATCTCCTTGTCGAACTTGGTGATCTAAGAGCAGGGGTATAGATTGTCCTTAAGGCCGGGGCAAGACGCGAGTGTTGCCCAGGGTTACACTTCCTTCAAGCTCAGGTCCTCTACCAGAGGCCTGGGAGCTTGAGGGTCCTGTGGAGTATCTTAGCTGTTCCTAGGACTGCAGTCTTCTGGACAGAGATCTCAGATGTTGTTCCTGGGATCTGTTGGAGCCACTCTCCCAGTTTGGGGGTCACAGCTCCCAATGTCCCTATTACCATGGGGACCACTTGTGCCTTCACCTTCCACATCTTTTCTAGCTCTTCTTTCAGCCCTTGGTATTTCTCAAGCTTCTCGTGTTCCTTCTTCCTGATGTTGCTATCGCTTGGGATTGCTACATCTATCACTACGGCCTTCTTCTTCTGTTTGTCCACCACTACTATGTCCGGTTGGTTGGCCATTACCAGTTTGTCAGTTTGTATCTTGAAGTCCCACAGGATCTTAGCTTGGTCATTCTCAACCACCTTTGGAGGTGTATCCCATTTTGACTTTGGGACTGTCTGGTATGGTAGACCCCTGACCTCTATTGATCTTGTACTTAGAGCTTGTTCTTGTGCTGCCAGGATTAGTGCCTCTGTGCTGTCTTTCAGTCCAGCTTTGTCCAGCCACTATCTGATGGAGTGGTACATACTGTGCAAGGGTTTGTCCTTCCATGAGGGTTCCTGCTCTTCCTTCCCTTGTTCCTCTGGTTTCTGCTGCCTGAGGTGTTCACTAAGCATGTCATCGGGGCCATCTTCCTGATGTATTCATGAATCTTTGTTGTTTCAAACAGTTCACAGTGGACCAATGAAATTGTTTGAATTAAATCAAATGCACTCACACTAAATTAATCAGATCAGTCATTTTGCTCTTCATGCACACACGCTCATCATGGAAAACGCACGAAGAAATGCATATGATGCAGCTTTCAAGTTAAAGGTGATCGATCTGGCTGTTGAAGAAGGAAATAGAGCTGTTGCATGTAAGCTTGGCATCAATGGATGGTGAGACGTTGGAGAAGGCAGCATGAAGAACTGACTCAATCCAAAAAGGCGACAAAAGCTGTGTAACATCTTTCTGTGTAAATATCTCATGTTACAAGGTGGACACCTGCGGCTTATAGACAAGTGCGGCATATATATGTACAAATTTTTTTTTCTTCTTAAATTTAGTGGGTGCAGCTTATAGTCAGATGCGCTCAATAGTCCGGATTTTACGGTACACACAAGGAATTTGTTTCTGGTACAGAACCAAGGCAGCCATCTGCCGCACCAACTCAACCGATGGCTCTAACAATCGGGGGCAATGGGGGGGTTTAGTGTCTTGCCCAAGGACACTTCGACACCTGGACTGGAGGCACTGAGATTCAAACCTCCAAGGTTAGGATAAGTCTACAGGAAATGTATGTAAGTCGATGTAAAGTCCCCCCACAAGGAATGAAAACACAGCAGGTGTGTGTATAGAGTGTAGAGAGAAAGATGAATTAGCTATATAGTAGAGATTAAAAATGAACCGGTGAGACACCAGTGCACCTCTAAATCAAACCTAGTGGAAGTATGGTCTAAAAAAATCATAGCAATCAAATTGCCAACATTGCACGAGACATCTCATAATCTGAGGGTGGAACTGCCTGAAAAGTTAACGAAGTGGGTGAGATGAAAAAGGTTCAACTTCCGAGGAGCGTGAATGTGTTTGCAATGCTATATAGTATTCAGGGTCCTAGTGGAAATATAACTGTAGTCACGAGGTCATCAAAATTTCATCTTCTGGCTACTATGAATATTCACAGCAGCTTTAACAGAAATGACTGTGCTCAGGCTCAACCAGCAGCCATGTGAGAAACAGTGTAATAAACCAAATCTGACCTGGCAGGGCTCAAAATTTGCACATATATTTCCCATAAAGGAAGCAACTGATAGAGAAGAAAATCCTCCACAACAATAAGAGGAAAAAAGAGAGCAATTCACTTGTTAAAACCACAGAGCTTCCACCAAGCCTTTGAACTGAATCTGCTGTGATAAAACCCTCAGATGGCAAGAG
>NW_018127901.1:1981592-2002403 GCF_001952655.1 Monopterus albus
TCCCTCTGTATTTCTCTGCCTCTCTTTATTTCTCCATATGCATGTGAGCTAAGCGTACAGGTGAAGCACAAATCACTTGAGGAAATTGAAATATAACAAAGCTGGTGGCTGTGGAGCGGCGAGGCAGAAAACGAATGGCTGCCGCTGTGGATGATTATCATGATGGTTCTTCTCAAGGCTGATGGGCTCTGTTAGCTCTGGTCTGCAGACATGCAGCCAGCAGGCAGAATGCTAACAGGAGGCAAGAAGAATACTCAGTCCATAGGAAACAACGATGCAGAGTAATCAGGCAGCACTGATCTCCAACCACAACAGCAACCTGTAGCAGTTTGTTTTGAACCCAGGCTGTCGGTCAAAGTCTGACAACAGTTATTATTACTAGTACTGTTCAACAAGCCCTAACAAAACCCCCTACAAAGGATATGTGAAACCTTATTTGCTCATGACCATTTAAGCAACAACAAGGTTTGATTACAAAGCGCCACATAAGATAATACACACACAATGAACTTAGTTTTATCTGACATTGTTGTGCAAGTTGTACCACACAGTGTCGTGTTCTGTGCATCCCTTCATGCAAGAGGCTCATATTGTGTAAGAAACTTCCTAATTTTACAGAGTAGTAGAGAGTCCAGCCTCTCTCGAGGAGTAAAGTTCCCACGTGGGACCTCAACGCCCACGTGGGCAGCGACAGTGACACCTGGACAGGCGTGATTCAGAGGAACGGCCCCCCCGATCTGAACCAGAGTGGTGTTTTGTTATTGGACTTCTGTGTTAGCCACAGTTTGTCCATAACAAACACCATGTTCAAGCATAAGGGTGTCCATCAGTGCACATGGCACCAGGACACCCTAGGCCAGAGGTCGATGATCGACTTTGTGGTTGTTTCATCTGACCTCCGGCCGTATGTCTTGGACACTTGGGTGAAGAGAGGGGCGGAGCTGTCAACTGATCACCACCTGGTGGTGAGCTGGATCCGATGGCGGGGGAGGAAGCTGGACAGACTCGGCAGACCCAAACGTATTGTGAGGGTCTGTTGAGAACGTTTAGCAGAATCCCCTGTCAGAGAGATCTTCAACTCCCGCCTCTGGCAGAGCTTTGACCAGATCCAGGGGGAGGCTGGAGATATTGATTCCGAGTGGACCATACTCTCCACCTCTATTGTCGTTGCGACCGTTCGGAGCTTTGGCTGTAAGGTCTCCGGTGCCTGTCGTGGTGGCAATCCCCGAACCCGGTGGTGGACACCGGAAGTAAGGGATGCCGTCAAGCTGAAGAATTTGATTTGATTTGATTTATTCTTTCAAACATGTAAAGACAGTCAATATGTCAACACACATAATTTCACACATATCCGCAAATGCATTATCAATTTGCTTATACCTAATACATGCTTGAATGGAGTAGGAAGAAGTTAGACTTATCTAGTCCTACCCCATAACATCATCTTACCGTCATTGGTTTGCAAGCAGTATTTCTACATAGATAATTTTGTTCTACACCACGCTAGTGATATACTAAAAAATTGGTTCATGGGAGTTTGCCCAACCAGTCCACATGTGTTTCGTGGATTTGGAGAAGGCATTCGACCGTGTCCCTCGCAGCGCCCTGTGGGGGGTGCGCCGGGAGTACGGGGTCCAGGGCCCTTTGCTAAGGGCCGTCCGGTCCCTGTACGACCGGAGCAGGAGCTTGGTTCGCATCGCCGGCAGTAAGTCAGACTTGTTTCCAGTGTTCACGAGTGAGGGAAGGATGGAACGGGAGATTGACAGGTGGATCGGTGCAGCTTCTGCAGTAATGCAGTCGATGCACCGGTCCGTCGTGGTGAAGAAGGAGCTGAGCTGTAAGGCGAAGCTCTCGATTTACTGGTCAATCTACGTTCCGACTCTCACCTATGGTCATGAACTTTGGGTCATGACCGAAAGGACAAGATCCCGAATACAGGCGGCCGAAATGAGCTTTCTCCGCAGGGCGGCCGGGCGCACCCTTAGAGATAGGGTGAGGAGCTCGGTCACCCGGGAGGAGCTCAGAGTAGAACCGCTGCTCCTCCACATCGGACTATGTCTCTCGGCTGGCCTGGGAACGCCTTGGCATTCCCCCGGAGGAGCTGGAGGAAGTGTCTGGAGAGAGGGAAGTCTGGGCATCTTTGCTTAGACTGGTGCCCCCGCGACCCGGTCCCGGATAAGCGGATGGATGGATGGATGGATGGATGGACTTCCTAATTTTCACCAGCTCACTCTATCCAGCTTCACTACTGCCAATCAGTGGCTGATTTGGATCACCTGCGCCTCGTTTATCTGTGTATATAACCTGTCTCCGCCACATCAACACTATGCTATGTGTTTTGGCTGGTGGCTGTTTCTGCCTTCTGTCTGCCAGAACTTTGTCTCTGTTCCTGTTTTCTGCCAGCCTGACTCTCCACTTGCACTATGTAGTGATCCTCAGTTGTATTCTATCACTGGACCTGCATTTCTGCCAGGCTGTATCTTATCTCCAGTTCTGCTTTCTCCCTGCCTGCTCTCCACTCGTGGCTCACAGTACTCTAGCAATCAGTACCTTGACCAGTTGTCTTTCCTGTGCTTGTTTCTTTGCCTGGATTTTGTAAGTTCATTGCTTTTTCTTTTCCAAGCTTTATTTGGATTCTGGCACTGTTTCTGGGTTTTTGAGCCCGCTTGTTGACAGGTGCTGATTTAATTGTTTTGTCTTTAAACTGAATACAGGACACTTTGTGCTGGCCAGCTTTAGAGAGGTGCTTGTACAAATGTTTTTTCCTCTAAAAGAGTTGTTACCTTGGAAACCAGTCTTTTTTCCTCCTGTGAGCTCTCCGTGAGTCTTCAAATGATGCGGTGATTGCTACCTGTTTAAACTAACCTCAGGTTTTTAGTGTTTACAGGACACCATCTTCTAGAAGCGGTGGCAATCTTGCCACTCAGCCTTCTGTGAAGATGGATGACGTCCCATTCACCTGAGTGTATGGTGCCAACCTCAAGCTAATTCTCCTCTACCCCACTGCTGAAGGCACCTAGAAGGCATTTATGCAAGTACACAAGGCATGAATGTCTATAAGGCCGGTACTCATCCAAATTATGTCTTGTAGGACAGAGAAGAGTTGACCTGTCACTGATTTTCCATGGTGCAGATGCTACGCCGGACTTCATCTCCATCTTCACCTCTCTCGGCCCCTACGGTGGTGTTGCCCATTCATTAACTCCTGTTGGACCCAGTTCTTTTCACCACTAACTCTGAGAGACGAAGCAGTCCGAGTAACTTCAAAACAGTGCTGATTTATTCAATGATCACAGGTAAAAATTAACATTACACGCTCAGGAGTCTTTGCACCTCCGACATGCACGCAGGCAGCTGAAAGATGAAAAGCCCTGAACCACAATAGGCCTATACATTATATCACTTTGGGCTAACCCCACACTACTCAGAGACGCCAAACCGTGACGTCTCCCGGTGCCAGCTGTGCAGCTGACCATAGCAGTAGTCAAAGCATGAAGAAAATCAATGTGTGAATGTCTGTTGATTGTGTGGTGTGTATCTAAGACATTCTGACATGACATTAAGCATAAGAAAATATTATGACTACGATTATGGTTAAACACATCATAACAATAATAAACCTTCTGTCTCCTAACAGTAATCAACTTTCTATAGTGGCAGCTGGATTGTCACTCAGTGCAGATTCCTTTGAGCTGGAGCTACTGGCCTTGAGCTGTTTCAGATCAAATATCTGCCACTGATGGTTGTGTTCACCTAACTCAAACCATTGAATCTTTCTAGCAGCTTCAGCTGAGCTTTAGAATAAAATTTTATAAAATTTTACTATTTGTTTTGTTTTTGCTGGGATTTCACTGAAATGGTTGATGAACAACATATCCAGAAGCAGCAATGGCTGAATCCGGTTCGCTGCAGCCTTCAGCTATGCCAATGACTCTGGAACAAATAACACGGAGTGTCAACAAAGGCTAGAAAAAAGCATTTTTCGCTGTGTCCGACGTGAGCCCATTCTGGCAGTGCCTGCCAATAACATGCAGTTTTCGGCCTGCCGACACCACATGTTCTACATGAACAATACAGATGTTGTAGTGAGCAGCGGGGATGCTCTGTCCGCAGGAGCCCAGTTTGCTGAGGTGGCAGGAAAAAAGAGGCCAGCTGAGCAGGAACAGTGCAAGAACACAACTCTGCCGTCATCGCTGTTGCCTGAATTAGCTGACCGAGCAGTTTAAGTCTTGGAAAATAACGTTGATAAAGTAGGCTGAGCCCCCCTCCCCTCAGCACAAAACAGTGTGCTAAATCACAGCAGGGCAGGCTCGCTCATCATCAGACTGAATGGGTGCAGCGGCCTACATGTTAAAAATACAGAGCTGCAGCAGGGCCAGCCCCCAAAACATCTGCTGACTGGGAGAGCAGAGAGACCATGTCGTCATGCTCTGAAAACGAACCACATCTCAGAACTGTGAAGACAGAAACGGTGAAAAGCTCGAACCAGGCACCTCCCATTTAACAAGTTACCAACACTTTCTAAGCTCTCATTCTGGCTTTAACATCTTGAAGCCATATTTTCCTCTTAAATGCTATTCAAAATCAATGTTGTGCAGAGTGCCAAGGAGCAGACAGAGGTCTGGCCTTTTAATTAATTAGCTTTTTGAAGAAACAGACTGTACAAAAAGCTTTTTTACAGATCAAACTGACTCGGAATGCTGGATTGTCTGCTCTCCAGCAGCTTTTTAGACTCGTGTGTTGATTGCACAGACACAAACTGTGTAACCCACACACTCACAACAAAGAAGAGAATGTCCACAATGAGAGTAGCTATGCCAAACTTTAAATTAAACATTTTACTATACAAAAAGAGTCTCAGTGGATGTTTGTGCAATGAAAAACACTTTCTGAAATGTTCTTCAGGTGAACAGATATTACATTTGCCCTCAGCCACAACTCATATTGGTGGTCCAGGAAAACCTGTTAATATTGGATTTTTCTTTTTATCTTATTCTTTTTTTATTTTTACATCTCCCCCTTGTCACCTTTGTTTACTGTACATTTTTATCAGAGGTTTGTCATTTCAGCCATTTTATGAGAAGACATGTTATGAACAGTGGTTCTGCTTCTCCTTCCTCTGTCATAGCAGCTCGTTATTTTTGTTGTTTATCCAGTAAATAAATAAAACAAACTTTGTTCATTTTTACAACTTCCATCTCTCAACCACTTTACTAACTAATACTGTATTATCAAGTTTCTATCAAAATGTAATGGTTTTCTTTTCCCCCCATCACCCAAAACCCAAACACTGACTGGCCCCTAACTATGACCCAACCCTAAGCCCTGGTCCACATGGGACGGGGGCACTCAATAACATTTACTAAGGAAGTGGTAGAGAGGTGGGGGTTGTGTCTACAGGAGCATTAGGGTTACAGTCAGGGTTTGGGAAAGGGGTGAAGGGTTAACTCAGCTGTACCGAAACACTACATGACAACAAAACTCATCTCAGGGCACTTTACATAACAGGGTTTAGACTTTACAGTTTTAGACAATCCCAGGAACCCCTTGGCTCAGTGAATGAGCAAGTGAGGTATAGTTTAGTGCCTGGCCTGGTGCCTGGTATTTCAGCATGTCTGGCTAGTTATAGCGTATGTCATCCAGTGCTACCTACTAGTTTAGATGGAAAGTAGTCAGAGCTGGAAGTTGCTGCAGTAGATGTTGGTATAATCACACTCATTTGCATATTGGTGATATGATAAAATAACTAGGCAGCACTCAGAGCATAAACCTCAACCAAGGAAGTTCACATTCCCAACAATGCCATTAAAAATGTGTAGATGGGGATGAGGGTCCGGATCACCACCAAAGTTTAATGGACTGTTCCGTAGACCATGCCCTACCTCTCCAAAATATTTCATCAAAATTCATTGATAACTTTTTGAATTATGCTCTGAACAAACAAACCAACAAACTGGTAAAAACATGTCCTCCTAGGCAGAGGTAACTGTCTAAAATGTTTTTAAAAAATTATAATAAATATGAGTCTAACTGGCCTAACCATGGGCTACCATGTTTCTCTCTGCTATGACATCACATCTCGTTCTTATTTAAATCTACCTGTAACTTCAAAAACCTTGATGAAGGCTGTTGTTGGTTAATGAACAGAGACTTTCCAGACACTGGAAATAACACTTCAATAGTTCGGTGAAATTATTTCGAACAAAACAATGACATATCAGATCTGGCCCCTTCCACCTACTCTAATGTGTGCCCTAGCTCTTCCTGCCTTTCCGGTCACCTGACTCCTCCTCTGGACCCATTTTCCTTCCTCGTTAGTGTACTAATACACCTGTACATGTGGCACTCTGCCAGGTCAACACTTGTGCTATCAAATTACTTTATGTTTCTGACCTCCTGCTTTTGTTTTTTGGGGACTTTGCCTTTTGCCTGTTTTCTACATTGGATATTGCTGACTTAGGTCTCTGTTTAACCCTCACCTTCTTTAGTCTGCTAGTTTGTAATGGTGTCTTTGCATTGTGGTTTGGAGTCCAGTCATATCTGAGCCATGACAGAGATCAGTGATTGGATGTGCACATTGACGTTTCTGTGTGATTGATGACTGATTCTGGGGATAATGTTGATTAAAAACAACTGTTCATCATTAAATAGTAAAAATGAAGCTGTATTAAAACATAATGTGCATATGGGTCTATTAGCATTTTTTAGGAATCTGCCTTTTAAAAATACAAAGCTCACTGCTCCATCCTCTGTCAGGCCTGGGTTTCCTCTGTTAGTATGGAGGTCAAAGGTCAGACTGGGGCTGTCAGTGAGCCAGCAACTCACCATAACTCTGGACCGCTGCCTTGTTTCTCTCCTGGTGACATGATCTCAGTGATTCATCACGTAAATGTGCTTTGTGAACTTTCTGCTGAGCTGGCAGAACATGATGTAACCACCAGCCATCATAGACGGGTACTAATGACGTCAAGTAAAGCAGGACAGTCCATAAATTACTGAATGACTCACACAGATGAAGTAATAATCTTTCAGCTCTGCCTTAGACTCAGAGGGGGAAAGAAGCTGAATGGCTGCTTTTAAAAAAAACACACAGCAGATGGTGAAATAGGTCAGTGTTTCTCTGCAGTGTCAGAGCTGTTTAAATGTTACTTTTTACCAAAACAGCTTCGACTCGTCAGCAATCGGGCGTCTGAACAAGGACATTAAATGAGCACTGTGTATTTAGAGGGTTTTTAGCCACAGCAGCAGCATCTCTCCCATGGGGGCTAATAAAGGCAGGCATTGGGGGTACAGGTGTGGGTGCACATCGAGAAACACGGTGTGACCTTTCCAGCTCCCGTTGATGAACGTCACCTGCTGAGAGTTTGCCCTTTTCCCACCTGTATCTGAAACCCTGCTGAAAATAATCATTTCCTCCCCGTCTTTGACTCAGTCTCGCTCTGCATCGACTGGGCTGCATTCTGCTGAGCCATTAGCGTAATGAAACAAAGAATAATTCACACCCTGTTATGCTGACTGTACATTACAGGACTTTATTTTTAATCTTTATTTATTCAGGGGCAGTTTCTCTGAGAGCAAACTCTCTTCTAGAGGAACGCTCTGATCACATTCACACATTTACACACAATCACTAGAGTTACACTCACACTGAATTTTCCCTAAATGGTTTTATCTCAGACCTCCACTTCCCTCTAGAGCCTGAGAAAAATGACTGGGTGTTGAACCTTTGTTTATTAAAGACACCGAAAATATTACAGATATCTCCCTGATTCCTCAAGCCTGCAGTTTGGTTCAGCAAAATAAATAAAATCCTGTCACTTCTGAATCTCCAAGAGCTCTGGTTCATTTTCTTATTGAAGTTTCTAAAGTCTTACTAAACTGTGAAGATTGTTCTTATTACTCTTTCGCTACCATGAACACACACCATAATTTACAGTGAGCAGCTGTTGTAGAAAATGAAAGACCTAGTTAAAAAAAAATGAACACACACACACACCTCCCAGGGCCCCCGTGTGTGTGATTCTGCAGTGCATGGTTTGCAGAATCAACCTTTAAACTATGTGTGCAGCTGCTGTTGTCGCTGTTTTTGTTGTTGTCTTCTTTTAATACTGTTCTGTCCAAAACACAATACATGTTGTCTGAGATCGTCTATGTTTTGTACAGAGAAACTTTCACAGTGAATATATAAAGTATTCCCAGCCTCTTCATTTAAAAACAATGCACCTGGTGATTCACTATCAGCTACATCTTTATAAAGACTACCTTGAGCACAGCAGGTTCAGAGGCCGTTGTATCAACAGCTTCCTGATGCTCTTCTCGACACTGAAAACTCACACTGACTGACTTACAATATGTGACACATCTTCCTATTGGCTGTGGGGTCTTGCACCATCACCTCTTATTTCCTTTTGTCAGAAGCACCATGATCTGTTTCCTTCTGCTCAGTTAAGAAAATTGCTGCTTCCTTCATTTGACCAGAGGTTCAGTCTGCCTCAACACACACACATCATGATCACACACATACAACTCCCCTCCTAATTGAAACGCAGCTGCCACACATTAGTGATGGGCAGGTCAGACACAGCAACCACAATGAAGGACAACATAATTAAGCTCGATATCAGCAGCGGCAAAGCAAACAGCCTGTCCACTGTCATCAAGGTGATGCATTGGGACTTTGCGCCAAGAGGACATTTTAATTGTGTCTAAACGCGCATACGCCTCACAGGACCCCTGTGTGTGCGATGCTGCAGTTGGGTTGGCTCGCAGAATCAACTTTTGTGTTGTGTGAGGCTGCTGCTGTTGATGCTGTTCTTTAATGCTACTAAGCGCTGAGTCTCGAACATAATACATGCTGTCAGCTATCTGTGTAATCCTGTATGGATGAACTTCCTCATGGTGCAGTTGGTGGACTTGGCTGAATGGAGATGACTAATTTAATACAAGATGACAGATAAAACTAAATTAGTACAAAATCTGTTCATCCTCTATTGTGACACATTGACAAATGCTCATTCAAAAGCTCCAGACACCAGAATTTGTCATTCTGAAATCAATTGACTGTATTAGAAAACAAGGAAAAGCTCAACATTCTCATATGTGTTTACATACATGACTTCAAACATAGCTCAGGTTTATTAAATGGGGCTGTTGGTTGGCAAAAATGAATGAAAACATCTGTTTCCTCAGATTTATCTGATCTAATGTTTCACATGAATGGACACAGTACAGCTTGTGGTTTAAATGTGATATACACTGATACATCATTAATAATAATTATAGTCCACTAATATGACATGCATTGTTGTCAACTGTGCCATTATGCATGAGTACTTTTACAGTAGTACATTTAGTATATTTTATGATAATACGTTTGTACAGAACTTTTACTCATAATAGAGTATTTTTGCACTGTGGCATTAATACTTTTACTCAGACAATCACAGTACTTCTTCCACCACTGATTACAGCCACAATAGGAACATTTTCTTCCAAAACAACATACTGATGATTTGTTTGAGCTTTAATAGCAATGAGGCTTAAACGTACAGAAGAGGTTTGTTCTCAGAAATCATTCATGATCATCATGATTTATAAATTATATTTGCACTGGAAAGTGCCCACAGTTATAATACAATGGTAGGTCAGAGATGAAGCAGGAGGTGTGTGTGGAAACTGTAGTTTGTAATGTTTGGGTAATAATTTGACGGTTCCTTAGCTGCTGTCCAGGCTGCCTGCTTGTGCCTGAATGTTACTGATACTGATAGACATAATGGACAAAACTAAAAATGAGACCAAAGTAATAAGCTGGACTTATAATGTAACTGCAGTGGATATTGTTTGCAAAAATAAACACCCTTATTAGGATAAATTATGTCTTATTGCTTCATGTCATGGGTTTAGTGCAAACATTCAGGCTAATTCCAAATCACAGGGAGTAAAATGATAACATAAGCACATCTGACCGCACCAGCTCGTCGCCGCAGGCCAGTGAGTGAAACATTCAGGCATTTTATTTGTCTTAACGGATAATTCCTGTTATTTCACCCTGTGTTGTTTTCATCTTCATATCAGACTGAAACAACAGCAGACCTCCATCCCTACAACAGTCACTGACAATGATCCATTATTACACTGAATGAAAAAAAAGAGCAGGGCATAAAAATAAGCATAATATCAGCCCTGTTTGTGAAGATTGCATGGCTTTATGTAAAAATGGTGCCATTATTTTCTCAGCCTTCTTCAAAAATAAAAGAATAAATATGTCCATTTTCCCAACATTAGTCCCATTTCATGCTGTTCTCTTGCTTTTCATTTCACGCTCTGCTTCAGCCTATTTATAGATGAGACGGAGGCAGGAGGCAGGAGGCCATTACTGCCAGGAAATAACCTGAGTGTGTGTGTGTGTCTCCATGTCATACATTCTCATGTAGACTTACAGCCTGCACTGTTTATTGTTGCTGACAGTTTTCCTTAAGATTCTAATTCCAACATGATTTTAGTGAAATGCGACATAGCACTGAATGTTTCTGAAACATTCTGAGAAGCGTTTTCCTTTGTTGTTTTGCCCAGAGTCAGATGACAAAATGGATATCACTTCACTTCCAGAACAGAGATAGGTCCAGGATACGTTAGCCTAGCTTAGCACACAGACTTACACAAATCTGAACACATCAAACAGAGTCTGATTTACATGATATCCAATTTACTGAACATGTGTAAAAGTAAAAGCAAGAAGAGAAAAGATGAAGTCAGCAACCACAGATTCATTCATTTCAGTTAAACAGACATAAACCACCATGAACTCACAGACGGTGATGAATGTTTCACTGTTTATTAGTTCAACTTTTATTTATTAGCCAATGGATGCACACTGGTGTGTTTTAAATCAGTCTTAGAAAAATTGGTAGCACTTTACTTTACAGTTCGCTAATAAAAAAGTAGTAAAGGTGTAGTAATATAATAATAATAAAAAAGGGCATTAATAATGTAATATCATGGTAACTACCAAAGCAATAACAGGTAACATTTTCAAAGTGACAATGTGGATATCTAGATAATATTAAAACTCTATTTTTGTAAAAAGGTAACAAGGGGCCAAAAATGTGGGTAATAATGTAAAAATAAATCTCATGATCAAATAACAATGAAGTAGAAGTATTTATAAATAGGATAGTAAACATTTGGTAACAATATGGTAACCTGAAATCAATAATATTATATCAATGTAATATGATTCATTTATGTGTCAATGGTATTTTAAACTAATAATGATATACTGAAGGTTAATGGTTTCAAAATGTAATGGCCAACTATCGACCTGATTCAGACCACATTAAAATTCTTTGATATCAAAACTGGCAATTACAAAAATAGAAAGTCAAAATTCCTCTTCCTTACAGTATGTTTCAAACATTCCCTTTTATTTGAAAGAAAACCATGTAAATACTTATTTTAATGCTGTGAGTTGCTAACAAATATGATACTGTCTAACAGGAAAATGCAAACCTACCCATTTCTACTTAATGTTATGGTAATGTTAAATTAAACATGACACCAAGAGCTGTAACATTCACCTAAAAACACAAATACAGACCCAAACAGGGCTAACAAAGCAGTAACGTTACACAAAGCTCGAATTATTCTCAAATTTAAATCCTATCAATTCGACACAAAAGTAAAATCCTGACCATGCTAGGTGGCTAATGCTACCAAAACAAACAGCTTAGCTTTAGATGCTAACACATCCAGAAGGAAGAAGGCCACATCTGGATCCAGTCTGAGTCCTCTGGCTGCTTTTAACCCTCTCCATGTCAAACAGCCAAACCCATGGTTGTTGCTCTTTCTTTGTCCCACTGTCTCTGTGCTAAAGACGCCACGTCTTCACTCTGGCAGCTGCTGGTTCAGACTTTTATCAGAGGAGAGGCCCTTTGTGCCTGGATGTTTGAAACAGCAGCTCATGTTCGAAAAGCCTTTGCTAGGTGGCTGGTGGGACTATTGTCTGGACTAAGCATCAAAACAGAGGGTGGAGAAGCAGGAATTACACATTAATAATCCAATATTACCCATGTTTTTGGCCACTTGTTACAAAACTTGTATTCTAATCTTATCTGGATATGCCCATCATTACTTCCAATATGTTACCTGGTTATTACTTTGGTAATTACCATGATATTACATTATTATAATGCTTTTAATAAAGGATAATCACCTTTATTGGCCAAGTATGTTACACACAAGGAATTTGTTTCCGATATAGAACCAATGGCAGCCATCTGCGGTGCCAACTGAACCGATGGCTCTAACTATCGGGGGGCAACGGGGGGGGGTTCAGTGTCTTGCCCAAGGACAAGAGATTAATGCATATATTACCCCTTGTTAACTTGTTATTACCAAGCTAGAAAGTTTTGAAACCAGGTTTTTTTGTGATTTTAAAGGCACCAAATCAACTGAAGATGCTACAGTATATGTTTACAAGAGTGAGTGGTGGATGCTCCACCAGCAAGCCCAGAGCCCTGAGGCCAGGCCCAGCTCCACCCTGCATATTTAGTCATCATGTCAGCCGTGCCAAAGCATATGCAGATCACTATCAGATATCAGCAACAATTAAAAGACTTCTCTGGTGTAAATGTAACCATGGAGACCATTGCAGCATCATTTCTTGTGTATTTACTCTGGTATCTGCTGTTGATTTCAACTCTGGAGCTTTTTCCTCTCAAATTAAATCTGGCTAATACTAGTGGGTGGGGAATGTTTTTTTCCCCTCATGGTTTAAAAATCACCACACTTACTTCCTATTAAACTTACAAATATTGAGCTCATGCATAATTTAACCTCCCGCCCACATCCAAAATGCTGCTACCGACTTCATTATTTATTTTAACGGCACTTCAATAATTTATGCTCGTGTGCATAAGAGCCATCAGAACAGACTGCTGCTCACTTAATTACCAGGCCTGCCAGCTCGCTGAAGTTCTCTGGTATTAAACGGAGTATTAGCCAGGATTAGACCACACACACACATTATTTATTGCTTTCTAATAAGGAAAGAGTTAGCCAAGCTAGCACACAAACTCTGTGATTATTTAAAGTGAGAGCAGATGCGAGGCTCATCACACAACATCTCAGATACCAGGGCAGGATTGGATGGAATGACCAATGCACATGCTCAGATCGATACTGGATTAAGCTGTTATGTCCACTTAGAGCTGATATAATAGGAATAATGGATTCCAGTGGGAGAACACTGTGATTTGCTCTGATTCAGGGGTGATTTATGGCTGCTGCTACTTTAAAGAGGCCACTTAAAAAATGAGACTTTTCATAATAAATACTTTCCAGAGTGCTGCAGATCAATTGTGCTCAGAGAATGATGAAGACAGATGGTTTTTTTGTATATGGCTGACTCGTCGCCACAAACTTAAGTACTCTACCATCTTGGCTGCCTGGAAAAGAAGCCTTATACAGGAGAAGATGGATTAAGTGCCTTTTTATTTTGAGTGTTCCTTAGGGATAAAAAATTAGGAAATTGAGACAAAGAAAGAGGCTCTTGCACTGGTTTGACTTTGGCTGTGTGTGCAGACAACATGACTGTAGTATGTGATTTATGTGACCTCAGAAGAAAAACAAGTAAAAGAAGGAGAGCAAAAAACTTATTTCATTGCTTAAACTGGAATAAAAAGGCACTAGTTCTCTAAATCTAAAGCTGCCTCCTAGACGCCACATTTATATACAGCTATGTTGCAGCAGCACATTCAGTACATTTTGTACAAGGTAACATGATTGCCACCACATTATGTTTTCTATTAACATAATGAGGGCATGTTAATTTATGTAAAACATTCACAGGTTTGTTTCCCACCAAAATATCTGATGTTCTTTCCCAGGAAAGCCATATGTACAGTAAACACAATCAGAAATTATTTTAAAAGGACTGAAATCTGATCATTCAAACAACCTCAGGAGGTGGTTTGATGCATCTGTCTGAATGCTTTTTCTTTACACCTCCAAGGTTAACTACACCAGTAAGTGATCTCTAGAAATAACCAACCACAGAAAACGTCCTCCATGACAGTGGCAGTTAATGTAACACTGAAAGTTGCAGTTGTTTTCCCTAACACATATTGAGCTACAGGATAAACTGATTGGTATGAGTGAAAAAGAAGAGCCTGTGAAAATGAATAAAACTTGTCTCACTCATCATCTGCTTGTGTTAGATACTGATAGCTGCGTTCTAGCCGAGCTGCATCTGCACAAGTTATTCATCAGGATTGCTTGGCTTTATTTGTTTGTAGCCCAGGAAAACCAAGGCTTGTGGCCTGCGGAGACACATGTATGATTGTAAGTCTTTATAACAAATGATAAATAGAAAGGCATTGCACACAGCAGCTGCTTGTATGAGCAGGAAATTGGCATATTTTACTCTCCACTAACAATAACTGCATCATGAATACCTACACTTATTGGAAAGTAGTACAGCACTGACAGAAATGTTTCATTGCAGTAATGAAAGCTGTACAGGTGACTACTGGTCTGTATATACATATGCTGTATCTAAATTTATAAAATTAGCATCTTGTGAGAAATTTAAAGCAGCCACAAGTTCTCTGAATGTGTTTAGAGATGCTTTAAATACACATGCAAAATGTAATATAATACAGTACAAGTAGATAAAATTTTTCATTACGTGCAAATCCACATCATTGAGTGTGTTTGTTTGTGCAGCAGCTGAACAAGGACCAGTCTGTCTCTGCAGAGTGACGACCTGAGCCGCCCTCACACTGTCATCATCACCTCATGAATAATCCTATTAAATGAATAAGTGAAAAAGAAAAAGATTACTACAGCATCCCATAATGATTTTCCAAAATCTCGTTTTGAGAAATCAAACCTCACTATTTATCCGACCGGGTGCCATCGTGTGTGGACTGATGCAGCAGATTTAATTTATGGAGCGTTATTAGACGTTGTCAGAGTGAAGCTCCTGCTGCTGAAAAGGAAATAACAGCTGTCCCTGTTCCTCGTGGAGAGCCACACCAGACCGGACTGATAAGATTGGCTCTCAGTTTTTTTTCTAGCAACGCCACATTGTGATTTAAGAACACTGTATTTTCCTCATTTATTTCCTTTGTCACAGTGAGTGCAGATGACATGTTCAAGTCTGAAGGATTTGGATGTTATAGCACACCGGGGCTTTTCAGATTGAGAGGGGCATTGCTCTCTCGAAGCGCATTTATCTCTGAATGTTGAATGAACATTTTCAAAAGTGCGTTTTTTTTTTCCAACTGAAAATTCATGGTAACAAAAGATTTCTGCCACCAAAATGAGACAGCGAGCCACAGAGACAGAATTATATTGATAACTCAAAGAACAAAGCAATTTCTTTTTTATCATAGTTTCATATTGCACCCAGTGCAATGGCCCGTGAGGCAAATTTTCTCTTGAAACACTTCTCTGCAATATATAGTCCTCCTTTCCTGCTCTCCTTGTGCTCCGGCTGCCACATTTGCTCTCTAAAACCAGTCCTAATGTATCAATTGTTCTGATCTGGCTCTGCTGGAGTGTGAACAAACAAATTGGATTGTGCCCCCATCCCCCAAATAGCTTTCCCCTTACCCACCCCCGCCCAGCCTACGGGGGCTGTTCACTACATATTTCCATGGAACATCTCAGTCCAGGCAGTTTCCCTAACACACATACACACACAGTGAGACCTTTAAAACCATTTCCCAAGGTCAGAACAAATGACTGTAGTGGTGTATAATGATAAAAGCACTCAGAGCGGCTGCTTCTAAAGTGCTTTTCCAAAAAGACAAAATGGCCTCTCCGTCCTCGCTGTGCGTCACTCCTTCAGTCTGCAAGGAGGTGCTATGGCAGGAGCACGCCATGGGCTGAGCCCAGCTTTTATCTGGATACACTAAACTGCCATACCCCACCATAAAAGGAGCAAGAAGGCAGATTGGTGTGGATCTTCATGAAGAGTGTGAAACCAGACGTCTATTTATTCCCTGCTGTCAGGAAGAAACTCCTGTTCATGAGCTGTTCAGGATCATGTACAATGTGATTCAGTGTCACACATACACTAAGCGGAGGATCCTGCCCTCAGCCAAACAAAAACTCTATTACTGTAAATGATTTTCCTTCTCAACAGAAGCTGATGAATGAACACAGCAGCAGCATCTGCACAGAATGATTCATGTTTGACAGTGATGTTTGCACTTCTGTTCCATTCTCTGTTGTATTATAACCATCAAGATCTTCAAGATGGAAATGGCTTTGTGCACCAGCTGTGGGTTGAAATTTTCTTTTCCTCTCTGCAAAGCCATGGTCTCATTAAAGGTCGCTGATTTTCTCCACACATTCAAAATATTTTCAACAATTTCATCCTTCCATTATCTATACAGCTTACCCTGCAGAGGGCTTTTGGGTGGCTGGATCCAATCCCAGATGTCACTGGGTGAGAGGCAGGGTGCAATTGGACAGGTGGCTGGCACATAGAGTCAGCCACTCTCATCCACACCTATGGGCAATTTAGAGTCACCAATCAACCTGACCTGCGCGTTTGTGTTCGTGGGAGCAGGCTGGACTACCCAAATCCATGCTACATACAAATTCTTTACCTTACATACTACATTGTAATGATCTCAGTATAATGTTTAGCATGTAATATACAAAGCTATCAACATAATTTTCATTTATATGTCAACAGGGTATATAAAGTGACTTGTGTGTTGGACATGCATTAAAGTACAGGTGTCATTTTGTCCCATTCTTCCTGCAAACAAGTCTTAAGGTGCACAACAGTCCTGGGTCCTTGTTGACGCAATTTGCTTTTCAAAATGCACCACACATTCTCTCCGGGGGACAGGTGGGGACTACAGGCTGGCCAGTCCAGCACTCGCACCCTTTCCCTCCACAGCCAGGCCTTGGTAATGTGTGCACTTTGAGGTTTTGCGTTGTCTTGTTGAAATATGCATGGGCATCCCTGGAAAAGATGTCGTCTTGAAGGCAGCACATGTTGCTCCAACATCTTTATGTATTGTTCAGCATTAATGGAGCCATCAGAGAAGTGTAAGTTCCCTTTGCCAATGTTACTGACAACCCCAGACCATGACAGGCCCTGGCTTTTGAACCTGTTGCTGCTAACAGTCTGGATGGTCCTTTTCATCTTTGGTTCAGAGTACACAGTGTCAGTTCCCTCTAGTTCTTCTTCTTTCAGCTGTTTCCGTTAGGGGTCGCCATAGCAAATCATCAGTTGCCACACAACTGAGGATTCGCACTTGGCACGTTTTACACCGGATGCCTTTCTGGATTGTCTATTCCCTCTAATATAAACCTGAAACCACAGTCCATCCCACATATCTCCAAGCCCAGAACAGTTGACTTCTCGACACTGTTGACACAGGGCTTCCTTTTGGCACAGTACAATTTTAAGCAGCATTTATGGATGTAACTACGTATGATAGTGCCTGACACAGGTGAGCCAAAGTCATCCTGAGCCCAGGTGGTTATATCGCTTATAGAAGAATAATGATTCTTGATGCAGTACCGTCTGAGGGATCGGAGAACTTGGTCATTCAGTTTAGGCTTGACCCTTGCCCTTCATGCTCTGAAATCCCTCCAGAGACCTTGAATCTCTTAATGATGTTCTGCACCGTAGAGGGTGACGTATCCAAGTCCCTTCCTATCTTTCTTTGAGGAACATTATTTTTAAACATTTCAATGATTTTCTCACTCATATGTTGGCAAAATGCTGGTCCTCAGCCCATGTTTGCTCCTAAAGGCCTCGGCCTTTCCTGGATGTCAGTGTTGTAGCAAGTCATGATTGCAGTCACCTGTTGACATCAAATATAGTCATCACTTCATTGTTTTAGCTTATTACTGGCCCTGAAATGCAACCGGCGGGGTTCAGGGTTGTACAACCAAAAAGGATGACCTTCTCTGGAGCAGACATTTCATGGAAATCTGTTCGGAATTTCAGCTCTTTCAGTGGTCAGTTAAAAGGCAGAATTATGATGGAATTATAAATGTAAATGACCACCAGAGTCACATGGCAATTTGTGAGCAATGCCAAAAGCAAACGTGTCAACTTTCATCTCAATTTCCACGTCTGTCTGTGACTCCAAAGTGTCAGGTTATTTTGTTTACAGTTATGTAATTTTGACCATGCACGGCTTGTAAATGCTGTGCGAATTTTTCACATGGAGAGTGAGGCTTCCAGGCTCTGCTGGTGGCCACTGAGCCAGATAAAGTCTGAACGAGTTGTTGACAAGTGAACGCATCTGAGTTCATCATCTGTGTTTGCTCAGGTGGAGGCTGCAAAGGACCATTACCTGCCACAACACATTCATCACACCATGACCTGGCCAAATGATAAGGACTCCATAATGACTTCCATTGATCCGTTCACTGACTCCTGCCCCTTTCCCCACACTTTCACACACCTCTCCTCCATTGTGCCCTCTGCTGCCTCCATCCATCCCTCTGAAGAAGAAGAAGAAGAAGCCGTCAGAGAGCCTGATCCGCCGCCAGCCTAGCCGGCCACCATGTCGCAGCCTTAATCTAATTGTGGACAAGTAAAGATTCACATTAAGACACTCAATGAAGCTTGGCGTAACAGTTCTCTTCACAAGCTTCCTGTATCATAAGTTACAGGAAAAGCCCGCTCCTCTGATTAAAGCAATTTATCATCTGGGCCATTATTAAAAAGCATCCTTTGACATGGAGTATTATCTCACATCGCTGCTGACACACAAAGCCCCAATCCTGCTGGAAGCTCAGCCAAACAAAGGAGATAGTGCTGTGAATTACATAAGTTCTTTAATAACTGTTCTGTAATAATGTGCATGTTAGAGGTCCTTCATTTATGTATTTTCATATTTGAACCCGCTGCACATTTACCTTTTAGTTTGTACTTTACTCTCATAGTTACTGTGGAGAATATTTTACTTGTAAAATAAATTTCACTGCTGTTGGGTAAGAATCAATGTATCTCCAAACCTGCTCTTTGATGGACATAAGAATGTTAATCCGACATTAATTTGCCAACCCAATCACTTAAACATTATGTGATTAAGTGTTAAACAGCCCATTTTAATTTCTTACTAAAAGGAAAACTATGTTAAAAATGATTTCTTCACAATAAAGCGCCATGTCTTTGGCTCTATATCTGTAAAGAACATTTAACAGCATCTTTCTTTGAGTCTACCCCATAACTTCAGACCCATCTTCAGGTGTTGGCCTAAGCCAGAGATCTTATTAGATTATATCTCATCCTTGAAGCCTTTCATCTCATGACACTGAAGCACACCTCTATGTGACAAGTCCAGGTTTACTTTGGAGTGCAAATGGACTGGAATCACTGCTGACACCGACCATACAGTGCTTACAGCGAGTGTTTCCCCCATCAACCACAAGGGGCAGTTAAGTTGAATGCACCAGGAAGAGGTGAAGAAGGCGCCACACAAGATGAATGTACTGTGCTTTGGGGTTTTACAAGAGAAAAGACTAAGAGGTTGGTTTGACAAATGAATATTTGGTTAATTTTCTGACAGCACACAGTACAAAAAAATATATGTGGACCCCCAAATATATTCCAAAGCCCCACAAATACCAAAGCAATGGCTTTGTTTAGCTCCTGCCTAGGGAGCCATCTGGAGTTGACAGCAAGAAGAACAATTAAAGTTTAGAGTTATGGCTGTGAAACATTTCATCATTTTTGTTCAATTAAATGAAAAAGATGCATCAATTTGACTGCTTGTTTACTGAGCCATTCAAAATATTTTTACATAAACTGACACATTAATGCTCTGAAAACAACTCAGCTGTGGCAGGAAAAGCTGTGACCCCGCTATTTATCTCCATTCAGAATCAGCACTCAGAACTTACATCACTGTTGCATTTTCTCCAAAGTGAAACATTCGATTTCATCTTTGCTGTGTTTCAACAAATAAGAGCAGTTTCTGTGAACCAAAACATTTTGAGAAATGCAGAGCAGCCTGAGCAGCGTCACTATCCAGTCATTTTCTTGGCAGATCGAAACCTGCCATGCGAACGGCCTGCGCTCCAAGTTAGAATCTGAGATTGGACGAGAAATGAAAAGTGCTTTGCCAGCCGACAGACAGCGGACACAGTCGGGATCTGGACGAGTTGTCAAGTACTTGATGCTTCTTCATATGAGGAGATAGTTAATTTGACCCAGGAGAAAGCAGAAAAATTGATTTTAACACTGCTAAATTAAGTCTACCGAGGACCCGGGGGCACTGGTCTCATGGGTTCATTTTATCCCGATGTGGAGATGATGAGAAACTGTGCTGCCAAAGGCAAATTTGTCAAGAATCAACTGACACATTCTCACTCTCTAATTGCACACAAAGACACACATGCAAGTTCGACATTCACACTGTAAACTGCAGCTTCTGCGTGGTGAGCGGAAACTGTCCACCTTTTGGAAACTCATTGCCAAGCCTCAACCGTGAGACGTCTGTCAGCTGACAGCAGAAGTGACGGGAGTACAATAAAATTATCACAAAGCAAAGTCTAGAATCCTCACAGGTTTATTTCAACAATAATTAAATGTGTTAACTAGATTCGTGTACTAGAATCATGGTTTCAGGTGAGGTGAAGGAAGAAAATCAAAAGAAGAAGAAACAAGGCAAAATGGAACTGAAAAAGAGAGAGAATGGAAAGTGAACATGTGAGGGAAAAGGGGAAAGATTCTAGAAAAAAGCTGTTAAGCTTCAGAACAGCTGAAAAGGAATGAAAGACAAAGTAAGGAAGGAAAGGCAGAAGAGGAAAAAAAGGTAAAGAGAC
>NW_018127901.1:2002472-2010919 GCF_001952655.1 Monopterus albus
AGAAGACAAACATACAAGTAATTCATTAGGAAAGAACTAATGACCTGAAAAACAAGAAAATTAGGGAAGGACAGCAGAAAGAGCTGAATGGAAGAAAACACAATATGTAAGAAAACAAGAACAGAGAAATGCAATCAAGAAAGAAAGATGAGAGAAAAATGAAAATAAAAATGTACTATATAAAGTACACTGAATTCAAGATAGAAACACCTAGGTACACTAGCAGAAAACCTAAACTGGACTGCAGCATAGAAGTGGAAAAAATAGGCTCAGTTACTCTGCAGCTCTTGTTGGGAGGAGGAAGATGAAGCAGAAGAGGCGATGGCACTCCCTGTGGAGACGAGGCCCCGGCTCCAAATCAACTGATTGGGATTGACAGCACAATCCACACATATGCTCGACTAATGGGGCAAATCAGCGCTGACTGAGGAGGCAGAGCGGCGGCAAAAACAACCACATGTGACAGAAAAAGGAAGATGATCGTGAGGTCAAGACATCAAGGATGTCCTGGCAGAAATTGGCTGGCTGTCGTCACTCGGTGCTTTGCTAAATTGTGTTTTTAAGCTGCAAATGAGAAAGTGTGTTTTTTAATGTGTGAAACTGTTTGTATAGTGACCTCGTGCACAGACTGAGGCAGCTGGGTCGAGCCGGGAGATGTGAACATACACAAGGCTTTTCGCATTTCAGACATGCCGGAGATGCAACAACAGCAACACCTGTCCACTATCATTTACTTTATGTTTTATCTGACCTTTTATTTTAGCAGGATGGTCTCATGAGATCAGAATCTCTTTCAGGAGAGTCACAACCAAAGTGGCAGCAAAAATATGTTTCGGAAAGAGCACACAGCGAAGGTGACAGCAGAGAAGGGAGAAGCAGAAAAGCGAGATATTAACATGCTGTTTTCAACTGCAAGTCCCTGTTATTTAAGCAATATGTTTAATCACCTTTACTTGGCCAAGTATGTTACACACAAGGAATTTGTTTCCGGTACAGAACCGAGGCAGCCATCTGTGGCGCCTCTTCTTCTGGAGATGCCTCTCTGTCAAGGTTGTTTATCATCATCGCCAGGCAGCTTTGTTCTTTTCGTCCCAGTTAAACAAAGCCCTTTGGTGACCCTGCAGCCTCTTTAAGTTGCTCAGTTTAGTTTTCTGCCACATTTACTGTCTGGTCTGCAGAAAGTAGCTGCTTCCAACTAATGGGCTCTAATAAAGCCACTGTTCACTGCTCAGACACAGTTAGAGACTAGCTGGTGAAGAAAGTGGATCATTTACCAGTGATAGGTTTTTCTCTGATGAGTTGGTAGAGGCCAAAGCGGAGCTAAAATGAAATCAGGTGAAGCCAAACACTACTCGCTGGGATGATCCAGTCGGGCTGTGTCTATCAGATGTCGCAGTTTTCTGCCGACACATTTGCCATTTTCATCTTTTTATGCGATATCAGTGCTGTGTTCACAGGTTGTTCCGCTACACCCGAAGTGGCCAGAAAGTTATTGGAGATAAGCACAGCGCTTCTCTGCACGCATGGTCCCATTTTAGGGCCATATTTTTGCTGCTTGGGAGGGGGCACTACTTTAAAGGATCATTTAGGATGCTACAAGGCAAATCTCCCAGTGGTTAAGCACACCTGTGTGTATGCACTGCTGCACCTTCAAAGCTTATGTTCACATGTTAACCTGAATTGGCATGCTTCATTCATCTCAGTGCACATGGGGCTGGCGGAGATGTGGTCCATAGTTTTAGAGCTATGTGGTGAGCGTTGGACAGCTGGTAGTTGTCATTTGATGGAGGTCTACTTATAAAGTCAGAGGATCACCATTAGTCATTATTAATTCTTTGGAGACTGTAAATGTCTCAGATTTAATGTAAATCCATTAAATCCCTGTCAAGATGTCACTCCAGAAGAAAGTGTTGTAAAAATGTACTAATGTCTCTAACATTTTAAAAATGAAAGGTCAAGAATTAGAATTTGTAGACAAATCAAATGCATTGCAACAATAAAGAAAACTGCTACATTCTGCATTAAGGCTGTTTGTCAGAAAGATGTTGGCTGCTTAAACTGCAGCTTCCTTTCTTGTCTGATGTGCCATCTTCTCAGAGAAGAAGGCATTGACGCTGTTAATATTTACCCCACTGTGGAAAGGGCACAAGAGTCTGTAGCAGCAACAGATGACTTTGAAATGTCATTTTCTAGATCACTGCCCTGTAACTTTGCTGCTGCTTTAAAGAAAAACAAATACCAGCATTTAAATCACAGCCACACCAAACACTCACACACTCCCAACTGCAAAATGTCACAGAAACACAGAGGACGCTTCAGATATTTACATGATAATCCACTCACAGCTTATGAGAAATGATTTTATGAAAATACTGATTTTATGTAACAGACAAGAAGAGAGCAATCACACAACTCTGTATTCTAATGAATATACTCCGAATAAATGGCCACCTCCAGTATTTAGTGCTTTATTTTAAGGGTCTGCAAGTGCTAATTTATTTTCACATAAACTCTTAAGAAGTTTCCCAGGAAGATTCATGCAATCAGGGTCTAATTACAGGTAAAACAGAAAGTGATCACTAACCCCAGTCAGTTGAAATGCTTGGGTTTATATGGAGCAATTTCTGTAAGCAAATACTGTAAACTCAACACAACTAATTACACTAACTGAAATAACCAGCTGTAAATTTTGCAACAAGTACATCAACAATAACACAACTGAGGTGGCTGTTTGTCACAGTAGAAACTGACTGAATGTTTAAGCAGCCAGTGAAACTAGCAGGGCTCATTTTAGAGGACGAGGCAGGTGATTTTTAGTTTTATTAGTTATTGTTCATAAATCGCAGACAGAGAAAAAAAATCAGCATTGAATCTGGAGTGAGTTAAGAACCAGGATATCGGTCTGTGCCATAGAACTCCGCTGTGGTCCAGAAACTATTAAATACACGCCTGTGAGTGACACCGCTGCACTGGGTGACAGGTTCCTTCCTCAAAAAACATGTGAGGCCTATCTTTTCTGCAAAAAACAGCTCCAACGCCTAAGAACAGCCATCACTTCTTACAGTATCTGAAGTAAGAATCAGCTGGTCAGCATCTCGTGTTTATATGTACAGAGTTAACTCTGAGTTGACTCAACAAAAATTTAACATGATCAACTTTGTAAAGTTAAGAGTTATTGCACTATTAGACCACAGTAGTGTTAGGTAAATGTACCTAATAAAGTGGCATCTTAGTGTAAGTGTTGCTTGTTGTTGGTACTTGGGTCAAGGAGGACAACCGGAGATGGTTACAGTGGACAGTGGGTGACACTTACCGGGCTCCAACAGTTCAAGAAGTCAGGAGTTTAAAGGTTCTCAAAAACAAACAAACAGCCAAACAATCACACGTGAAACTTCATATAAGAAGACAGAGATTGACGTCGGGGTGTCATTTCATCACCTTCCCACCTTGTAGCACCTTTAGCAGCATCAGAGTCACATCTGTTCTCACATCACACTGCCATCATTGCTAGTTAAGCTCCCATTTCCATGGTGAGAGCTTCACAGTGGCAGCAGTGAGAGTTTGGTGCTGTCTCACCTGGAGAACATATTTATATCCTCACTGCACATGTACAGCCTGCTGGGGGTTGTCTTTTGGAGCTCTAGGACTCCCAGGACATCTCAACACAGACAGCTATGCAGGGACTACAACCCTGCCTGGCGTCCATGATGAGTCCAACCTATCACACACCTGCCTATGCTGCCGCTCTCAGGTTGGAAACGTTATCCTGCTGTGACTGATGGAAGTTCACAGGGTGTGTAATATCTCTGAGGAAACATTTCACTGGTCAAGCAGAACATGATGAGCTGAACCAGAGCAAGAAGATTTCTGTTTAGTTGTAAACCCGTCCTCTTTTTTATTTATTTTTTTATTTTTGTGGTAAATCGATGGTGACCTGCAGGATGTGACAAAGCGGAACGAACCACAAACACCTGGAAGACTCTGTAGCACAACAAAAGTCAGACTCACAAATTAACATCACTTCCAGGTCTGGCTCCTCTGACGGAGATGTGCCCTGCTTAAATTTAGGAGCACACAAACCAACAAGATAACTGTAACCACTCCCATGATGCAGGTGACAGACAGATGTTCACATTCCATGACATTTTAATTAATTCAGCTAGCTGCTGGTTCAGGAGCCAACAAGCAGAGCAGAGAAGGACACCAGGAAATGAGTCACACCTGTGTAAACTGGGCCTCGGTCTATTTAAGAGGCTTCATTTCTAACCTGACTGCCTTTGTACCAGGCTCTAGGTTTTGGCTTTTGTTTGTATGCTTTACACACCAACCTGCTAGGCATTTCAGGATGCAGCAACATGAGTGCATCAGTAGAACTTTATATACACCGGGGTGTTACTCTTTGTCGCATTGATAGAGCTGCCCATCTCTTTTTGAACTCAGCCATTAGGCCACTGACAAGGCGTGAACAAATTTTGGTTGCTCATTTCAACATGGACTTGGTTTCAGGTGTGTCTCATTGTGGTCTACACAACCCCCTCCAAAACCCAAACCAGTATTTCATAAAATAAACATAAGTTCACCATTCATACATCAGCCTTTTAAACCTTTCACTGAAAAAATAATCTCATCATAAGGTCTGTGATCAATCTGACTGGGGGTTCTAACCTCCACATGACCATTTATAGAATAAGTGGTATAGAAAATGAATGGGTGGGACTTTTACAGGGATGGGGTTGCAGGGTTTTGTAAAGGCAAATTATTTATCTCAAATATCCACCCATTAACCAAAATAAACTCAACAATCAGGGTGAAGTCAAGAAATAAGAGCATCTGCTTTGTGCAGTAAACCCCCACTAACCTCACTTCATGCATTATTTATCAAATGTGCTCTTTATCAGCAGATGAAGATTAACATCAACAAGAATAACAAGTCCTTAAAGTGCTGAGAAATAAATCAACATTTGATTTCATCATGAGATTTGATTAAAACCTCCAGAACAGCAACGGGACCTTCAGGTAAGATCATTTTGTCGGCGGCTGTTTGCAAGGCAAAAACGGGGTTAATAACCTGAAACAGAGGCAAATACAGGGTCACTGCATTTCATCTACAATGCAAAAACAATCAGAGAAACAGAATATCACCAGACCTGTTCTTTAAAAAGTGTCATGACTTTGTCTTTCTGTACAAACTGTTTCAGAGACAGATCACAAACTGCATGTTGACTCTCTCTCTCTCTGTTTATTAAAGTAAGATTCTGGTGCCCCATAATGTGTTTTTTTGTTTTGTGCGGGATATGAGAATTTATTTCCTCTGCTGTATTTAATATTTTTCTCTCCTCTACATAGGCCAACAGAGACAGAGACCTGAATCACTTCTCTGCCTTTGACTTCTGAATGTTTTCCTTGATTCTCGTCATTTCAGAGCTTAAGAGGGCCAGAACAAAAGTACAGAAAGCTAATGAAAAGACTCCTGTGAATATGAAGAAAGCTTTTGAAAGTGCTGAGAGGGAGCAGATGTTTCTGTGTATTACCGAGGTGCAGTGTGTGTGTGTGTGTGTGTAGTCAGGGTCACATTCTCACTTGTCTTTCCTACTTGATTTGAAAGAACGTGGTATGCTAACAGGGGACCTTCTGATTTGTCTTCACAGGGTAAGGAGAGGTGGAAGTGGTGAGCTCAGTGAACTCCTGACCTTCATCTGGCTGAAGCCAATCAATGAAAAGCTGCTGAGAACGATCAGAGCTTATTGTTTGTTGGGTCAAGGATTATGGAAAAAATTTCATGAAACCAAACTCAGCTTTTGATACTATTTATTGTTAGAAAAATGACCAGAAAGATGAGAGAATATACATTGTTTGTTTTACTTTTATTGCTTGCAAAATTAACTTTCATGAGATGCACCCCATTTCTAGACTTGTTGCACGTTGAGTTGGCACATCACTGAATGTCACAGCACGTCTACGCACAAACAATTCTTAAAAATTTCTCTAACATCTATATAGCTGTTCTCTTTGTGAGGAGCTGAGTCGACCAGTCTTTAATTTCCTAATTTTATGTCTCTAGTATGAGTCTCCCTGTGTTGACTCAGTTCAGAGCTGAATTAAGTTGCTCTGAAACTTACCAAACATTTTCTACTGCTGCCATTTGAATGGAGAAACATGGGCTGCTTTTATTGTGAAACAGTTAAGAAAGAAAACTATTTGTCACTGAGGTTATCGCCAACCACAGCTGCTCATTAAAAATGCATCTACAAAGAGGTAACAGGTTTTTTTTTTCTGTGAGTGGATTAGTTTTAAACATTATGCTGTAAACACAAGACAAAGTCACCGCTCGATGAGTCGGGGCAGCACACTTGTTGAGTTTTTGTTGAATTAAAAGGTAGAACACAAACTGATAGCACAAAGCTCTCTGGCCGCCTGGTATATGATCCATGGAAATCATTTCCGCATGCACCAGCCTTCATCGGTGGGTGCTGACATTCAGGGTCTGTCCCAATACTCACAATTACATTTATTTGCAAGTAGTCAAATGGCTTTGTGTGTTATATTGCCAACACCAGGAAACACAAAATCACATCAAACCATTTACTCATTGCAGTGGCACTTAAAATGTTAATTTGCTGGAATGTTCCTGTGGTCTGGGTTGAGTTTGCCAGACTCAAGGAGCCTTTAAAATAAGAATAGAACTGCTTTTCACCCCAACAACCACCCTGTCAGTGCTTCTGGGTTTATATATTGAACTCAACTGAGCCGTGTGCACTGAATGAACAAGAAATCTTTTTCCCTCAGATTTTTCTGATATATTAAATATACTGTGTCAATATGGTATCAGCTAGAAGCACAAGACTCCAAGAACAAATATATTATATGTGAACGGGTTTTATTTCATGTAAACGTCTTCACTGCTCCTGCCTGTTCTTATTCTGATGCTTCATTGTTCCAAACTGTACATAATACAGCTTTATATTGATTTCTTTTATGTATACACAGACTGATTATGTAAAAACCTTTTCAGAGAGCTACCTGCTGATAAAACACGCCAATAATCCTGGCTGCTATATGTTAAAACAGCCCTCTGAGTAGGGTTGGTGCTCAGCCTGTCTGCTCCCAGCTCCGGCTCCCTGGTTGCTCTCATTCTGGAAGTTGACCCAACTTGTCATTTCATTTCCCGCAGACATGAAGCATGTCATTATCCTCATTCTGCATTTGCCTGAGGATGATTACAGAGCTTACCTTTCAATCACGAGATGCTCATGATGGTGGCCAGGCGTGATCAGATGATTGATAGGTGGCATTTAGCCGCAATGCAGCCCAATATACTCTGTCCTCTCACTGGAGGCCCACAGGGAGGAGAGCGATCCACAACCTTTCAATAATCGAAAGCCTCTCGCCCAGTGAAAAGCTGATCCTTTTGTTCTAATTAACCTGTGAAATGAGTTCAGCAGCTCCTTCTCTACCTGTGGCATAAACGCTCTAATAGTCTGTGAATGTCCGAGCGAGCAGAAGAATGCCAAGAGGTGGAAGGTCCGCCAGGCGATTTTCAACAGATGCTCTCCTCCTCTGATAGCATTAGCATCAGAAGAGAGGAAAATCAGCCACAGTGAGAGTCGAAGGGCATTAACCCAGAAATGAGATTTCTCAGAAGACTAAATGACTGGCAGCACAAAATCAAGGCACTGCTGAACATTACTGACTTTGTATGGAATTCAGTCCTTTAGCAACAACCAGGGATTAGAGGAATGAAACAAGGCCTCTCGTCTCTTTAATTAAGTAGTTTTTTTATGAACTTTTTAAAAGAAATCAGTCTTTCTGCTTACAGGAAGTCAGTGTATAAACACTTCAGCTACTCCACTCATGGTTCTATAATTACCATGACTTGTGATGAGCTATATGGTTTTTGACTCTTGCATTTTTTATGTTTTTTTTTTCTTGACATCTTTATTTCTTCATTGGGTCCCACAAACCCCACTGCTGTGTTTGTAAACACTTTTTTTCTGACCTTAAACCCCAAACTGGGCCATTTACTTAAAGGTGACAAACTGCAAAATGCCAACAAAGCACTGTTATTACATTCAATAGAAAAAGATTTAATGTTTTATATTATTTTAGATTTACATTACATTTACCCAAGTTTGAGGTCATTTCTGCTGCTGCATCACTCAATGATTTCCCAAACTATGTGGCAGGTCATAATCACAGAAAAACTGTGGTGTTAAAGGGAATTTGGTTTAACTCAGGGCGGCATGGTGGACCGGTGGTTAGCCCTGCTGCCTCACAGAAAGAAGGTTCCGGGTTTGTGTCGTTTCTGTGTGGAGTCGGCATGTTCTCCCTTTGCCTGCATGGGTTCTCTCTGGGTACTCCGGGGCTTCCTCCCACAGCCCAAAGGCAAGTAAAGTCAGAAAAATGTGTGCCAGCTTGTGCCCTTGCGCCCCCCCTCCCATTGCCCCCTC
>NW_018127901.1:2012101-2012647 GCF_001952655.1 Monopterus albus
AACATTTGCTATGGGTTCTTCATAAAAGATGAACTATGGAAACATGAGAAACGGTGTCGCAGAACAATGTTCGAGTCAGAAGTTAAATCCCAGAAAAAAAAGAAGAGTTCAAGCTGTTGCCTCAGCTCTCCTTCCATACAAAGGACAGCCATCAGAAAGATGCTCAAACATTGTTAATCATTTTACCCAACATTAGTTACTTTCTGCATTGACCTACCTACGTTCCCCAACTTAAAAAAAAAAAAAAAAAAAAAAAGCTGCCACCTGTTATGGTTTAGTCCCCCTCACCAGGAGGGTGAGGGAGAACTGGGGTAGGACTCAAGATGGCTGACCCAGGTGCTAGTACAAAAAAGGTGGTTTAATGGAATAAAAACAACATGACAACAAAACAGGGTCCATAATACATACAACAAGGGAAGGGCATTGATGACTAAGGAGACCAGGACGGTAAACACACAAACTAATGACAGGAACTAGGATAGCAGGAGGATGAGAACGGACAGGTGAACAAAAAGAACCAACGTACACAATGTAATCCACAGCACA
>NW_018127901.1:2014899-2015923 GCF_001952655.1 Monopterus albus
GTCCACAACTCCATCATGTCTCAAAAAAGGAAATTGTTGTAGTTCATTTTTAATTTATGTTGTGCAAATAAAGCCAGTTGTGACTAATTTCGTGTGCTAAATTTTTTATCAAGCTTCTATCAATGGAGTGGGTGAATTAAAATAGGTAAATCAAGATTAGAGGACTTAGCAAGAGACATGTAAGATTGAAAAAACCTAAAGTTTAGATGTCTGCAAAACTGCCCAGTTTTAAATGCAGAGCTGCATATAATATACCATTTTTATAAACACATTTTTAATAGATGTAAATACAATCAAATTTAAATACACTTTACATTGGCAAAATTAAAAAACCACATGCCTCCATCTCTGTAATGCTGTGGTTTGGTTTAACCAGGAAAGTAAGATGGGACAGTTATGAAAGATCTGCTAGATGTCGGCTGGTATTGGCTCCCACAACCCTGTTCGGGACCAAGTGGTGTAGATAATGGATGGATGGCTTTAACTCATTATTGCGTTAACTTTGGACAGCCCTAGTTAAAATACATTTATTTATTTGGTCATTCACATAAAACAACCGCACAGTGTGAACAACACATGGTGACGTCACTGTTTGGGCTCAGTTTAACCTTACACCTCTTATGAGTGTTAGGGTGATTTTTATTTTATGCACTTAAGAATGGTTTTATTTTATAACACACATAAGTTTACATACTTATATGTCACTGTTATATTTATATAGTTATGAATATCACCCTATGTGTTCACTGAACCACTGGTCAAATATTTGCTGTGTGAGTCACTGAAACACTAATGCAACATCATAAGTCTTGTCCACTAAATTACTGAATTTGATTAGATTTATGGGTGTAGCTAAGGGAGCTCATAGTTACTTATCGTTCCTCTGGACTGGTGGACCCAAAGGAGTCTTGGTACGGTAAGGCTCCAAGTTTATTAAAATAGATTAGACGTAGATGAGAAAGCTTCAAAGGGAGAACAGTTATGCACACACACACACAGGCAGAACAGTTTTAATTAAGTGAAA
>NW_018127901.1:2016395-2019567 GCF_001952655.1 Monopterus albus
TACTGAATTTCATTAGATTTATGGCTGTAGCTAAGGGGGCTCATAGTTACTTATCGTTCCTTTGGACTGGTGGACCCAAAGGAGTCTTGGTACGGTAAGGCTCCAAGTTTATTAAAATAGATTAGACGTAGATGAGAAAGCTTCAAAGGGAGAACAGTTATGCGCACACACACATTTACTTAAGTGAAAACAAAGGAAGTAGTGAGTGTGTATGTAGGAATTAAAGTAGTACAGGTATTCTTCCTCCTTTCTAGGGCGCTGTCCACGATGATTGGAGCAGAGAGGACGGACGGACTGAAGGACCAATAACGGGAGAGTCAAGTCTAAACCATGGGCTCTCCCCAACAGTTTTGGACCAATTAGACAGTTACTGTATCAAAGACAGATGGGCAGCAAACTGCCATTAAACTCTAATAGCAGAAATCTTAACCCACCTGTTATTTTCATTTCTCAGGAACAGCAGTGATGTTCCTGGGTTATTTTTACCTTTACTAACCATTTCAATCACTATTTAGTGCAGTGGTGTTCTTTACCTTTCACAGATTATGGTTTAGTGAGGATTTTTAATGTACATTGCAAAGACCTACATATAAAATACATTATTTTTACATGACATTGATTATTTTTTAAATGTTATTTTACATTATGAAATCTTTTCTTTTTATGAAGCGATGTTGATAATTTAACATGAGACACCTCTTCTATTCAGCGTCAAATTGACCCGAACAGTATCTTTGTAATATAAACATGCAGGGGAAGGTTGCAAATATGTGAAATGAATTTTCATTTTATATGTTGATTACACCTATTAAGCCAAGCAGGAGAGGTTTCATACCAATAAAATACTTTAAATACTTTTTACTTTACAATGGGTCAATTCGACAACATAACATAACAGGAGGGTTTTAACAGAATTATCTGCGATATGGGGAATCGTGTGAATTTTTAAAAACTGCTAATGCTAATCACAGATACAGAGCTGATTAAACGTGATGATCTGATAAAAATTTGCAGAGATCCCAAAGTGAAGTCATGTGTAGCAGACTCATTTCATCAGTTCAAAATCATGTTTACAGACAACTCTCATGAAATTAAAAAAACTGAAGAAGTATCAAGCTGATAAATGTGTTGTGTTTGGCTTTTTTGGAGGTTTCCAGGAGCCCGATATGAAATTGAGGGTGTGAGAAAAAGAAGAGTGGCCCTGACCACACTTCTCTGTAAACTGTATCCAGCAAACTGCAAGTATTTGCATCAATTTACAATTTATGGCCAACAGTATGTGGACTAGGTGCCCCTATACTTTACTGTGCTTCTGATTAGCATTGTTTTGTCTGGTTTCAGCACACATAGTCTAATGTTAACTGTGTGATGACAGTTAGTTTGGTCACTGGTGGCAACTGGTGTGTTTCTGGGAAGTCTTTTTGCTAATTTCTGTTGAGCTAAGTTTACCAACTCTTGGGCAGCTAACTTGAGTCCATCAAGGTTTCCTCCTTTTATTTTACAGCACACACGTACACAGACAGAAGCAGCAGCAGCAGAGCAGCAGTGTACTAAACCATAAATCCCCTCTCATCCTTGATAGTTTTGATATTCTGGTGTTTTTGTGTAGCCCAAACCCCACTGAGCTTGTATCTATTTCTGCAGATGGAGATGCAGTGAAAAAAGAAGAGGAGTGAAGTGGAAAAACAAAAATTCTCCGACATGATGCCTGAGGCAGAAAGGCTCTGCAGGCCGACTGGCTCTCCTTCATCTTCCTGCCGAACTGAGGAGAGGATTTTCAAACGCAGGGGGCATTCCCACTAACAAGGAAGAGGCCTGGTGGCAATGCTGTCAGTCAACATGCAGCTCATCTGTGTGCAAGTTCAGGTTTATAGTTAAACCCTGTTAAGAAGCCACCTGACAACACTACAGTGTGTGTGAGCAAATTACTGTAGGTGTTAAAGTGACACCCAGTCACACTGCTTCCTGCATATGTGTACAAATGTGACATTGTAAACATCCTGTTTATCATGTTTAACTTTCATGACAGATCTATCGATAAGTTCTCCAGCTGATCCATGCCCTCCCGAACGCCACATACAGTAGATCCATTTTCTGATCTGATGCCAACCCATCAACGATCTGAAGAGGATGTCACTGTTTCAAAACCAAACCTTTTATCTTACACTGCTATAGTTAACGTGGTTGGAGTTAGGTTAGGGAAACACTGTTGATTGGGTTAAAATGATGAGACCTTAGTCATTATGGTTAAAGTAATATTAAACATTGCAGAATAAACAAGGCAACTGACAATGAAATGTTAGTTATGTGGGGGCAGTTATTAGACCTTACTACAAGATGGGATGATAGGAAAACTTTCAGTTGGTTCTCTGGATCCATTTCTTCCCTTACAGATGCTTTAAACACACACATGCACATAGTCATGTTGAAAAACCCAGGGCCATCTCATTAACATGCAGCTCTGCAACAGGTTTGTTTGTAGGCTCGACAATCCGATGATTTCTGGCATCATTCTGCTGCTGCTGGCAGCTTGACTAGCCAAACAGAAGTATAGATTTCACCCCAAACACACACCTATACACACACACATTACCTCTGGCTGTTGTTATCAGTGCTTCACTGTATTGGTTGAGTGGCCAGAGGTTTGAGGTATTGAGTCCTATTACAGCGGTCCGACCTGAGCGGGATAGCATCAATGTAAACTTAGCAAACAGTGCAGGAGCTCGGGTGGTTTCTGCTGCTCTCAGGCAGGAAAATGAGCACAGATTTCAAAATGTCATTTGTGGTTGCTGGGCAGATTTAATAGACTTGTATACATCTGGGGGAAAAAGAACAAATCTGATAGAAGGATGCAGAGCAGCTCCTGGCTGTTTGGATGCAAGTAATAAAAACAGGTTGTTTCTCTGTGTGGTTAGTCTAATGGAAAAAAATAAACAAGCAGAAACACCTTTCCAAACCTTCACCTGCCCATAAAATGTCAACTAAATCCTGACCTCTGACATTTGTCCAAATCTTTACCTCCACCCTCCTCCAAATGGTCAGCAAGCAAGCAAGCAAGCAAAGTTTATTTATATAGCACCTTTCTAAACCTGCGTTACAAGGTGCTTTCCAGTAAAACATAAACACATAATAATAGTAATAAAGATACCTAAGACCAGATAAAACACATCTA
>NW_018127901.1:2020298-2034544 GCF_001952655.1 Monopterus albus
GCAAATAAATTTGAATATCATCCGCATAACAATGAAAAGACAACCCATATTTCATAAAAATCGATCCAAGGGGAAGTAAATACAAAGAAAAGAGAACTGGCCCCAAGATGGATCCCTGAGGCACACCACAGTTCAAAGGAACAACAGAAGAAGAGAACTCATCAATATGTACAGCAAAACTCCTATCAGACAAATATGATTCAAACCATTTAAGAACATTACCATGAAGTCCTACAGAGTGCTGCAGATGGGACAACAAAATACGATGGTCTACTGTGTCAAAAGCAGCCGAAAGATCTAGGAGAATCAGAATAGCAGTATTACCTTCATCCACAGTAAACACAAGATCATTAAATACTCGCAACAGCGCTGATTCGGTGTGTCTTAAAACCAGACTGGAACTTTTCAAATATGCCATTATTCTTTAAAAAAATTTGTAACTGTATACAAATTGTTTTTTCTAAAATCTTAGACAAAAATGGTAACTTAGAAACTGGTCTATAATTCGATAAAACAGTACTATCAAGATTGGGTTTTTTAAGAATTGGTTGAACCGCTGCATGTTTAAGTGCCGTTGGGACAATCCCAGAAGCCAAAGAGCCATTAATAAGATTGAAAGACCACATTTATGGTGCTGAACAACACCCTGGGTCTATGACAATTGTTTACAATAAGCCAGGAAAAGTATTGAGCTCTAGCATGTTTGACAGCACTTTGATAATCTCTTAATCGTTTTTTTAAAATATCCAGCAAAATGTGAAGGCCATCTTTTTTCCACTTCCGCTCTGCCTGTCTACAAACCAGTTTAAGTGAATGGGTGTTTTCATTTAGCCAAGGTTCAGACTTAATTCTGGCTCGTTTATTCCTAAAAGGAGCACACGAGTCACAGAGTGGTTGAAATGAATTAGCCGTCCAGAGGCGCCAGTCACCCAAACCAAACACAATATTAAAGGCAACACGAGAGCAGCTGCACATGTCCAGGTCAGACATGTTAACACACATCATTAACAGCACAGCAGGTTTACACACACACACACATTTAAAATGACCTATGACGGCACAGTAAATTTTAATTTGATTTTGTTATTTCTTACCAGTAGGAATGCTAATGGAATGATAGAGCCTCAGACTGGGTGTCCTGGATGACCGGTACCATGAAGCCTGTTTTCAACTGTTAAGACTTGGTTTTCCTATCCAGATACAAGCACGTTCATGTGAAAGAGGTGGAGTTGTTCTGTAGAAGTGCCATCGCCAGAACCATGACTGAAGTACTGAACACGATACGAGATGAGTGATAGCTGTGGTGAAGTTTGTTTATAGCCAGAGCAAAAAGTCATATTAGAGGGGGTGAACGGTGAACAACAGGCTGTGTTCATACAACTACAATATCCCCTGGATTCCTCTTTCACTACGGATTCCTAGATAAAGCATAACACGCTAATCTGAATGTTCTCCCAAACTTTAATTTTCATACAAACCCTTTTTAGTTTTGATGCTTGTTTTTCACCTGAACACAACTCAACTCTATCATCATTCCACATTCTGTCCTACATTCAGTAGTTACCTCTATAGCTTTTTTCAAAATCTTAATCTGTATTCAGGACTTTAAATCTAGATTTTCTCAGAAATCCTAAACTGCCAGCTAAATATTCAAATATTCAAGACCTTTTATTTTATTTATTTATTCACATATTTATTTATTTTTTTTTTTTTTTACTAAATTTTATCCAGATTTTCCAAACTTTTCATCCAGATCTTTGAAACTTTCCCTTTTGTGAAAGTCCTTCTGCCAGTTTGCTTGATAAAGCAAAATATTAAGCAAACCTTTGTATAATCTAATCAAGTGCTTTGAACTGTGCTACTGCAACTGCTTCCAAATGTTGTTTTTGTAATTTAATTGAAATATGAGTCCAAATAATTATAATAGTTGGACTCTCATTGCCTCCAAACTTATCTAAACCTCTGCCATTCAAACTTCTGCTTCCATCCAAATGCTCATCTTAATCCAAATTTTTGTTTTTCACTACCTGACAGTGCAGCGAGTCTCTAGCTGTGACTGTCATTTATCACAGTGTGAAACAGAGCAGTAATAGACCCACAGCTGTAGGCTACATCACACCACACCTCATCTACTCCTCCTCAGTTTACACTCTCTCCCAAAGGTTTAACACACTGACAAATGTTGAAAATGTGCTCCATTGACTGACAACAGCTCCAGCATCGGCAGAACGTCTCCAGGGATCGACCAGGTTCGGATGTCGATGTTTAACAGCATAAAGCAAACCTCGTTAATGCAGTTCTGGAGAAGGGAAATAAAAATGCTCAAACGTAGTAAGAGACCAGCTAAGGGAGAGAGGGGAGGACAAATGTAAGTTTGACAGATGGAGAGAAATGATAATTGAAATTAACAAGACCCTATGAGGAGGGTAGAAAGTGAGGCAGAGGGAAATAATGAGAGGAGGATAATCCCAGGTACAGCCAGCGAGGGAGGTGAAATAAGGCAGGCAAATAAAGAAGGCAGAGTGAAGGTAAAGTGAGCCAGTTAAGTAGCTGCTGTTTGCATCAGGAAGCTGCAGGCTTGAATGACAAAGTCCCCATTAAACCAAGATGGAGTCTCCTGCCTGCAGCAAAGCACAGCCAGAGCTGAACTCACTCAGGTGGATCCATTACAGAGGCGTAATTAGAGAGAGAACACAGTGGTTTCCACACATGACCCGCCTGCAGTTTACAGGAGAGCTGCTGGAAACCGTCACGGGCAGCCGACTGATTTCAGAAGGAGGCAGACACACAGGTTGAGGTTTGGCCTTCTGGTCTCTTATCTAAACTCTGCAGTGTGTCTCCTAGTGCTTGCTGTCTGCTGACTGACACCATACTGTCATGTGGAGATGCTGTGTCACCAGATGATCAGACCACTAAAACATTGTGCAGGAATTTTGTGGAATTTTTGTCATATTATCATAAACACAAATGTTTTGTGTGTCTGTTTTGCAATTTGAAGAGACTATTTGTGATGGACACTGTGTCTTTAATACATGTTAAATTAAGTCATGGTTGTTTCTTTTCAGCGGGCAGCACGGTGGCGCAGTGGTTAGCGCTGTTGCCTCACAGCAAGCAGGTTCTGGGTTTGAGCCCCAGCCAACCTGGGGCCTTTCTGTGCGGAGTTTGCATGTTCTCCCTGTGTCTGTGTGGGTTCTCTCCGGGTGCTTTGGCTTCCTCCCACAGTCCAAAGACCTACTCCCGTAGGAGTGCTTGTGTGTGTGAGTGGTTGTTCGTCTGTGTGTTGGCCCTGCGATGGGCTGGCGACCTGTCCAGGGTGTACCCCGCCTTTCGCCCGCAGCTGGCGGCTCCGTGCCCCCGTTTGGGACTATGCGGTTTAGAAAATGGATGGATGTTTCTTTTCATGAGAATGGAAATAGTGCAAACTGAGATGAAGGACCGCCGTGCGTGTTAAGTTGCTCTGTACAGTAGTACTGAGATGTGTGAGCACTGGGGTACACAGCGCGGTGCAGAAATACGGCTTACATCACCAATGTGCAACAGGTAGCAAGCACTATCATCAGTTCATCAACATGGTAGCAGCCCTATTCTGACTGCTGACATGTCTTCCTGTCAAGATGGCAGTTTGAATATCAGATGATGTCTCACAGTTTTCAGAAACAAATCGCTGGTGATGACATCGTGGACAGCTGCCATGTTATTAGTTATGCAAAACAAAAGACAAACTTAAGTCTGAACCTTTAATGAACTGAAACTCTGGGCTCCTTCAGCCCAGCGAGGCCACAGCCAGTCTGACTGAGTGACAGCACTCTGTTTCCATTGACAATGAATGGGCAGCTGTCACCAACCCAGTGCTTTGTCTCCATATGTGATCGGAGTGTTCAGCCACGCCACAAGGGGGGGTCACATACAGTCAAGCAGCTTTTGCAGCACTCAAATGGTGAATAGTCTTTAAAATATTCCTGTAACCAAATGATGCTGGGGATCAGCACTAAAATCTAACCATTAGTTCTGTGGTCAGTACCTCTCTAAAAAAATCATCCAACTTTGTTCTTTACTTTTAAGTTATGCCGTTAACAAACACACAAACAAACCAACAATGCTGGCAAAAGCAAAACCTCCACCCTTGTTAGAGGTAAACACTGGTGTTCCTAGTTAGTTTTGTAGCGCACACATACACAGACATGCTCCACATGTGGTCATTGTTATGTAGCTAACATTCAGTCTGCATCTGTCCAAAGTAACAAAAATGTCTTTTCTTTTCAACTGTTCATGAACAGAAATAAAAATCTTGAGCTCTTAGTGGAGGTTGTGTTGTTATCTGCTGCTGATATTTAATATCTTCTTATTTAATCGTAGGAAGAAAAAGCAAGTAAGCATTTATATTTTCCAAAGAGTTTGACCATAACCTGACAGATATTTATTGTGTTAAACAGTTGAACAAACAATCACAGCAAAAATGATTTTGAATAAAACATAACTGGCAATTAACAACGGAGTGAAAGGTGATTAAGAATAACATCAGTACAGCACCTTAAACACAGACATGAAGTTAAACATGAGATGTATATGGGTGGAAAGTAAGAAAACAGCTTCAATACAAACAGAAAAATATGTTGAGACTAAATGTTGAGGCCTCCCTTCCTCATTTTTTATCTTCTCTTTGCTCTTTCATATATGTGAGAATCTCTCCATCTATCTGTCTCTGTCAGCCACTTTCATTTTCCTGAATCTCCTCCACCATCTCTCATTATTTCTCTCTCTCCCCCAGCCTTAATTGAAGCAGTAGCAGCAGGGCGACTGAGGCGATACCTGATTAGGAGGTTAAACCAACGATGTGGCCCAATGGCAAATCCATCTGCTAATAAACACAGGGAGACGATTATATCTGCACAATGTGCTCACCCTTGATCTCTCTTATTTGATTTTCAATTCAAACATGTTTTTAAAGCAAGTATCCCATCAAAGCATAAAACATCTTTCATTTCATCCGTCTTATGTCAGATCCGATATGAAATCAGCCAAATAGCAGAAGATAAGACTTGTCTGTAACACGACTAAAACTTAGTGGCTCCTTGAAGGTACATTTTTTATTATATCCAAAGCCATCATCTTCAAGAATAGAGTTGAGAGGGTTTATTTCAAGGACACACAGTTCTGGGAGTTGGAAGTCCTGCTTTTTGAAACAATCATGTTATTTGTATTTATTAATATAATCTTCAGGAAGTACACACAAGTAAAAATATGATGAGGGAAGCTAATTAAAGCCACATAAAAGATCATCAAATGTGCTGGTGTAATGTCACTGCAGGTTTTCTCTTCTGAGCCCAGATTTTAACCTTTATTTATTCGCAGTTTGGCAAATCAGTGTCATTAACAGTAGCTGAATTAGCTACTTGCAGCTTCTGTTTGCAATGTGCCCATGGATGTACTGGATTACTGTGAAACTGAAGAAACCCTAAAACTCTGATGATTCTCAGGCAGGTTTTGAAGTTTCTGAGGAGACTTATGACATGTTTTCATGATGGACATCAGAGATAATGACATCCTGTGAAAGTGTAACTCACACTGACTGATATCAACACAAGCTTCATGTCTCTGCGTTCAGATGTGACTTTTTTACTCAAATTCTCACTGGTTTTTCATTTGTCTGGGATGCTCAGAGCCCTAACCACCATCCCAACTCTCACCATCCAACATCAGTGTTGGACCTCACTCAGGCTCTTGTTTCTGAAAGGGAACAACTCCCTACACCCAGCTTCACATCTGGTTAATTAAAACACTGAAACCAGAAGAGTGGTGTTCTCACAGCAGAGCATTAAAACGTTTGTGGTGGTTTGGAATGTTCAGCAACCACATATGGGTTTGGACCAAACTGCAGGACCAACTGTCCTCTCCGTCTTTTGGCATTGTCACTGGCAAAATAAAAATCTGGGCTTTTTATTTAGGCTCCCACTTTGTCCAGATGAATTTCTGATCACTGGATCAGATCTCCTCCTCCTCAAATGAAGTGACTGATCCAAGCTCAAGAATTAAATCCAAATATTTTTCCAAAACCCACCATACAAACTGTTTCTTCCAACTGTTTCATCTGACTGCCGTATGGGACCAACAAGCTAGTCTAATAAATAGTAGGGTTTTGTCTCTTAAACAGGGCCTGCTCCTGCAATATAGTGGTTGCTTTTGCTGCACTTGTATTTTACAATATAATATGTCGTTTCATTTGGGAAAGGGTTTCAAAAACAAGTTCATACTATTTTAGTTTTGGGAATTTGGGAGTTTGGTTTCCTCCTACAAAGCTTCTTTTCCCCTCTCTCCAGTTAAGGTGACACAGTTGTATTAATGGGGTTTCTGACACCATGCCTACAGGTACACACACACACACACACACTTCCTACTGTAACTAGCTGGGCTTGTGGTTTCTCCCCAGGTGATGGCGAGCTGCTCAGAAGGCTGAATGAGATGTGCAGTGTTACTAATGTTGTCACCAGATTAGTTGATTAAAGTGTATATTAACTTTCATTTCATTTTTGTTAGTATAATTGTAGTGAACAAAAAAAAGCATTTTCATCTAGTCTTTGTGATTTCACAGTCTCATGTTTGTAGCAATTTGAGGATACAGCTGTCGCCATCTTTGCTGTGTGCTGTTAACATCTTCAGCCAGTTGGAGGAAAAGGCAGCATTTCCTTGTTATCACAAGTCATGCTGCTCTGCAGTACTAAAACAGACTCGCATCAGTAATTCCAGTTATCATGGCCCAGCTGTTTGCTGGAACCACTCTCTACTCCAGTCTGGTGTAGCTGTTCCTGCTCACCTAGCGTCACTGCAGCGCCCTCTGCTGTTCGCTGCAGAGTGGCGAATTATTACGGCCAAGGTGGAAGTAGTGTTTTTACTGTGCTTAGTGGTTGTTCACAGAATAACTCAAAAAGTAATCAATGAATTTGGCTGAACTGTTTTGGAGAGATGGGGGAATGGCCTACTGAACAATAGATTTTGGTGGTGATCTGGATCTTCAGACTGAATCCAGGATTTTTTTTACCACTGTGAGGCCAAGTGAGATATTTTTGTTCCTACCTCCATACACAATGCCTGGATAATAATAATAACAACCTTTATTGGCCAACTATGTTACACACAAGGAATTTGTTTCCAGTACAGAACCGATGCAGCCATCTGCGGCGCCAACTCAACCAATGGCTCTAACCATCGGGGGCAACACAGGGTTCGGTGTCTAACCCAAGGACACGTGGACTGGAGGCACTGAGATTTGAACCTTCAACCTTCCGGTTGGGAGATGGCTGCTCTACCCACTGCACTGTCGCCTCCCCCATGATAACATCCCCATAAAATCAACCACACCCCAAACTCTGATCTGGATCCAAGTCATATTCCAGATCTGCTGATCCAGAATGTTCACCTTTACAGGGCTCAGGAAAAACTGGCTCCTGTGAGACAACAAAGCTACACACTTGTAACTGAGATCAAATTCTAGCTGGAGCTCTGCTGACTCAGCAACAGATCTGACATCTCTTCAAAAGTTACTGAGCTCGATCCTGAATAAAACCGCCATTAGTGAAATGTCATTTTCATCAATAACTTTCAAACTAATGATGATATCAATGTGATTCCAAATGCCAGGGGCAGGTTTTCATAATCAAGGAATCATATTATGAGGGTCACACTATCATGGGAATATTGCTTTTATGTGGAAAGGCATTATGGGGAGACCGAGTTGCCTTGGGGGAGGTTTACTGTAGTACAGAGGTTGGATTCATTCAATTGTTCTGTAACATAATGTTCACTGTCTCACTTTAGCTGGAGATGAGAGGTTGTATCATCAGACATTTACAGTTTCAGTTCTTTAGCTAACATCTAGAGGACAATTTAGATCTGCTGCTGTCAAGATGAACAAACTCTTTTTTTTTTTATAGCAACAACAACTGAAAAGTAATGTTATTAATATCACATCCAGAGCACTCGATAGTTACATTAGCTGTCTTTTTATAAAGTAGACGTCCAACCCTTCTCACAGGCAGCTGTTTCCCAGGCTGGAAAAACAACCGAGGCAATCAGAGTGTTGTGGTTGAATTTTAGAATGGGGATAACATCATGAAGGGAGAGAAAGGAGAGAGAAGGATCAGAGTCTCCATCAGCAGCAGCTTAGACTAATAAATATTTGGTGTGGAGTAAATTGCCTGCTGGCCGTTGGTGTTTGACCACAGCCTGATGTCTCAATAAGCTTTACAGCCTCTGAACTCACATCTGAAAAAACCTATCTGGGTCTTTCTCACACTCTCCACTGCTGAGGCCTGAAGAGCAAATAAACAAGTACCTGCTCTGTGGACACACGCATAAAGAAAAAAGTTAATTCGACAAGCTAGACCTCATGTTCTTCATCCTATTGTTCTCCTCATCCTCTTATTCCTTGAGGGTTTCACTTGACTTTTATTACATTATATATTCACAATGTACTCATTTCTGTGACTCCAGCCGCTCTCCGACAGAGATAAAGAGCTGTTTTGAAGCTGCTTTATCTGCAGCTTCAGTTATTTGTGTCCTACCACCAGAAAGACCACAGCAGGGTCCTGAAGATGAAACAAAGCTGGCTTTCTGTGTGGAATGAAAGCAGGATTTCAAACAGAACTAAGTCTGACAGGTTCTTCCTCTGACACTAGAGGTGTGTTTATCTGTGAAATCACCTGGTAGAGGATTTGGCAAGCTGTAAAAACCTGTAGACTTTTGGCTCCATAAAAGCCTGGGGCAGTCTACAGGAGCAACTAAGTTTACAAGGATGCAACAAAACTGGATGAAAAGAAAATGCACCAACACTTAACGGTCCAAATGTCTTTAGCAGTAAAAGACATTGTTCTGGCTGAACAACTTCCTCTTCAGGGCCAGGTTACACCAGAAAGTGATTCTTTGAAATGATTTTGTCATCATACATTAGATGCCAATAAGAGTCCCTGATGGACTAGTGGCTAGGATTCAGCGCTCTCGTCGCTGCGGCCAGGTTCAATTCAAGGTCCTGTCAGGAAGGGCATCCGGTGTAAAACATGTGCCAAATTCAACATGCAAATCGTCAGTGTGACAATTTTCTGTGGTGACCCCTAACGGGAACAGCCAATGGTGACAGAGCAGACAGTAGATGCCAATTGTATTGTGTTTCCAAATCTGATATATCCACTAGTGTCCAGAAACTATTAAAACCCATAACCACGCTGTTGCAATGGATGACATGTTCCTTCATCCGCAGGAACCCACACTGTAGTTTATTCTGACTCAGTCCTAGTGATGTTATGTATGACACCAAAGCTTCAAAGCTTGTACCGAGCAGAGGGGGCATTTCCAAATGAAGCCTCGCTTCGAAGCTTGTGTCATTTTCCTGGTCGTCATGTGATCAGTGACAAACGAGGCCTTGGTTTTTCACAGAATCTCACAGAAGGACAGAGAAACCTGACACTTGTGCAGTTGTAGATGGGTGGTTACTTTGTGGAACATGCTGAGACTTTGCATTATGATTATTGTTTTAATTTTATTTATTGTTTAGTATTGAGGATTTAAAGATTCACATCTTCAGTAGGAAACAGTGGCCTCCGAGCTGAGATCCTCAGACAGAGCAGAGAAGACTTGCACATTGTTATCTTTGGCATGTAAGTTGTTTAAAATAAAACATACATATATAAACAAAAGCAAACAATTAATTTAAAGCTTTTATTTTTAAAAGGATGGAGGAGGTGCTAAGTGTGCATTAAGACCAAACAATAGTAAGAACAAATCAAGATGATAAAAAGGGAGAGATCATTCAGATGGAAGGACTCTAAGGGAAAATATGATCAAATGCAAAGCAGGAGAAAATACAAATTGAGGCCTGGTTCTTTCTTGGTGCTAATGTGTAAATTCATTCACAAGAATCAGTTCCTATTTATCCAGTCAAGTGGCACATAAAAGTGCATAAAACAGCAATAGAAAAAAATAGGTGAAAGCAATAAATTAGCAAAGAAGCCTAGTGAGGCTTTACTTCCTTCAACTAGCCTGCAGTTAAGTCTAAGCTCATGCTGGTCCACCCAGCTTTGTTCACACCGCCAGAACTTTATTTTAAATTCTATCAGAGACCCAGTGTTTCTAAAGATGCTGCATACTTTAAGCTGACTGTTGGAGAAATGTGTTTGAAATGAGACACAAGACACATCAACAATATTTCCATTTGACTGAATGGTGCAGCCATGAAAAACTAAGTATGAGGAGAATGTTTTACTCAGTGCAAACATCATCTGGCCTCAGTGAAAAGCTGGAACAAGCAGAAACAGAATATGAGAAAAATAAGTCTAAAACTAAAGGGAGCATCAGGCTGATATTTTTGAATCAAGAAACGAACAAGTGGTTCAGAAGATGGCTGGGTGAATGTAAATGTGACGGCAGCGCCTCTTCCTTCAGGCTGAGGTTAATGTTAGCAGCTCATCTCTGTGCAGACAAACACAGCAAATCTGTGGAGCGTAGCAGCCGTTAGCATTGATGCTGTTCAAGGCAGCCAGCCGTTTACATCTGTCACTGCAGTTGGACATTCTCCTTGGCTCTGTCTGTGGATGTTTATTTGTTTGTCTGCTCTGTCTCTCAGCCACCTGTCGCATGCAGTGATTTTACCTGGCGGTGAAAGTTGTTCCTGGCCGAGCTGATGAGTCCCGGTCTTGTCTTTTTTCTCGCTGTGCAAAGACATCAGCTACTTCTTTCATTGATACCAAAACAATTAAGTTTTTCTAAAAAGTAATGCAGCCATTTCTTCTGGAGCTATTTTAAAACTTACTGTATTTGGTTGAAAGAGACCCTCAGTGTTCCAGAGCATCATAGCGGGGTTTAAAAAAAGCATACGCTGTGTTTGCACCAGAGTATCTATAACTTGTACCTACTTCTTATTTTTGTACTCTGTTTACTGGCACATAGATTCTAATTAAAATCATAGCTTTGCCAAATGGCATGTTATCACTGTTCACCTTGTCCCCTGGATAACTGATCCATACAAGGCTGTATTATGGTATCAGTAAAACAAACTTCACCTTCTGTTCTGAGAAATCATTTTTGTTTCTGTCAGCTCTATAGTTTAAATACTACAGTACCCATGAGGCCATTGCTATGGAGAAGACATTAGCCAGAAAAAAACTGTAGCTTCGGAACCGATCTAAAATTTAAAGGTAAATTGATGTTGGCTGCTAAATTTATCCAGAAAACAACCCAAAGCTTGAACTTCACTGCCTCATTAGTTACATGGCAACAGAATCTGAAGCTCTTCCATCTGATGTTTCCTACTATAAAAACCTGTATTATAGACAGTCTTAGACCTTTGTAACTGTTTTCAATTTTGGAGAAATGCTTGAGGCTCTGCCAAATTTTTAACTCTCTCCTGCAACCAGTTCCTTTCTCCCCACTGAACTGAGCTGCACTGTACTGCAGCTTATTAGTGTGTTTACAAGGAAACAGCAATGCCACCTTTACCCTTATCTGTCATGTGTTGTACCTGAATCAGACAGAAGCTTCAAAGGCTCTTTGTGATGCAGAAACAACTCTAGCCTTCTCTTGTCCTAATCTGGAGACCACTGTCACCGTGTCTTGTCTGATCTGATACAATATTACAGTATTTCCATTTTATATTTGGCAGAACTGATCAAAAATAAGCAACTTGTTTCCTGTCATTACACAAAAGGAAAAAAACATGATTTTTGTTTTACTGGCACTCCCACACATGTGCCAACCGTCGTCCCAGCAGACTCTGGATCGCCCCATACACGTGATGTTACCATGGTGACAGCTGTAAACAGCCCTGTCCTGCCTGCAGCAGGGAGCTGACAATAACATCTGAGAGGATTGTGTTTTTAAAGTGATATTTATTTGAGAGTTTGGTGCAGAGCTGGTGGTTTAGTGTTGACTGGACATTTGTGCTGCCATGTCGCCATTTAAATGTTTCCCCTTCTTCAACTAACAGCGTTAATATGAGAAACATTATTCCTACTCCACCTTGCTTTGTCTTTTTATTATGTTATGTAGTGTTATGATGCATGATTGTGCTACTGGTTGTTGATCAGTTACAGTATTTGTAATAAAGGCTTGTGCCTCAGGCTGTGTAAGGAGTGATTCGTCGTGATTTGAGTCACATTTCGAAGCTGTGGCTCTTCATCTCCAGGCTGCTGCTGCCCCCCAGTGTTTCCTGCAGCTTCACTCTGAGCAACATCTCTCTGCTGCTCTGGCAGACTGTCGTCGTCTCCATCCAGCCATCATGCAACACAGGTCCTCAGCCGGAATCAAGCTGGGGATATAGTTTTTGTTTGAATGTCACCAGAACAGCTTCTTACCTTTGCACACAATATGCTGAAACATGCTTACTCTTCAGAACAGTCCCCGTTAACGGAGGGACCGGTCAAATGGTTTTCACTAGACACAGAGAACAATGATTCCTGTGTGTAAACTGTGATTTACCATAACACCCTGCTGTATGTTTAAGATGTGAGATTCATACACATGATCAAAAAGATATGTAAAGTTATCTTTAAATACACACTTTGTTGTAGATAAAGAAAATCCATCAAATGATTATATTATAGTATGCAGGACTCACTAAAGTACAGTATTTACAGTACTCGCTGCAGTAAGAAAATGGTTTGGTGGAATTATTGCATTTAAATACTTCTGTTTTAACCAGTTTTTTCCTCACTGGTTTTTGTACTGTTTAAATGTAAATGTGACTTATATTTTAAAAGGTGACAGTCATGGAATAAACAACATATACAGTGCTGTGATAGCCTGATAAACTTGACGAAGGATGTATGAATTCATTTCACATATAAATTTGCATTTTGCAGGCTATATGACATTTAAGCTCATGACAAGGCACATTCTGTATGGACTACTACACATTGGAACTATGTTGTGATACTTCAGGCACAGAAATCAGAAAACATCAACAAGTTCTCCTGCTTTGGCAGATCAGTGTTCTACTGAACAGTTACTTCACTGATATGCAGAACTCTGACATACCCTCAGCGCACCTGAAACAAAAGTTCAATAAAGTATTTTCCTGCAGCAATGGTCAGAAGTGGACATTTCAAACTTCAGGTGAATTACAACTAAAAGGGGAAAACAGTCCAAAAAGAGGCTTTTTCTCTTTTCTCTTTTCATCCGCTGCTTGGCAGAGATTTGGCCAAAACAATCAATAACTGCAGCCTGAGCTGCAGAAAGCTACTCGAGTTTTAGAGCATGGGTGTGTGGAATCAAAACAGCAAAACACAGCTCAAAGAGCTGCCTACAGCAAGCCTGAGGGCCAAAACCCCAGCAGCACGTTAACACTGCAGAAGAGTTATACTGAGATCATACAAAATGCTTTTACAATGTTGTTTACATAAGTTGTGTCACAGCAGCAGATGTTGATTGACAGTTGGAATGGACAGACTCATAAACCTCATGCTGATTAATATCCATCCATTATTTATATCGCTTATCCTAAAGAGCTGGAGCCAATCCCAGCTGACATTGGGCGAGATGGGGTCCATCTTGGACAGGTCACCAGTCGATCACATGGCTGACACAGAGACTCACAACCACACACACACTTACACTCACTCCTACGGACAATTTAGATTCATCAATCAACCTAAGCTGCATGTCTCTGGACTGTGGGAGGAAGCCAGAGTACCCGGAGAGAACCCACGCAGTCACAGGGAGAACATGCTCCACACAGAAAGGCCCCGGGTCGGCCTGAGCTCAAACCTGTGAAGTTTGAGTTGTGAGGTGACAGTGCTAACCACTGCACACCATGCTGTCCCTGTTTAATATCAAGCTTTTTAAAAACACAAAAAACACCGGACTTCCACATAGACAACCTGAGATCAAGTCCTGCTGTGTGATGTGTTTCTCTACTGAGCCAACAGTAAATCACATTTTTCATCTGAAATCTAAACCAAGGACTCCAGCTTTTCCTACAAAGCAGGTCAAAGTTCTCACATGGAATCTAAAGAATCCTTGTTGCATTAACTTTATATTTTATACAGACATTCATGGACCACAGAGTGTCAATCCTAATGACTCTGGTGATTCTCTGACATTATCTCTAGCACAAGTAATCAATTAACAATACACATTTTTTTTTTAATCCAGGTGCCAATTCAATAAAGTAATAGTTTTCCAAAGGGAACAGAGTCTTTCTGAAATGATCACTTTTCTTCTAGCAAAAACATGAGGTTTCATGTTAAAGGTTTTGAAAACAA
>NW_018127901.1:2034597-2037589 GCF_001952655.1 Monopterus albus
ATAAGCAAATGTTTGCATGGTAACACACTGAAGATGATGAACATGAACATGGTAAATATTATGTTAGCATTTTCTCTAAACCTGTTACCATGTTGATATTAGCATTTACCTCAAAGCAACAGACAACCATGCAAATTAAACCGTATACAGATTTGTAACTTGTGGTCTATTTTAAATGTTTAACTGCTCAGGACTACCCAGTTCAGCGATGGGCAGACATAACTTCACTGGAGGGAAAATACACCAATAAAACAGGCGCAGCGACAGACTGATAGCTCCAGTTGTATTTCAGCCACAAAAACAGCAGCCTGCAGACGTCATCTGGAGTCAAACAGTAATGGATATGATGCATTGCATTAGTTCAGGCAGAGAATCGAAGTCCCAGTAAACAATAGCAGCAAGCAGAGGTTGATAAACTCGAGCTGTAATACATCAAAAAAATTCTGAACTCGATTTCTTTTTCCTGTTTTGCTTTTTAATACAAACAACAGTTTATTTCTGCAGCCTTAAATGATATTCCAGCTCTTTCATCACCCGAGAAGACTGGAGCAAAATTAAACACCTGTTGTTCTAATGTTGTTTCTGTGTGTCTACATTTATTTATTGTTTCTTTACATATTTCCATCGAGGCACAGCTGCGTTTTGTTCTGCAGTGGGTGGATCTACCTTTCCTCCTCCTGGGATTCACTCACTGGTCCCAACATCCTCACATTTCAGCCAGAAATGAGTTTATACTCCACTTGTGTTATTGGGTCTTACAAATAAAATAGCAGTGTTGTTTTAATTGAGTTCTTATTGGATTTGTGGTTTCTCTCACATGCAGTAACTCACAGGTGGCACATTTAATCGCAAACTCTGCAATAGCAGTTTCCAGATCTATGTCCTGCCACAGGGCTGCTGCTCCCACTCCTGCCTGTTCACTCTTCATCTCTCAGGGAAGAAAAATGTTTGTTTTGCTTTTTCTGTTTCTCAGTAAATCTAAACCGGTCCACTTTGTCTTTTAAATTAATATGTCCTCTACCTGCTGAGGTCATTACAACAGCTCTGAGCTCACTGGACATCTTCTGAGCAAAGTGGTATTTTAGCTGGTTAAAGAAGGAAATGAACTCCTGCTGACTCAGCACAAACAGCTGCTTCAGTTTATCACAAGATCGAAGCTAGAATACAGCAGAAACCTGTAATTAGAATATTCTGGATAGGGAATGCAAAACACACAGTACAGTATTATCAATAAGAGGAGTGTAAATCTGTGAAGAGAGGGAGGAAGGGTCCAAAGTTTATAACCTGTATCTCAAAGAAAAGGAAATATTACTTATTTAGCTTAATATAAAGCCTCAAACAGGCGAGGAGTTGATGATCATTATACTCTCCTGGATTTGACAGCATCAATCAGGTGCTGTCGAGCAGACTGACATGGAAACTTCCACGTCTTTTGGTTTGTTTGCTTTTGGTTTTCATTTGCTTGTATTACTTGTTTGTGTGATGTGCTCTAAACTTATTTTGTGACATATAAAACAAAAACAAAACAATTTAATTCAGAGGACCTCTGAGAACAAGGGGCAAGCACCCAAAACTAGCATTAGATCACATTAATTCATCCTTTGTATCTTCACTGTGAAGTGATCCTATCCAAACATGGCTACACTGAAAACAGTGGGGGGAAACATGCACCTTCATCGACTTCATCATATCAAATTACTCATTTCTTTGTTGTTTCTGTGATGCTATGCTGCCTTTGTGAAACAATGCTAGATGTGTGACTAAAACCACATTAATTGCAGCATATTTCAATAAACAACAATAATATGTTGAATTCTGAAACAAGAATGCCAGACAACATTTAGCACAGCCAAGGCTTTTGTAGTCTGAAAGTAGTTTCTACAAACCGACTGTGTTTGCAAAAGCAGTTAATGTCTGCTAGGACACTGCTGATATGAGCTCGCTAGTTAAACAGAGGTGAGCACTGTAACCATCCACAGCTATAACTCACCCAGCAGTAGATGTGACTGGTCAGCTATACACTAAAGAAGCAGCTGTTGCTGTTTGTTACCTAAGGATGCCACCAAGTGGAGCTGTTGGTGATGTTTTGGAGGGACGGTCCCGTCACCTCACACTGTGTGACTGTGTGACACCAGAGGTGCTTTGTCCAACGGAAACATCTGGCTCTTAATATCCACACACACTCCTGTGGGAACATCTATTTATTGGTTCATCCAAACTTCAATCAAACATCATTCAAACCTTTAACCAGAAACACATCTCCACCCTAATATAAGCAGTTAACTTTTAGGACCACATGTCTGAGCTCACAGAAAGAAGGCGAGGCCCCATAATGTGAACAGACGTCCACACGCCAGCAAATCTTCTCGTTGGCACAAAGTGTGTCATGAAATTTGACATTTGATGAAATTCTGAATATTGTTAAAGTTTCAAATGATGCAGAGCCCTTTTAAAAAATTCAGTTTAAACATGATACACATTTTACTGAAGATGTTACAAAACTTAATTTCAATGAAAATGTTCTACAAAAGTTTTTTGATACAAAAACCTATGTACAAGTTGCTGTTCAGCTGGTTTACAAAACAAAATAAAAAGCTAGAAATAAAACAGTCTTAGTTGGAAGTGAAACCTGTAACTTTGAAATAACTTTGTGGAATGTAAGTTTTCTCTGCCTATAATGAATCTTCTAATATTCCAAACCTGCCCTGAAGTTTACTCTCAGGAAGTCAGTTTCAGTCTGTGAACAGGGGAAGTTCAGACTGAGCCGCTCTACTGTCAACAAACACACTTTCTTCCCTCCATTCAGTTTGTTGTTTGTGTTTAGTCTTGAAGAAAAACAAAAGGACAAAGCGGTTTGGTTTCTGTTGGCCAACGTCTGAACTGCAGCGGGCTGACAGACGCTGTTCCTGCTTATTAAGAAACATGGCAATGAAGTTTCAGTGCTTTCAGGTGAGATACAGGATAACAAGGAATCATTTTCTCTGTTAAGTTC
>NW_018127901.1:2037705-2070839 GCF_001952655.1 Monopterus albus
GTTCTAATCTGTCTGCATTCATTCAAGTTGTTTTCCACCATTCCTTTCATTTACTCTTAATTAAACCTGAATTGTTCTGGTTACTTCTTGTGTTATTGATGGAAAAACAATGCAACAAGAACTGTATCACCATTTCTAACACATCCCTGCTCATAAGTTGGTCTGAGGATGGTTCTGTCATCAGTCTGTTTGTCTGACCCAATGACTGCTGACCACAGCCATGAAATGTACAAGCGTTACATTTTGGATATTTACGAGGATTCGTGTTGGGTCCAGAAATGTTCGTACTAACCCTGAAGCCTCACGGGGAATTAATGTGTTCTGACCAAAAAGACAGTGACAAACATACTAAGTCAATGTGCTTAGCTGCAAAGGGGCACAAGAGAGTTGGTGTCTCCTGAGAAGCGTGTTTCTTACTCAGGTTGTGGTGGCTCACTGGGAAGAAAACAAAGAAACTTGTTTAGGATCATTTTTTCCTCCATTTTGTGAAGTGATATGGGGCAGAGAACAGCTCCCTGCTGCTGGATTCTCTGAAATGTTTCTGTTGTCACTCTCATGTTTCACTGAACATTTACTTACACATCACCACCTTTTTGTATCTGCAGAGAGCCAAACTGTGTATTGAGATTAATTCACTAGTGGCATCCCATCGCCTCAGCTGGAGGTAACGATGTCTTTTGTTGTCATGATCACATTTGTTTAAATAAGCAATAAAAAACCCCTGCTCCGCCAAACAAACTCATTCAGTCACTCTCTTATGCCTGGTCACTTTTCTCTCCTGTCCTTGCAGATCCTTTCATTATTCACCTGTCCAGTAGATCCCTCAGTGTGTCACCTGACCTCCACACCCACCTGCTTCTCATTCCCTCATTAGTCTCTCAGTATATAAACCAGCTCCATATCCTTTTCTCCACTCTGCTGCTGTAGCATCTGTTTGCTGTAGCTGTAGTCTACCTGCCTGTTGATGTTGTTTGTTTTTTAACACATGATCCCTGTTTTTTGTGTAGTTGACCTTGCTGATTGGTTACTTTTTAACAAAGTCTGCTCTGAAAATGGACCAAATAAATCCCTTTTCATCATGACTTGATCTTTATGTGTGGCCCTCACTTCAGTCTGAAGACATAGTCTGGTCCCTTTGTGGCACATCTTCTCTAAGTTTTGATTCTACAAAAACAGGTTTTATTTGCCTTATTTACAGATGCAGTCAATCAAATTTAAATATTGTATCGCCTAACGCCTCTAAAATCCCAACAGAAGAAACATTTTGTGTAACTTCCTGTTCTGAGTTGCAGCAGTCAGCTCAAAGCACCAGTGTTACATTTATTGCTTATGTCCTGAGGGTGCAAACAGGCCCAACCTCCTGTCAGTATAACCAGAGTTCCTTGGTGCATTGCTTGCGATAGGCGTGGTGGCGGTGTCCAGGCCCAGCGAACGCCGGTACGCTGCAGAGAGTCGGTACAGGACGTCGGGCCGTGGCCCAGGGTGGCTGTCGGCCTTCTGCGTCATGAGCATCTCAAACAGTGTGCTGACCTCTGACAGGAGGGCCCCGCCCAGGGCATCATCCTTCTCTGGAGTTTTACCTGAGAGGGCAAATGGACAGGAGGTCTCACTCTGCTGCTGCTTCTGTACAGTGAAATCAGGTTCTACCAACATATTCATGTTCTTTCTTAGTAAAATAAAAGACAAAAGTTTTACCAAAGGTGGAGAAGGAGGATGGATCCAAGCCCTCACAGGGAAGGAGCTCACCGTCAGGGGACAGAGGCCCATTGGGGACAAAAACATTGTCATGATAGTCGCCAGTGAGTGGGAGCGAGAGTCTGGCCATCCAGGCCGGGTCACTGACCTCCGGGAAGACGTCATCTGCAGAGACAGATTCACATGAGATGTTCAAACTGAGTGTTTTTGCATTTTTTAAATCAGCAGAGCATGTGAAAATAAATCCAGCACTGAAATCTGTGAGTCAGTCTATTAAAAAGTTTAGTATTCTCTGGTTTCATCTTTTCAAATATGAGGATTTGCAGCTCATCTCTATTTTGAATCACTGTAAATAGAATACCATCAGGTCTCTGACTGTTGATCAAACCAATACTGCTGCTGGGCATCTCAATCCTGAGTTTACATGCTGTTCACATTGCAGCTATTTGTTTGTGCGCTGGCAAAAAGCATATTATGATCTTATGTCTTGTCATATCCTTGTTTACTGTAATTCAAGTAAGTCTGTTCTTCCTCCCAGGTCTCTCTCTCTGTCTCTCTTATGAAATAAGTCCAGTGCAACAAGTGCCCTGCAAAGTGAGTTAGTAAAATTCTAAGACATTACAGATGGAATGTAATCTTCTGACTGTTGGACAACAATGAAGCAAAAAACAGGAAATGCCACAACTGCTGTCAACAAGCTTTTCCTGCCATCCATGGCATCCCACAGGCTTCGCGCGTATGTCTAAACATTATGTCCATCATGCCAGAAAAAATCCTCCCGGCCAGCTCTCTGCCTCCAGTCTGACATTCCAGTCACTGTCAGAGGCGTGAACTCGGGGAAATACTGCTAAGACAAATGGATGACGGGGGGTAAATGATCAAACGTTTCATTTCATGTATTTGTTTAATGTAAAACCTGCTCTCCATTGGACATAAATGTGAGCAAACAACTTTGGTTACTCTTCATTTTCTCTGGGTTTATGCTTATTATATCCTGTTTACTCTGATTCTTCCTGGCTGTGTGGTGTTATCTGACCGTGCAGTGACTTGATTTCCCTTTAGAGCTATTAAAGTTTCATTTGATCTAATTTAAGCCAAAACCATGACAGATCTTTTCAGCATGTTGTTGGAACCAGCTCATGCATGTGGAAAATTATTTTAGGGAGGTGAGATGAGAGAAAGCTTAGCAGGACAAAGGAAAACCTGTGAAGAGGAGTGTCTTCTGTTCCACCTGAGACAAGGCTGCATGTGTCCAGATTGCATTAAAGTGCTTCATTTATTTCATATATAGTCAGTTTAAACAACTCTGAACATATTTAAAATGCATTTTCATATTACTTTGAGAATGTGGTTTATTACCATCATTGTTAGCTTGTTATTTCTACCTCTATTCTTTTTCTCATGTTCATCTTCTTTATTTCTTTTAAGTCTTTTAAACACTTTGATTGAAACTGTCAGTGTTTTTAAAAAGCTGAAGCTGCAGCTACTCCCTGAGCAAAGACATCTTCACCTGGATCCTAAGCAGTATTCTAAGTATTTATTCTCCTTCATCTAACCACAACCAGATGTAGAAAATTAACCCACGAACACACACAGAATGACACGCACACATACACTCGGTGTGGTACAGACCGCCCTCAGAGTTAACCTGCCTCCCACCCCCCGTCTTCCCTTTGTTTTAGCAGTATTTCACCTCCAAACACAAAAGCCTCTTTAAATTACTGAGCAGATTGAGTTTCAGCAAATCGTTCAGAGATAAACGGTCTGCTGTTTCAGCCCAAAGTTGGTGTCTGACCCTGTGTTTAACCTGTAAATAAAACCTCACTTTACACCTTATTCTTATGTGGAGAAGACATTTTTACAAACTGGTATAAATCTTCGGTGCATCACTGAAAGAATAATAAACCAAATGGAAGTAATATGAGGATGAGAGGTGGAGCTGCTGCTCTCTGCTGACTGTCACTGTCAGCAGAGAGTAGGGTTAAAATGTACCCAAGTATCCTAACTAACAAGATTTATGTCTTAAAGCTTGTTAATTCATACTAAAACACCTGGGGTTCAGCTAGTTAGGGGGCCAAAATCAAAAATACAAGATGTTAAAGAAAAAGGTTTTCAACAAATCCCATTAAAGCCCAGAACCAAAGATGTCTTATTCTGACCTTCACTACTTTCTGACTTCTCTACCATATCTGTGGCTCTCAGCTCCCTTCCCATTGATTAAGATGTACAGTGGTGTGAAAAAGTGTTTGCCCCCTTACTGATTTCTTATCTTTTTGCATGTTTGTCACACTGTAATGTTTCAGATCGTCAAACAAATTTATATATTAGTCAAAGATAACACAAGTAAACACATCATGCAGTTTTTAAATGAAGGTTTTTATTATTAAGGGAAAACAAAATCCAAAACTATAGAGCCCTGTGTGAACAAGTGTTTGCCCCCCTGTCAAAACACTGGTTTATCGCACCTGAGTTCAATTTCTCTTGCCACACCTGTTCGCAATCAAGAAATCACTTAAATAGGACCTGCCTGACAAAGTGAAGTAGACCAAAAGATCCTCAAAAGCTAGACATCATGCCGAGATCCAAAGAAATTCAAAAACAAATGAGAAAGAGAATAATGGAGCTCTATCAGTCCGGAAAAGGTTATAAAGCCATTTCTAAAGCTTGGGGACTGCAGCGAACCACAGTGAGAGCCATTATCCACAAATGGCGAAAACATGGAACAGTGGAGAACCTTCCCAGGAGTGGCCAGCCGACCAAAATTACCCCAAGAGCGCAGCGACAACTCATCCAAGAGGTCACAAAAGACCCCACAACAACATCCAAAGAACTGCAGGCCTCACTTGCCTCAGTTAAGCTGAGTGTTCATGACTCCACCATAAGAAAGAGACTGGGCAAAAATGGTTTGCATGGCAGAGTTCCAAGACGAAAACCACTGCTGAGCAAAAAGAACATAAAGGCTCGTCTCAGTTTTGCCAGAAAACATCTTGATGATCCCCAAGACTTTTGGGATAATACTCTGTGGACAGACGAGACAAAAGTTGAACTTTTTGGAAGGTGTGTGTCCCATTATGTGTGGCGTAAAAGTAACACCGCATTTCAGAAAAAGAACATCATACCAACAGTAAAATATGGTGGTGGTAGTGGGATGGTCTGGGGCTGTTTTGCTGCTTCAGGCCCTGGAAGACATGCTGTGATAAGTGGAACCATGAATTCTGCTGTGTACCAAAATATCCTGAAGGAGAATGTCCGGCCATCCGTTTGTGACCTCAAGCTGAAGCGAACTTGGGTTCTGCAGCAGGACAATGATCCAAAGCACACCAGCAAGTCCACTTCTGAATGGCTGAAGAAAAACAAAATGAAGACTTTGGAGTGGCCTAGTCAAAGTCCTGACCTGAATCCAATTGAGATGCTGTGGCATGACCTTAAAAAGGCAGTTCATGCCCGAAAACCCTCCAATGTGGCTGACTTACAACAATTCTGCCAAGATGAGTGGGCCAAAATTCCTCCACAGCGCTGTGGAAGACTCATGGCAAGTTATCGAAAATGCTTGATTGCAGTTGTTGCTGCTAAGGGTGGCCCAACCAGTTATTAGGTTTAGGGGGCAAACACTTGTTCACACAGGGCTATATAGTTTTGGATTTTGTTTTCCCTTAATAATAAAAACCTTCATTTAAAAACTGCATGATGTGTTTACTTGTGTTATCTTTGACTAATATATAAATTTGTTTGATGATCTGAAACATTACAGTGTGACAAACATGCAAAAAGATAAGAAATCAGTAAGGGGGCAAACACTTTTTCACACCACTGTACATATTTAAAAATGCCTTACACACATACAGTATGTAGCTGTAAACAAAAGTAGATCACATGTCTATTTTAAAATCGTTTGTGTTAAAGAAGACAATTGTGCACATTGATGGGGTAAACTATAAAGCACCAGCATCATAAACCAAAGAATTTTAACAGCAGAAGGCCTGAAAGCTCAACCGCTGCCCAACCAGATAAAGAAGCGAACAGACATTCATGCCCTGAACACCAATAACATCATCTTCAGAGCTGAACAAAGATGCAGATGTGTGTTTGCATGATTCATCTCGACAGTCATGAAGAAGAAGCAGTTATAGGTCAGAACAATAACAGGGAGAGCGGCGGCTTCATCAAAGCTCCAGAATAACACTGAGTTGTCATCGCACTCTGGTGTGAGTTACACTTTTAACTGTGGGGTAGAAGGTGAGTCAAGCATCACATGCAGCACAACATACTCCCACACACTCTTTTGTTTCTATCTCTTCTTTCATAAAGTGAAGCTCACGCTATCATCATCAGGCAAAAAACCCCTCTACTCGCCCCAAGGCTCTGACCAGCACAATAGCAGGAAGAAGCTGTTGAACACACACCTACTACACACACTCAGAAACACAGTATTGGCCCACAATGTGGAACGGTGACTCGTATGTGTGGTTCATGTCTGGCAGCTAAAATATCTTAGTCAGATGGTGGGAAAGATGGTGGTAGCGACATGGACTTGTACTTCACAGCCTCGGCTCAAAGTGGACTGGCCAGTGCCACAGTCGTCTCGTTAGAATTCAGCCTCATGCCGATAACAACATATCCAAAAAGACGTGCTATAAGTAAAATGACTAACAAACTACAAAAATAATGACAAATGCTGATAACACATTCACACTAGTAAAAAGGAGACATTTAATCACAGTTTTAGGAAATTTCTAGCAGAAAAACATCTAGTTTATTTCAAATTTCTAGCAGAAAAACATCTAGTTTGAAGACCAATAAAAACATACAGTACATATCAGCAGCCTGGATCTTAAAAACATAATGAGCTGTAGTATGAGGCACAGACAAGTGGAGCGTGTGTTGGTGGATGCATAACCTACTACAGTGTTATTTCCTGCTTTCTTCCTGTTTTTCCACATTTGTCGGCATGTGTTCATTGTAAGTGACAGTGTGTATGTTCTGCAGGAGTCGTAGTTCACCTGCTTTTGTCCTGACAAACCAAAGAGTTTTACCAGGAGGTCACCACCACGCTCAGCGGCACCACTTTACTTTGCAGAGGTAAATCAGAAAGAGGCAAGCACTGTGGGGGCAGGTTTGCATCTACACTCTGAGCCTCTGGATGGACATTTTCAGTGACACCAGCTGAGCAGCAGCTAATAGGCAGATCCTATACTGACGATGATGATGATCATGAATGATGAGTGTGATGTCAAGATGTCCCTCTCTTTCTAACTTTCAGCAGCTGGGACAACCTGTACTATGTAGTTTGGATTTCGCTAGGAAAATGGAAGCGAGTTAGCCAAGCATGGTAACAGTAAAACTGATTCCACCTCAGTGTTATGGCATTCATATCATATCATATGTTGGGTAGAGATGAGAAATATTCTCATTTTAACAACTTGCATTTAACAATGTTCCCAACATCTAACAAGTCAAGTCTACTGTGTGAGTTCAGAGGCAGTCTTGTGAGAGTTAAGGTTGTCTGACACTAGCGTTCGACTTGTCCAGGATAAGAATGGTTGTGGTCGAAATGTTGGTTAAACCAATAAATTAAGGCTTAGTGTGTGGTTTTCTTATAGCTTTGATGTAGCATGCTGCCATGACCAGCACCTGAATTGGCACATAAATTCTGCTGTGTATTCAGTTGACTTTTTTCAGTATTGTAATGCAGCTGGTAATTTAATCTAGCTGTTGTCAAAAGCTGTGATTGAAGGGATTTTAGTGCAGCAGCCAATAAATCTAGTCTCCATTATGAGCCTCGATCACATCAGTGTGTATGTGCTGATACCAGGATTGTTGAGTATGTTGTTAAGCCCCTCCTCCAGCTGAAGGTCTATGGGGGAGTCTCTTCCTGGTTCCCAGTCCACGTCTCCAGCCTCGCTCTCACCATGCCCGCTGTCTTTGGTGCTCTGCCAGTCTGAACAGTCCTGACCTCCGTATCTGTCAGACATCAGGAAACACGTTTTATCAACAAACGTCCCAAAAAGCAGATGGACAGTGCAACTCCACTGTCATCAGATAAAATGGTTTGTCCATCCAAATAAGGAAGATGTGTTCATCACTTTGCTTTAAAACATCCATTTTGACCAAACAGTCGTTCAGATTCTCACTCAGTGTTTTTGTTTGACGTTTTTTCACCCACACATGTAAAAGACCAATATATAATCATAAAGTCAAGTTACATGTGAGTCAAAATACTTATATAACCAAAAATCACATATCCCTCTTACATTTTGATTTAAAATAAATTGATAGAATGTAGAAAAAAAAGCTAAATTCACCCCCCCTGTTATCCATTTAAAATCCGCCAGACAGTGTAAATCTGAAGGCATGCAGGCAGAGGTTTTGTGTGAGGAGATAAAATGGTGATAAAATTCCTAGGTTTAAGGTGACAAATCCCCTGCTATCCACTGACACCCACTGTGACACACCTCTGAACCTGCAGAGCTGTGGCGCTGCTGGAAGGCTCTGACAGGAAGTGCCATTCAGACCGAGGTGAGTGAACCCTTCATGGATGTGATAAAGAAAAACAAATACAATACCATGCCAGTAATCAGAAAATGTCTAGGTACCAGCTTCTCACATGTGAATATTTGTTAGTTTTCCCAGTCTTCTGTGACAGTAAACCTTTTGGTTGTTTGACCGTTGGCCAGAACCAACCACACTAAATTAATCCAATAATAATGGAACACAGTAATGATGTGGAGTGAACCAGGGGCTTTGTGAGGCCCCTGGAGGTCTGTGGCTGCTGGGTAGTTGCCAGCTTTGTGTGGTTGTCACCTCCCAGAGTCCTCACAAATGAATGCTACAAAAAGATGTTTTTTGATCTGTCATCATTATAGATACAGTCAAAGGTCTTCGCAGGTGTGGTTCAGTATGTGTGCGTGTTTGCATTGAAACTGTGCCCTGAGTGTGTCGAGATGATGCCAGATTTAATCTCATCACCACGGCAAAGCTGAGGTATCTGCTTCCTGTCACAGACTGTGACTCACTCAGATAAAGCTGCTGTAACCTGCCTTCACACACAATTCAATGGATGTTACACTGACTTACATATACTTCCCGGTCAGTTGCCATAATCCCAACTAAAGTCACTAGCCAACCTTGAATATAAAGGGAAATCCCCCCATTGAAACACAACAGTCCAGCCCATGTGCCAGGCCATGCATTGTCTTTACTGCTCTATTCCAAATCGTTTTGAATAAGACAGGAATGAGGGGAGTCATTGAGGTAGAAGTAGTTCACTTAACCAACCTCTTAAATCATTTTTCACCCCTAAATTTTATGACTTCTGGTTCTTGTTTTTTCCCCAAAATGAATGTGAGTGTAAACAATGTAAGTTTAGGTGTCCACCAGGTGATAGGCTTGACTCTTGTCAAGTCTCTGCTTTTACCTTGAAAAGCAAATATCCTGGAACCTTTTACTAAAGCTGACCATGGCTTTATATTCACAGCTGGCGTGTGAGTTCAGCACAGTAAATGCGCAGACAGTTAATTTTCTGACCTTGAATTTTGCCCTGCCTATCCAGCTGAGATGCTGCATCTGCACCACCTTAACTTGTAAACAATAACATTGTTCAAATCTGCAGTCACTTTAACACTGACTGCTGGGTTTACCTTGGTAAAACTACATGCAAAAGACACCAGCTTGCTACAAAACAACCACACACACACACTTCAGCATAGATCAGACTGGTTGGATATAATGGTTATGCAGAGACGCCTGATTTAACAAATTCAAACTGCACTGTCCAGGTTCATAAGACACATCTGTGAGTTCTTAAAAAGGGTGACATTGCCCATTAATGTCTGGCTGTGCTGCTATCAGAGGCAGCCCGGTTTGATCAGAGAGCGCAGCAGAGATCACAGCCTGAAACCTGCAGCCAGCTGGCGCTGAAACAGAATTCTGATGAAGACGAGAGAGATGGAAAAGAGGAGGATCGAGATTTTCTCTCTCTCTCTTTTGAAGTCAAGCTGCAAGTGGTGTTTCTACAAGGTCAGCAGTGTTTAGTCACCTGTGTTGGTGTGCCGCCCCATTATGACCACCAACATTTACATCAAGGATTTGTCCGTACAGTTAAACTTTGCATTGTTTTAAATCTTCAGATCTGTCTGTAAGTGAATATCTCACTGTGCCAAGACACAAACTAAACCCAGCTGCTTTGTTGTTTCACGGCTTTCATTTTGAAAATGATATATAGATGAAAAGTTTTACATTGTTTTGTCTAATAGAAACAAGTGATAGTTAATTTGTGTCAAATAACTAAATTCCACACATCTATTAGGATCACAGATCATTGGTTAAAATAAACTTTGTAAACGCCAGAATGTTCTGGGGTAAAGTAATGACAAATGGTCATTATGTCTAGAATGAAAATTGGCTGGACAATGACATAAAACCAAGAAACATCTAAGAATATGCTTTGAAAGCTGAAGGAGCTTTGAGCTTTGTTGTGGCTTTGCTGAGTCAACATCAGAGAAGGACAAGAGGGAGGAGGAGAATGAAGGACAGATGAGGAAGATAATGAGGAGGAGGAGTCAGACTGACCTGCGATGAGAATATTTGTTCCCCCGGAAGTTTGGCCTTGGCTGCAGCTGACCCTGCCGGAGGAGCGAGAGGAGCTGGGAGATCTGCTGCAGGGAGGGACAGGAGGAAGGAGGAAGAGATGAAGAGAGAGTGTTAGACTGAGGACTTTAAACATGAGGCTGTCTCTGGACCCACCACCTAACACTCGCTGTAAACCTACTTCACACTTGTACATGGTAAATGGGCTGTAATATACAGTATGTGGTGCTGTGATGCAACCACATACTCACACCTGAAAGGCAACAAGTGACAATGCAAGGCACTGGCCTGACCTTTGGGAGGGTATTACTCATGGACAATTAGAGGTGTGGACAGGAGGACTTTTTTGTTTTGACTGTCAGTCTGCACTAGCGAGCAGGGAAGATGTATCACTTTAGGGGGGTGAATAGTGATGCAGCTGGTTTGAGCAATGCTCAAGTAAGAAGTGAATAAAAGATGAAAAGTTTTACATTGTTCTGTCTAATAGAAACAAGTGATGTCTAGAATGAAAATTGGCTGGACAATGACATAAAACCAAGAAACATCTAAGAATATACTTTGAAAGCTGAAGGAGCTTTGAGCTTTGTTGTGGCTTTGCTGAGTCAACATCAGAGAAGGACAAGAGGGAGGAGGAGAATGAAGGACAGATGAGGAAGATAATGAGGAGGAGGAGTCAGACTGACCTGCGATGAGAATATTTGTTCCCCCGGAAGTTTGGCCTTGGCTGCAGCTGACCCTGCCGGAGGAGCGAGAGGAGCTGGGAGATCTGCTGCAGGGAGGGACAGGAGGAAGGAGGAAGAGATGAAGAGAGAGTGTTAGACTGAGGACTTTAAACATGAGGCTGTCTCTGGACCCACCACCTAACACTCGCTGTAAACCTACTTCACACTTGTACATGGTAAATGGGCTGTAATATACAGTATGTGGTGCTGTGATGCAACCACATACTCACACCTGAAAGGCAACAAGTGACAATGCAAGGCACTGGCCTGACCTTTGGGAGGGTATTACTCATGGACAATTAGAGGTGTGGACAGGAGGACTTTTTTGTTTTGACTGTCAGTCTGCACTAGCGAGCAGGGAAGATGTATCGCTTTAGGGGGGTGAATAGTGATGCAGCTGATTTGAGCAATGCTCAAGTAAGAAGTGAATAAACATTTTCTTTTTCTCACTTTGTGAGAACCACGCAGCTGCGTCCATCTCACCACTCGCATTCTGCTGACAGCTCTGTTACGACGGATACACACTGCACAGGAAGGTGTACTTGTGTGAGCGTGTGTGCTCACATGCTGATACTGCATATGACTTTGTTTTACTGTATATGACTTGTGTGTTTTTGCATGTGCATGCTACTGCAGTGACAGGAAATGGTCTCCATGTAAAAGCCTATTCTTCTCTGGCCGGTTTCCTCCCAGGATGGACTCTGAAATATGGGTGGATTGTGTGTGCGCGTGCATGTGTGTTGAGGTAGAGGTGAACAGTAAATCCCCCTCCTCCCAGGCATCCAGCAGGCCTCTCCCTCTGTGACCTCGAGGGAGGAGAGAAATGTCTGAATCTAGAGAAGTGCCAACTGGGCCGACTGGGGGTGCTGGGCAAAAAGAAAAAGGCCTCTTCCTTTCTTTAACAAGGCTCATGTGAGGATGTGAGACTTGGCCAAGCTCTTTGTTCTCTGTCTGCTGGGCGTTGGCAGCGCGTTTTTGCCCTCAGTGACACTGGTTTGTGCTTCAGTACAGTGTTTAAAGATTCAGTTCTAAAACTTTGTTACTGATGCCAAGACAATATTCATGTCTGACTGACTGAATAAACTCTGGAAGAATTTTTGTTTATTTATATAAAACAAATCTGACCACTGTGAAGAGCTAAATGGGTTTTCTTCCTCTACAAACTCCCGTCCTGTTGGTCAAGGAATGTTCAAACCCGTGGAACTTTTAAATCCCAAACAAACAAACCAAAAATTCAGGCAATTGTTGAGGGAAATTTTGTATAAAATGATGCTTGAGATTTCTATAAAACAATTTTTTGACTAATCATAAGGAGTAAATATTGATCTGTTCAGTAATTCATGTAAAAAACTCTTCACTTCCTTCTACCAGCCCAATATATTCTAATTTTAACATTTTACCTGACCAAAGAATATCAGTATATTTAGCCTGAGTCTGTTCATATTGTCTCAGATAAAAATTCATCTGTCATGAGAGATCTGAAGAATATTGCTGGTGTTTTTCCATATTTGTATTATTGTCTGCAAAATCAGTCAGATGAGACTAAGTTTGAAAAAACTGTTTGTCAGAACCAGACTGATGCTGAAGTCTGTGGACATCCAGCAGCTGTAGTCAACGGACTGGGCTCTGGTTCTGGACCCAGCTCTACACAGAGTCACTGTTTCTAGTCTGAGCTGTTTTTCTTTCCTCCTGCTGCAGCTCAGCTCAGTAAAACAGATTTTTGAGTCATTTGTCAGTGTCAGAGTGGTGTTTGCTTACACTACAACACATCACATCTTACTTTGACTGGTCTCCCCTCCCCCTCCCCCTCCCCTCCCTTCCCTCTTCAGATCCCCCATCTACCAGGGCATAAGAGGAGCTGACCTGTGATATTCAGTAGAGTTTCTTGGGAAGGGGGATCACTGTCTATGGCATATGATCACCTGCATAAACCTGCTGCTTTTTGGTTTCACAGCCCTCCTTTAGCAAGTTACACCCCAACCCCCCTACACACACACCTCCACCCTGCTCCAGCCTTCAGGCTGTCTGGAGTATGTGTATACAGGAGACCGAAAAAGGAGAGAGGCTGCTGTGAAAATGTAGAGGAAGCTCGTCAGTGTGTGGTGCTGGCTGCAGCTCTTACTATCTAATGGACTTCACTTCCGATTAATCTCAAAGCCTACGGGGGGGAGACTTAATTACACCAACACTAACTGTAAGCACATGTTGAAATAAATGTGATCACACATTTTAGATGGAAGTAAATGACATCTAAATGAGAGCCAGCAGCAGTGCATTAGCTTTAATGTCTAAGCTGTAGTGGAGAATGTAAATAAGAAGACATTAAAAAATAATCATGCAGACTTAGTTAAAACATTAATGTTAATGTAAATGGGTACATTTGTCAGTTCAACTTTCAGTAAAGTTATTTTCTGCCCTGAAAACAACTTCACAACTTATAATCATGAATTAAGCCTTGTGGTATAATTCATGGTTTTAATGAATGCTAAGCTGAGTGAATTCTGTTTTAAATTTGTTATAACAGACACAGAGAGCTTGTCGGCATGCTTCCCAGGATTCTCTGATGTACTCTGCAGAAACTCCTCTTCTTCTCTTGCTTCCACGATGGGGCCTTTTTTGCCTTATTTTGCATGTTTTTTGATAAGTCATATAAAAATACAACACTAAGCATGAAGAATTTTTAAGGAAAAACTGCCCCCCCCCACACACACACACACATTCTTGCTATGAGAGAATAAGAAAATGTGAATGTGACTAAGATCATTAATTAAATGACATTATTCAGTCATTTATTGATTACAACTAATAAATAGTTAACTTTCTGTTTTAAGATAACGAAGGATGAAATGATGTTTGTAACCATGAACATTAAAAGTACGGGACTCACCTGCACTTCCGGGGAAGCTGATGAAAGCTCGATGGCATCTCCAAATGCGGCCATTGACAGTCGAACCAGGTTTTGAAGCATCTGCCGGTGCTCTGCATCCTGTGCTCCTCCTCCCTCCGAGTTCTTGGGCCTCCTGAGCATCGCCTGGGATCTCGCAGATGGCGACACTGCCTCTTCCCCTTCAGGATGAGTCTGGCACTTCAAGGAGCTCAAATGTGAGACTGATGAGGATGATGAAGGGTTCCTGGGTTTCTGAAGAGTCTGATATGATGTAGCTGGCATCAGAGGCAAAGTGCCATCAAGTTCGATGTTTCCAGGTTTCCTAAGCGTTCTGCAGTGATGGGTAACAGGTTGAGTGGCATCCCCTTCTGGGTAGCCTTGGGAATGGAAGCTTGTGTTCATGACTGATGGTGCTAAGGTATACTGTCTGTCAGCTTGATGATCATCTGGCATCACTGGAGGTGGAGCCAGTGGCTGGGCTTCACTATCATCATCAGGAGGCTCGTCTTTTCGTCCCCTGATGACAGGAATGAGCTGGATATCAGACTTTCTGATGTTCTTCTGTGGGCGCCGAGGATGTCGGGTGTAGGTTGATTCAGCCTGTCTGCAGTTGTAAGCCCGGTTGTCCCGTTTCTCAGGGCGACAGAATGTTGTCACCAAAGCAATAGTCAGGAGGAGCAGCAAGCACGTAGCGCCTAGACAGATCGCCATCATCATGGTGTGGCTTAGCTGTCCACGGTTTCCAGGTGACGAGTTCTTCAAGTGATCTTTGAGGTTAATAAAAGTCACCTCCAGAGTCACTTTGGTGGCCAAGCTGGGGGTGCCCATGTCAGATACAGCTATATCAAACTTGTAGGTTTTCCCAATAAGCTCTGTAGCATTGGTGGTGTTAACAAACAACTGGCCTGTAGCTTGATCCAACCAGAAAAGTCCATAGTTGTTTCCATCTGTAATGAGGTACTGGAGTTCTCCATTGAGCCCTGAATCTGGGTCTTCAGCCTTTATTGTGGATGCAAGGAATCCAACAAATCCCTCTCTGACTAAGTGATTGGTTGGCAAAGCAGTCGATGTCTCTTCAATGTCATTCCCCAACTCGGTCACGATCTCCCCTTTGTCTGCATTGACAGGTACACTTAAAGAGGCCACACCCTTTCTGGGCTTTGGCTCTTTGATGACTGGGTAGTTGTCATTCACATCCTCGATGTCGACCTGTACAGTCGCAGTGCTGGTGAGAGGTGGATGACCATGGTCGACAGCTCCCACAATGAAAGAGTAGGTGTGGGATTCCTCATAGTCCAGAGGGCGCTGGATGCTTATGACACCACTGGTTGGATGGATGGAGAAAGATTGTGTGTTAGTTTCCACATCATCGGAGTTGTGTATGAAGTAGGACACTCTCCCACTGAGGTCCAGGTCAACATCATGTGCTTGGACTTCGAGAGCGTGGTAGCCTGCAACATTGTTCTCCTTGAAGGTAGTCTTATAAATGGAGGTGGAAAACACTGGGGCATTGTCATTCTCATCCAAAACACGAACAGGCAGGTGTTTAACACAGGACAATGGGGGGTCTCCATAATCCTGGGCCAGGATAGTGATGTTATACTCCATAACCTTCTCTCGATCCAGACTTCCATTGGTAACAATCATGTAATTGTTGCCATGGATCTGTTTAAGGTGGAAGGGACCAGATCCTTGCTGAATGTGTGCACTCACTTTGCCATTTTCTCCCGAATCTGCATCGGAGACCATCACCAGAGCAAGAAAAGTGTCCTCTACTGCTCCTTCCAGCACAGTCGCCATAGGCGAGTTGGGTGGAGTCCAAATCATGTGTATCCTCGGTGCATTATCGTTAACATCCCTAAGCTTGATGTGCAGTTTGCAGTGTGTGGGGATGGCATTGGGTCCATGATCACGGGCCTGTATGATTACTTCATAAAAAGCCTGAGCCTCATAGTCCAGGGGTGCTCTGAGACTCACAGCTCCACTTTGTGGATCCACATAGAAGAACCTCTGAACTTCCGTACGTGTATGCTTGCTGAGTGAATACTCCACCTCCCCATTGGCACCCTGGTCTGGGTCAGTGGCCCTCAGGTTGATGATGGTTGTCCCACGAGCTGTATCCTCAGGTAGCTCTACAGTGGGAGTGTTGTCCTCAAATGTTGGGCTGTTATCATTTGAGTCCTGAATATTAACACGGATTAATGTGCTCCCAGATCTCGGGGGGTTCCCCTTATCCCACGCCATTAACGTGAGATCAAATGAGGCTTGAACCTCCCTGTCCAATTCTTTGATAACCACTAGCTCTGCCTGTTTTGTCCCACCATGAGCAACTGTCACATCCAGAGCAAAGTGTTGGTTGACAGAAAGAGAGTAGGTCTGAAGGCCATTGGGCCCCGCATCAGGATCCACTGCCCGGTCCAAAGGGAGTCGCATCCTGAGGCTGGCTGTCTCTGAGATCTCCACTTCCTGCAGAGGACTGGGGAAGCTAGGACTATGGTCATTCAAGTCCATCACCTCCACATGAACCCTCAGGCACTTCACAGCACCACTTTTCCTGTAGAGGACACTGAAGGCCACTTCGCACAGGTCCGACCCTCGACACAGCTCTTCCCTGTCCAGCCTGCCTTGGGTGGAGACGGCCCCATCTCGAGTGCTGACAGAGAAGGGAAGGGCTTTTCCGTGCTCCACCACCTGGAAATCCTCCAGAGGGCCACCTTCATCCCTCTGCCGGAGGTCATCCACCAGACGGCCGACCTGCGTTCCCACCGGCTGTTCCTCCCAAACCCGGTACTGGATAGTTATTGATGATGACTCAGAGAAGAGAGCCTCAGAGCAAAGACTCAGAACCAAAAGCAGAGCCAGCAGCATAATGATGAGGTGAAGTAATAATAATCTCCTGTCTACTGGCTAAACTGACATTTTTAAAAAAATCACAACTATAAGAAGACAGCTTTTTTATTTAAAAGTTTAAAATAACTTTAAGATGGTCTGCTTTTGAAATAGAAGTGAAAAATATAGTCTATCTGTAGCAAACATCACATTACAGGATCAAATCCAATTATTCTTCCAAGTATCTACAGTTCTGTATTACAAAACAACCACAACCAAGCTAGAGAAGAAAACTGTTGGTTTTGTAAAGTAAATAACATCCCGTCTGTCAGCAGACAATTATAGAAACCTATAATTAAGATATCATCCTCTCTCTGTTCATACACTTCAAGCCTGTCTCTGCCTCTCTCTGCTGTTACTCACTCAGCTGCTGGCATCCAGCCGCTCAGTTCATCCTCCTTTACTCAGGAAAGTTTTGTTCCAACTGAGAAAGTTTGGATGTGTCTTTCCACATGCCGGCTGAGCCTGGGCCAATCTGAAGGGAGGAGGAGGGCCATATGCAAATGAATCCAGACTCAACACAAAGATAAGCCCTCCTGCCCTGAGGAAAGTCTGCACAAATGTGGAGTGCTTTTATAGAAATATGACACCACCTCTCCATCACTTCAACCTTTTCTCCCCTCTTTAGGTCTGTGTAAACTCATCACAACCTGCAGTCTGTGCCCTTAAATCATTTGGAAAATTTGTGTTAAGTCCCAGTGGGACTAAAGGCCACAGCAAGATCGATCTCTGAACTCCATTGTAGTGACGTATAGTCTGGGTCCTGACAGCACAAACACACACACACACACACACACACACAGATATGAAGATAGACCATCATCATAAATATGGCAACAGCTTCAGAGCTGTCAGTTGTCAGTAACATTCTGCTTTGCATTAAACTCTGCCAAAGTGGACAGGCTTTTGTTTTTTTAATATGTTCATTATTTCCTTGGAAATGAACAAGATAATAAGGTTTTTCCAGAAAGAAAAACTATCCTTGAAAATTAAACCAGCTATGTAGTCAATACTGAGAATTCAGAAGTCTGTTCTTAATGCGACAAACTCACATTCCGGCCTTTTCTCCAGTATATTTATGAACATATTTGTCTTCAACCACAGGCTACAGAAGATAAAACATTCCCCGTATCTCATGGCAAAAGCTCATATCAAGCTTTGCTTTGTTTTTTAGAAAATATTAGAGTTTTCAAATCAAGTAAGAATAAATCCTGGCTCATATGGATTTAAAATTAATCTGCATTACAGATTTGCTCACTGGCTTTAAGAGAACTTTTAATGTAAATGTTTAAGAAGTTTCATACTTGAGAGAAACTGTTGTATCAAACCATAACACACAGTTCAGGCTGTGATTCCCTCGTGGTTACAGACTTGAGTGCATGGTAATACTGTCAAAGTCCTGGCAAAAACGCTATGTGAATTTCTCTGGTACATTATTTTATGTACACATACAGTATATTTCTGAGTCTTCTCTCTGAGCATCTGTCTTTGCTGGGATTAGAGTCCTGCAGACACCAAGTGAAACCATCAAAAACAGCTACAGCTCAACAGACATATGTGAAATGTTTTCCCAGCATGCACAGAGCTTACTTTTCATTTGGTCTCCAGAATGTCCTGCAGGCTGAGGGAGGTTCAAGCATATCACTTTCCTGTCATGGGTGGGAGGACTGGGGCCACAAGGGACTACACACAGGTTCAAGCCATAAATGTATAATATAATATAAGTGGGAAAAGATGCATTTACAGTTTGTGTAGTTCAGGATAGTGAAAGCAAAAACAAACCTTGATCACAACATTTTTTCTGTATTTTACTGAAGTAAAAAGTATAAATCAGCTGCACATCAGGCCAAAGTGCTGTGCAAAGAATGTAAAGCCATAATAAAATATAAAAAGAAACACATACCAACAACTGACTGAATGACCCCAGTTCAGAGCCTTAACCTGATGTCATGAGTGTTGACTCACACTTCACTAGCACATAACATCCCACAAACAAGCTAATTCCTAAAGAGAATTGGGACTATGTAAGATGACCTTTAACCTTTTGTGATGTCATCTGTTCAGGCAACCCAAACCTGAGCTGGAGTCCATTTGGGCAGGGCAGAGGTCAGCCTATCAAATTATCACTAAAACAAACACCAGAAACCTCCTGTCTGCAGCCAATCAACTGGCACTCTGCTTGCATACATGCATGTGTGTGTGACAGAGACAGACACAGATTACATTCCCAGTTGAATAAACTGCAGGAGGAGAATGCTTTTGCAGACACACACAGGTCCATGTCTGTTTCCAGTTCATTTACCAGCTGTATGAAAGTGTGTGTGTGTGTGAGATCAAGACATTACAGACCATCAATCTTGTCGTGTGTAGGTGTATGGACAAATGTCTCCCAGAATCACAGCTGAAGCTGTTAAACATTTAATCCTTAAAACTTCCATTAATGGCTTTCACTAATTTTCAACTGAGGATAATGTAATTTTTATCTATGCATCCATTCTTCTATTCTATACTCCTTATCCTGAAGGGGGGGGTCAGGACTCAAACCTAGAGTGCTGTGAGGTGACAGCGCTAACCACCACACTGCTGTGCTACCCACAGTGTAACCTGAAGGTGTCATTTATCCCTTTTTCCTTTGTTCCTTCAACATGTCTGGGAAGCAGAGACACACATACATTTGGATCATCTGATTACATTCACGTAAAGACTAATGTTCAGCATTTACAAGTCTGATCACCACTGTTTATACATAGTATAAATACACATTCATTTGCATCACGTTTACGCTGACTGATGTGAAAACATCTTTTCCTTTATTTCCTAACCTTTAAGCTGCTTTTCCACTGACTGAAATTCATCCAGAAATTCTGTTTTGACACACATTTGTGTTGTAATGTCACTGAGATTAGCTCCTGAGCTTCATTTATTCATTTATACTACAATGGTGTTTTGTCATCAGTTCTGTTTCAAATGTTGCTTTGATACTGGATTATTGTGCAGAATCCTGGAACGTCACGACATTAAAGTTCTTGCTTTTTAAAATATCTGTGCTTGGAGACTATAGTATGGTTACATGGGAACCGCACCACCTACAACACCTCTAAACACCTACAACAAGTCATCAACTATTTAACATGACAGCAGCGTCTGAGTGTCACCTGTGTGTTTATGCATGTGTCTTTACAGGTAACTCCATTAGAAGCCATTAGCGGTGCAGTTGACAGAAGATTCACCTTTTGTTTGGCCTGCAGATTCACTGAAAGCAGCTGAAAACGCCTTCATCAACAGGGAGCGTGCATGTGTTTGTGTGTGCTGTTAAAAGCAGGATGTTGCTAAGCTGCTGACCGACATGTTGCCAGATAAGGATCAGAAGGCAACAGGACAAACACACTGTCCCCTTGTGTGTGTGGTGTGTGAGGTCTCTGTCCATTCAGTTGTGTGTTTTCTGAGCTGAATGAATCGTTTTATTCAAGCTAATTTACAGAATCATGGCTGATTGAAGTATTGTAAACAAATTATTTTCCCCAGACAACTTTTTTGATGTCTGATAATAGTCAGTATTTTTCTAACTATCAACTAAGATCCCACCAACAAAAGTCTGTACTGATAAATAACATCAGAATTTATTCCTCGTGCTGTTGAGGATTTGATTAAGACTTTCATTGGCAGCTGTGTTTTGCTCAATTACCTTCACACAGTACAAACGTTCAGTGAAAAAACCTAGTGAGGCTCCAGGCCTTGGTCACATTTACCTGGCACATCAAAATATTGCCTCCATACTTGACCACGTTCCTGGCAACTTGATTCTGAGCCACAGTGGTACCAATAAAACCAATATTGTCAAAGAATTTTACTGAGAAATGTAGACATAACAAGAGTGGAAGTAGAAATATAAAAACTACAGCACTGAAAGCCTGCACCCACCTCAGCATGACCTTCTGCACTTTCTGCCAGAGCCTTCATCTCATTGGTTGATCCCACATGTCAACAGGTGATGACATGGGTCTGTTGACATCTAATCAGTGACAGAGCTGAACCCGTTCACCTCTGTTTCTTTTGCCCTACTGAACCACTGATTTGTTTGTTTACACATCGACCTCTGACCTCTCTGCACCTTCCTTCCCTGCTCCTCTTTGTCTGCCTCCTTGACCTCTCCACCCTTCTTCCTTAAACATTTCTGCAGACATTTCTCCTCTTCTCCTCAGCCCCTGCTCTCCATCCTGCCTCCTCGTCCCTCGCCTCCTCTCCTGCATCTGCAAATGAGTTTCCTGTCACAGGAAACAGCATGATGGTGGAGACCAGAAACAGGAAATCCTGCAGAGGAGAGGGAGGAGGAAAGGAAAAGGAAGTAAGGTAGGAGGAAACAAGAGGAGAGAACAAAAGTGCAGAGGAGAGGAAAGGTGTGAAGAGGAGACAAGGAGAAAAGAAAAGATGAGAGGAGGGAATACGAATGACACAAAGATAAGACAAAAGAAAATGAGATGAAAGAAAAGGGCAGGAGATTAGAAAGTGGACAAGAGGTGGCAACAAAAGAGAAAAAGGGGAGGTGAGGAGACAAGAAGAGAAAGGAGAGCAAAAGCAAAGGAAAGGAGGAGGGACAGAGAAGGTGAAAGCAGGGTGGAAGTACAAAGGTGAAGAAGAGAGGAGAAGAAGATCTGATACCAGGAAAAGAAATGAGAGGAGCAGGCAAGAAGCAGGCCATGAGAAGAGAGGAGAGGAGAGGAGTGGGTATCTCTGGGCCTGTCTAAGAAATTCTTCTTTGAAATGCTGCAGAATAAAGGGACTTCTGCATAATGGACTCTCCACTACAACAGTCATATCACATCCTCCACTCACTACAACACAGAGTATGTAATGCTCCTTTGCAATATGACGTGAATCGACTGTAAGTTATTACTGTCACTCCTCAATCTCTGCTGTGAGGAGTGATGTGGTATTTTTCATTTGTGCAGTTAAGTATGAACTGGATGAACTGGATATTCTTGACTTTGGTTTGTGCCTCTGTGTCATGAATTCGATTTTTTTTCAGCCAAACTGCATGCAGGCTCATTTCCTAGCTGATGGGTTCCATTATTGCCTTGATGCATGAGGAATTTTGAGGCTAAAATGCTTTTAAATGGTGTTAACGGTAACCACGAGCCTCACCACCCACCTCTGTTTCCCAGGCTGTCTTTGGAAATGCAGGGGTTCTGACAGTCTCTGTCTGCTCAGCTGACTGTTTACTGCACAGAAACACGAACCTTTATCCCGTTGGCTTCTTCCTTCCTTGATTTTCATCATCCTCATCCACATCTACTCTCTGATACATTGTGTTTGTTTCCAATCATTCACAAAATTACTGCCTGGCACCTTGCTACGTCTATAAACAAAGTGATTCCACATTTCCTGTTTATTTGAAATTAACTGAAGACCAATAACACCTGGATGCACAGATGAAAACAAACAAAAATTCAACTTGAGTAGCCTTAATATCATCATAGCAAAAAGAAATGTGCACAATAATATGACAACATACACTCTGCATGTGCTCTGTAACTGATATATTACTGGGCTGACAGAGGTACCACACCAAACTCCAAACAGTGGAAACACCAGCGTCATAACATTTGTGTGTGCATGTATATCTGCAAGGTTAAGTATTTCTTCCCATGATTGTGGGTATTCCTCTACCTCACCCAGACTGACCTCCTCAGCATGCACACACACACACAGACACACTCACATAGTCTCAACTTTCACATTAAATAAATATTACAACAGACACACTCACATCGTCTCGACTTTCACATTAAATAAATATTACAACACCTCTAAACACGTACAGTACGTGTGTGTGTTGATTTATGGCAGTAGAATAACTGTACTTGTGGAAGAGTGTGTGAGTATACATGTGTAGGCCTATACAGTATAAGTGTGTGTATCAGGATTAAATATGAGAACTTAAGACTGTATGAAAATTCCTGCCAAAATCTTGAATCAGTAAACACCTCAGTAAAGTTGGCCCTTGATGACCTGCATGTTCTGATCTCAGGTAGACGAGGTGGAGCTGAAAGCTCGTCAACGATGCAGGACACCTGAGTCGACAGGACACTGGGCACTATATAAAACAACCTGCGTGCTCATCTTGTTTTTCACTGACACCCTGTTCACACTGACATTACACACAGTGTAACCTACTAAACCTGCTCCTCCTTGCTTGTACCTTTGTGTTTCATATATTTAGTCCTAATCAGAGTGAGTGAGTGTTCTTGTGGTCTTGCTCTTGAGCCAGGCGGTGACTTAGATGCACATTGATGAGTTTCTTTAAAGGTTTATAAAGCCAGATGTCACTATGCTGTCAGGGACCATGCAGTTCAAAGACCTTGTTACTACTTTCCACACAGTTCTCACTCAGTTCTTTCACTTTGATATGAACCCAATTAGGACTAACTGCAGTGTGTGTAGTGATGCACATTTCTTCTCAGTAGATCTGGTTCATCTTTCAGGTTGGTTTCTGTCATGGTTTGGGCCTACTTCCTGTTCTGACTTTGTTGATTTGGACTCTTGCTCACGACCTTCGGTTCTTCGCTTGTGTTTCACTGTATTCACTCCGTGAGGGTGCTGTTTAGTTATTTTTCTTTAGATGCAGTTGTTGCCTTTTGTCAGTGTAAGTGCTATTTTTGTAATATGGATAAGTTTGATTTAAAATTGTTCTATTTGAGTAATGCAGCTGAGTGTCAAGTTCATTTGAATTGAAATTTATTGTAAACCTGTGGTTACTTAAGGGTTAATTTGTGATGGCCTTTTGGCGCCATTGTATGAGACACAGGAAGTTGATTTTCTCTTTGTTTTTTGTTTTTTTATTCTGTGAATAAACGAGTGGACGGCAGAGCAACACGGTATTTTACCGTGAGTTGTCACACCAGCTCAATGCGTAAATATTCAGTCTCATGTCCGTTCATTACGTAGTTATTATAAGAAATCTAAAAACGAAAGACATTTAAATACAAACTACAGATAACATTACAGTCAGGTTGAGCTCTTGAGTTGCTTCGTGTTGCTTATATTAAACCTTGCTTGTTACCTTGTGTCTGTATTTGGGTTCTCCCCGAGCCAGAACACTGCCAGTTTATCATATCTGACAAAACAGTTTAAACTCACAAGCTCTAACAGTGCTTGCAGAATGTTTTTTTAAATCAATTGAGGATCCACATTTTAAAAAAAGCTGAAAATATGTGCTTTGTTTTCCCACTAAAATTACATGAACATGTTAAAGAAAACAGGATTTTTCTGTGCACACACCAAAACCCTCTTGCTGTTTCCATTAGATGTGTAATACAATTTTTGACCATGTTAGCTATTAGCAACTCCAGAAGTTAAATAGCTTGTTTCCTGCCTCCTAGCGTGACACACAATGCAAGTATAAGAAATTGAAATCCTAAATAAAATGAATTATAATTAACTGATCATGTATGTGCCTGGTGTCAACATCCTGTGACACATAACATCTGATTCAGATTTTATCTTGTGAACTGAACAGGTGTAGAAATGAGACGTTGTGCAGCCATGTCCAGCTGCCCAGCTCAGTTCTGGGTCTGTTGGATGTTTGCTCTTTTGTGTGTAATTCCTCACTTTCCTCCTTTTGTTTTCTGGTTTCTTTGCTGCTTCCTGTCAACATTCACTGCTGCAATGACCCAACATCTGATTTTACTCTCAAATGTCTTTGTGATATGATAATAAAGAAACCAGGATGTTGCATTGTTATGGCTTCTTAAAGCTTAATAGGTTTTATTGTTATGTTTAATTCAGCTTTACCACAGACAGAAACAAAATGTTAAGACATAGAGTAAAAGTTGCAGAAATGTGCAAAATCTAGGTTTGTGTGGGTTTGGTGTAGTTTGTCATAATTTGCACTGTGTGTTTTACTTTAGTGTTGTAGTATTGCAGTAATGCTACTATGCAGAAACACAAGTAGCAGAAGTAATCGCAGGTTATCGGAGGAAATGCTGCCACCTTGTGGTGAAACATCGAGCTGCTCCTTTACTGTGCCTCTGTACACAGTTCCAGGCTCCACGTCCTGTGCCCAGCCTTTTCATAGCTAAAAAATAAAAAGAAACTTCTACTGTTTGCATGTTTTTCACAGAATTAATTAACACAACCTGCTTCCAGTGAGATCTTGTAAAGCTGGTGGACTGAGATCAAGTAACTGATGGACATGTCACTTAAAAAGACTTCTTGGTTGGGTCACTTGTATTTTTAGGATATTGTCCAAATGCAAACACCGGTCAACAAATATTATTGGGGATCAAACACATCCTTAGTTTTAGCAGGCCCATCAAGCCTCAGACAATGAGAATGAGAGTCGTCCCCCCCCCCAAGCAAGCAGGATGTTAAACGAGCAAAGTTGATTGTTTGGGCTGGAGGTGATACTGGTGGTTAGGAATCTAACCATGAATGAGCTTTACTGATTATTTTAATGTAAATTCATGTTTTAAATGTACTTGTTCTTTAAGCTATTGTGTTTATTATTTTATGGGAATTGCTATATATTGTTGTTGTGTGTAACACAGTGACACTGAAGTTCCATCTGCTGTAGTGTCCTAAAGCTGGAGGACTGCGTATGAAATGAGATTAATCAAACACTATTGATCCCATATGCATAGAAACCTTAAAGACTCGCCACTTGATTGCAGTAGTGATGCTATGCTCGAAGCAGATGGCTCAACACAGTATCGATCTTTCAAAGCAGAAGTATCACGGCAAAATGTGAAGATGCCTCCTTCACCATGCGAGATATCACATGACTCCTCAAATGAAGCTTTGTGGCGTCACATGCGTATCAGCGTCGGTTTTTGTGTGCATTATTGCTATAGTTTCATCGATTGACAAACGTCACACACGTATCAGCGTCGGTTTTTGTGTGTTATTGCTATAGTTTCATCGATTGACAACCAGGGAGAGTGAAGTTTAGGTAGGACTAACATAAGATTAGATAAACTGGCATACAGTTATACACTCACACTGGCACACTGACATTCAAACACTCTCCATATGGAATTACATACTTACATACACACTTACACATATTAAGTACACATACAGAGAAGGAATAACAGGTAAGTTGGCAGATAAGTGTGAAGTGAATATGAGAACATAAGAAAGTGTGTAGTGAGTGTTTAAGAGAGTGAGGAAAGGAGATAGGGAGAATGGAGGCAGGGCCACTTAAAAGAGCAAGATCATATGTGTGGGAGCACTTTGACCTTATTACCCCAAAAAAGGTCAAGTGTCTGATCTGTGCTCAAGAACTGGCCTTTAACAACAATACCTTTTCAATGCTGAGGCACCTGTGATCAAGACATCCACAGACTACACCCAGTCCAGCTGCTCCACCTCTCCAGAGGACAAGATCCATTAAAATACTGGGACTCAAGGGCAGCTGTTCATCCTAATCTTGACAAGCTTGCCAAACTTCTGTGCCATGTATGTGGAAGGGTCGTCTTCAAAGCTGGAGAGGTAGTAACAGAGAGGAGGGACAGAGTGAAGCCTCACTCAGCTGAAATGATCTGGTTTTTAAATAAAAATCTTTGAACCCCAAAATCCCCTTCACAGCTTCACCAGCATTTTGTACAACTATTGACATGACAGCCCCTAGTTGCACAAGCATTTCCCAATTTAGTTCCAGATTTTTGTGTTTTGTAAATATATTTTTGTATTTCTATCAATCTTGCATAGGCATATCTTTATTACACACAGACGGCACGATCACATTATGACACAAGTATAGGTAGGTAGGTAGGTAGGTAAGTAGTTTATTGATCCCTCAAAGGGGAAATTTCAGTGTTTCAGCAGCAATAGAGAACAAACATAACACCATGAGAACAGGCCCCAAACACATATCTTGATAAACAAGTTCCAGATTTTAAGACAGCATAAATTATTCAAGAGAAAAATCAAGAACAGAATTTACATATGTACATATTAGCCACACATTTTACCCCAGGATTTGAGTTTTGCAATGTTTACTTTTATATAGTCCCTCATAATTTCACCTAGCTTATCCCTGCAGTGATGTATTGTACAGTCTGATTGCTGTGGGGAGGAACGACCTACGGTAACGCTCCTTCTTACACTGGGGATGTAACAGTCTTGCGCTGAAGGAACTGTTCAGAGTCTCCACTGTGTGGTGCAGGGGATGGGAGGGGTCGTGCATGATGGATGTTAGTTTTACCAGCATCCTTCTGTCCACCACCTCCTCGATGGAATCCAGGGGGCAGCTCAGGACAGAACCAGCTTTCTTAACCAGCTTGTTTAGTCTCTTTCTGTCCCTGTCCGTGCTACCTCCCTCCCAACCCACAACAACGTAAAAAAACAGCAGATGCCACTACAGTATCATAAAAAGTCTGAAGGAGATTATTAATGTCTTTAAAAGAAATAATCAAAATTTCAAGATGCACATAGAAACTTTACTGTAAAACAAACATAGCATCCTTACAGTTTCATGGCACCTTGCCCTTTATGTTCCATGCAACTGCTGTGTTGAGGGTTGGCCAGCAGATGGCGCCATATATGATTGTATCAAATGCACTAAACCATTTCAACACAATTGCTTCATATTGATTAAGTGTTTCAGAAATCTTCGGTTTCTCCATCACTAGATTTCAGCTTACACTCAGTTTATTGCCACATTATCTGTAACTCTGATTCAGACACATTGCTGTTGAATTTATCCTTAAAATCCACTTTAAAAAGGTACAACTTTGTTTGTTCTGTAAATACAACTCAATGGTTAGAATTCACTAAATGTAGTCACTCAGACTTGCTTCATGATTTATTTTCATCTCTTGTTCATTTATTGAAACTTGTAGCTAAAGTTCCACATCCTACAGATCGAATTAGGCACATGAAGGTTTTTTTTAATCAGTAAAATAAAGAAATAATTCAAATAATATCCCAGAATGTGGTTACTATTAGTCACACTGTATTAAACTTCCACTCAACAGTGAAAAACTTTTAGTTGAGAAAAACACTCTTAAAAAATTACTTCAGCTTCACAAACAGATGAATAATACGTCTGTCTTTTAAGCCGAGAGCTGCCGGAAAAAAATGTATGGTGCTATGTATAATGACAAAGATTCTTGACTGGAATGGTATTATTATCAAAACATTTTAGAGCATTTCATTACAAAAAGAGATTCAGGAGTGTTAAAACCAGCTTATTTAAAAGAAAGTACCTGACATCCTTACTGAATCTCAGTTAAAACGCCAGCTCTTCATTATTTCCTGTTCACTTATTAAAGGGCACTACTACTTGCTGCAACGTGCACAGTGAAGCAGTTACTGTGAATAAAAATGACATACGTGCTGTTTCATGGCTGAGACTAATCTTAAACTGGCCCGATTTTCAATCACAACGCCAAAACCTTTTGTGTCAGCACAGAAACAGAGTTAGAGCCAAAAATAGTGTATTGGTCCTGTTTATTTAGATTAAGATTAAAAGGGTCTGTTTTTATTATTTTTCCCACAGGAGCTTTTATTCTCCAGTTAGTAAAATGTGGGACCTAAACAACAGCTGCTGTGCTGCAGTATCGCAGTTTGTTTAAAATGCTTCCATTTGCCATGTTGTGTTTATCTGAGGTTTACCTGTGACGTTTATTGTTCTCAAATCTTTGTGCAAATTCTGCTTTCATTTCCCAGTTTGCTATTGCTTTTATGTGCCAATAAACAGAAACCTGTCAGTGCTGGTGTTACTGGGATCGGATGGAGAAAGTGACTGTAAGGCAGCCCAGCTCTTTGCTCTGGTAGCTCAGGACTCCCTGAACCCGGTAGTTCCCGTTAGTCAGCCAGTAAGGCAGATCAATGTAGGGCAGGTAGAAGTCCGTCTGAGGCAGAGAATACGAGCCCTGAGGAGAGAGAGACGGGAAATAAGCAAGCAGGATCATCTTTGGGCCCAGTGGAAAATCTGTGGCCCCTGCAAAGTGCAAATCAGTATAAGTATAAGCACTGAAAACAACACTTATGGATTATTTCACCTCTTTTACACATGACTCGTGGTCAGTTCTGTTTAGCCTGTGAATGCACATATTCACACTTGGATGATGTAGATTCATTACAATATTTTCATGTGGCATTAAAATGCAAGTCTGTCAAAAAAGCCCTCGATGATTAAAAGCAGCTTACAGCTTTGAAGGGGCAGTGGCAGGGCAGTCCGTAGGTATGCAGAGGCTCAGGGCAGTCCTGGCCCGGCGGGATTAGCTGGTTCAGCATGTCACAGACGTCCTTATAGTGGCAGCTGCCCACTTCGTCCAAACAGGGGATCTTAATCCAGACAGAGGCCACCTCCTTCTCTAGAGTCACATTGACCTGAAGAGGAAGGAACAGAAACAAGCTGAGATCTGCCACGTCCAGTCCAGCTCTAACTGGGTGGGTCAGAGGATGTTTCTACTCATTAACCAGCTGATAACAGTTCATCTGGAGTTCAAGTCTAACCTTGGACGTTTGGTGCATAACAACATTTCTCTCCAAAACAATAAACCCACCAGAAAATCACACAAAACGCACTCACACTGCTGCACGGCTACAATTCAAGTCCCAGTTAAACAGGTAGTAGAATTAAGAAACAGAACCTCTGCAGACTTCAGTAGCCTGAGAGGTTTGCTCTGTCCTTTAAAGGAACCCCACAAACAACCAGCTTATTATTATTTTTTTAGTTATTCATTCATCACAACCATTTTAAAAACATGAAGAGTGAGTATTCTGCCAGTAAAAGAACTAACTCTGCACAGATGGTTCTGTTGTAAAGAGCTGCGGCTTCAGAGCTCAGAAAATTTACTGGGCTTTATTGTTGTGTTTTTATTGCTGTGCAGGAACATCTAGAATTTTACATTTTTAATGCCAGAGAGAGAGAAATAAAACTGAATGACTCAAACTAAAAGAGAGAGAGAACATCTTGACTGTTTGTTTTTGACTGGCTAAAATCCTCTCCAGAAAAAATGAACTGAAGACATAAACCAGTTCAGCTAACAGATCTTTGGACAGTTCAAGACTTTTCAGAACTTGCGGAGACAATATTTATTTCCAAATTCTTAATCATTTTTGTTTTTCTTATGGAACATGAACTAGACTTTCAGCCTCTTAAATCCTCTTTGCCTGAAGCTGTTCACAGTGCTGTGTACAGTCCACACCTCTGGTTTAGCTCAACCAAACAAGCAGCTCGCTGCACAGGAGATGAAACCACCCCTGGCTGGTTCTGCATTTATGACTCCTCAGCACAAACACATGTCTCTGAGGCGGTGGAACACGGTCACTTCACTGCCTTTTAATCTCAATTTCCTTGGAGGCTGAGGTATAAAGTGTAAAGTGCACTCACAGCCAGAGGAGCAAACAGCTCGACAGATGTGGATCCAGAGGTACAGGCTGACAGGTCTCCTGGGATGGTGATTGGGTCTGGAGACAGAACTAGAGACTTCAGCACAGCTGGATCATCTGGCTGGCCACAGTTCTTCCAGTCAAAACCCAAGATCTGTCCACGACAACCAACATGCACAGTCAGACAAGACAAATTATGTTATGTGTGATTGTTCTGCTTGTTTTCATCAGTTCTAACGTCTGGAACCAGTCTGTCAACCTTTTTTTGTAAAGCGTTATGTAAATATATTAATAAAGTCACCTTCGGCTTTTCGCGTTTAGGGGTCGCCACAGCGAATCGACACACTAACGAGTCGCATGTTGACATTTGGCACGTGTTTTACGCCGGATGCGCTTCCTGACTCAACCCGTTATGTAAGTATATTATTGTTGTCATTGTACTGCAGTGATCACTGAAAGCAAGTCTCATTCATGGCTTCCTGGAAAGTACAAATGCATTTCTGTCAGTTAATATACTGATTATACTTTCTGGTTTATTGATTTAATGGCTGAACATACAATATAAATGTTATTATAGCTTTTTATTAGAGGCAATGTGTTGTAAAGGTGCTGCTGATTGTGTGTGGCTTCCTTCTCCTACTGACAGTGAACTGAGTAGCTTTACTGTCCGTATACATTAGCGAGGCCACGACTCTCACCTGTGCGTTAGTGACTCTCTTCATCCGGAAGGAGCTGCAGTCCACCTTAGTAAGAAACACGGCCACAACCAGGCTCACTACAAGTTTCAACATCGTGTTTGCTCTGCACACAAACGCTGGCACAAATCGTAGACTCACAGGTTCACTAATAATCTGCTGTGTACCCTTAAAGCGAGAACATACCCTGACAAAAGCCTCTGCGGGTTTTCTCCGCTGTGTCCTTCCGTGTTTACAGCCCAGTGAGTCACGTGTCCGGCGTGACTCACGCACGTGACTGATTGACTACATCTCCATTGACTCCATCGGAGCAGGGCCGAGCTCCCAATGCAGCTACAGGTCGCTGTGAGAGAGCGATAAAGTCTGAATGATCTTATTGTGGCATGTACAAAGTAAAAGATAATTTTTCCAACAAGTGAACCGGGTCTTTAAGGTAGGCTACAGGCTACACAGTTCTTTTATTCTGTGTTTTCATTGTGTATTAAGACAGTATATTTTACCAAGGTTAGACACGTTAACGTTGTCACTGTATTGTACTTTGAGACAGAAGGTCGCTCAGTGAAATAACCAACATTATAAATACGGTGACGTGTTATCATTACACTTCATGTTTACATTGTGAGCACGACATGATCACTGTTGTTTATCGATGCTGCCAGGTACATGGCTAATAATACTGGGTCTGTCTAATTAACGCTGGGTCTAACTAATAAACGTTATGTGGTGCTCCACTGGTTCGGATGAGCGCAGCTGGTCTGACCCTGTCCTGTACTGGGACATCTAACTATCCAGCTGTGTGCTGGCAGAAGGTCAGCCTAGGGGCTGATAATGAGGAGAACACCTTCTGTGTCTTTTCTTGGCTTTTATTGAACAGAATAGAGAACGCAGAATGAAACGGCTATATACCTGGCACCATGTGCTCACAGGAAGAATGAAAAGCAAAAGAAAAGCAGTAACAACACTCTCTCAGAACACCCCATGTTCCACGCCCACCTGTTACCCCTCTTATACCCTCACACACCTGTCCCTCCCCAAACCCCACATTGGACAGAACAGCACAGCATTCCCCCAAAATAGCAGCAACCAATACAAACACACTGATTTGACAGTAAGGCTTCACCCACTCAACACAGAACAGGCTGGTCAGGGCCTCCACAGTTATAATAATGAGTGATCTCTGTGTTCATGTGTGAGCCAAATAATGGAGCTTCATAGCATTAACGTTAGTATATTTGACGAAGGTTAGACACGTTAACGTTACTGTAGTGCACTGCACATTTAGTGTGTTTATTTAGTTTTTATGTTGTGCACACTGGGCGCCATTGAGCTGGAGTTAATTTCCTTGTGTTCTTGAAATACTTGGCAATAAAGTTTATGCTTATGCTTACTTTGAGACCGAAGATCGCACATTGCCTTTTGCAGTAAAATAATAATAGCCCCAGTAGCCATGTTGGGTGCTACGGTGGCTGGTTGTCTAGGGCAGTGTTTTTCAACCACTGTGCCGCGGCACACTAGTGTGCCGTGAGAGATAGTCGGGTGTACCGTGGGAAATTATCCAATTTTACCTAATTGGTAAAAAAAAAATTGAAAACGAATTCATTATTTTCTGCAAATAATATGCCATTTTCGAGTGTCTGTGTCACTGGCAAAGTAATTATGTATTACTCTTCCATATCAGTAGGTGGCGACAGGTAAGCTAATTGACTGTACTGTGTTGATTGATTGTACTTTAAGACAAGAGAATTAGTGATGCATGCATGGGACAGGTAGCGGTCGCACTAGTATTGTGGCTAGCGGGACTATAGAGAAGTTTTTGAAAAGGAAAAATGTTAACTCCGAACTGGGCCCTGGACAAAATTCGAACCCAGATGAAGGCCCTAGTATGAGTGGAGGTCAAAAGAAAACAAAGACGGTGAGCTCGAGGCAAAACAGCGAAAGCTACCTTTTATTTGGATTTACTTTCACCGGGGATGCAACGGCACCGACGTTGTGCTTGGTGTGTGGTGAAAAGCTATCCAACAGTGCTATGGTCCCAAGCAAGCTTAAACACCATCTCCAAACGAAACACCCATAGCTTCAAAACAAGAATGCAGATTATTTTATTGGCCTGCGTGAACACACGAAGAAACAGGCCATTTTTATGAGAAAAACCACAAAGGTAAATGAGCGAGCCCTTAAAGCTAGCTACCATGTTGCTGAACTTGTAGCTAAATCCAAAAAATCCCACACTGTAGCAGAGTCATTAATACTACCTGCCTGCAAAGCCATTGTAAATGAGATGTTCGGACCCGACATGGCTAAAGAAATAGTCAAAGTCCC